>NC_092211.1:74492780-74621403 GCF_043381705.1 Parasteatoda tepidariorum | reverse complement strand
CGTCCACATGCTTGATAAAGACACCATAAATTATTTGCAATAAATTTATAAAAATAATTATAAAGCTATATTCTACTCATATATCCTACACCCACAACAAAACTTTATCCTAAAAAGGATATAAAAAAGTAAGAAATAAATATGTGTTTCAGGAAGTCCGAATAAAAAGAGAATGATAATACACAAAAACTTTTAAAGCAGCTAAATTTATTCACACCTCATGTTCACTCATGCGTTTTTCAAATCGTATGTCGTAAGTGAAACATGCGCGAATTAATATTCGAAGATTTTCACGAGAAAATTTGAAACCCGACTTGGCGAATGCAACATTGGCGAATTTCAAAATACGGTGCCAAAGAAGTGCCCGGGAGTCGACAATGTGTAAAGTCGCATCCCGGCCCTGGATCAGATATTGGGACAAACTAGCCTTCGTGGAGGACTTTTTGATTGAACTAAACAGCATTTGCTTTACATTCGAGAGATAATCCTTCCATGTTTAGCCCTTACCTATGATCCATATCTCACAGAAGATATTTTTACGTCAGCACTGTGGTTGATGGGAGCCGGGAGCAGACTTTGTTTTAATCAGCCACCGCTGGGATTCGAACGTGGGTTACCTCTTTGGGAGACTAACGCTCTGTTCCCTGAGCCCAGAATGCATTCAAAACTCGGTTGCAGAGAACGTTTTTAGTCGTCCCGTCCGAAATGCTGTTTAACGAATGATATTTGATAATGATTTTGTTCGCTTACAGCGATAAACAGTTGAGGAACTAGTAGTTCATTAATAGAGGACTCCCACCTATTCAGGTATTCAGCGAAATAACTTATTTCTAATGGTGTTCAAAGAGTTGCCCCAATTACAGTAAGATCTCGGGATCAAAGCCAGAATGGTCGAGTATGGGTGTAATTTACCTCTCTATTCTATTTCTCCTTTTCATGTTGTTGGGGCAATATCGATCTACTTATATGGTACCCACAATAAAGTGATTATTAGATAAGCAAGATACATTAGGGGCATCCTGATTTTTTTTTTCCTCTGGAAAAAAAAATGCAATGACGAAATATTTCTTTAATTTCGACGAAATTTGTTTCCTTGATAAAGTGACGATAGTTTTTTCGGAGTCGCGATGGCTTAGGGGATGGAGTATTCGCCTTGCAATGAGAT
The DNA here is from genome assembly GCF_043381705.1 of Parasteatoda tepidariorum. Classification (NCBI taxonomy): domain Eukaryota; kingdom Metazoa; phylum Arthropoda; class Arachnida; order Araneae; family Theridiidae; genus Parasteatoda; species Parasteatoda tepidariorum. The sequence continues at coordinate 74,620,238 of NC_092211.1, read as the reverse complement.
GAACCGGGTTCGTATCCCAGTAATGGCTGATCGATACGAATTCTGCATCTTGCTTGCACCGACCACAGTACTGACACAAAATATCCTCAGTGGTAGATGGATCCTGTGAGGGAGGATTTTGTGTCTCCGTCAGTAGCCACCAATCGTATAGTGTAATACATGAATGTTCATTTGGGCCAATATTGAATGAATAAAACAATTAAGTTTCCAGGAAATAATGTACAAATCGTTTAATGTAAATTTAGGTTTTATTAATCATAATTTAAGAATTCGACAATGGCCACATCTTCATCAAAAATAAGAAATCCCTTAAAGGGATGAAATCAGAAAAATACTCTCTATTGAGAGATCATGCAGCCAGAATAACATTTCTGACGGTTAGAAAATTGAGACTGGGAGGCCCCCGAAGGGCTCCCAGCCTCCACAAATTTGAAATTAAAAGTGAATATATTTATTCTCAACGGACAGAGAAAGTATGGGTAGGAGATCCATAATTTGGCGATTTTTCCTAGCCAAAGCCAAAACAAAGCCAACTTGCATATCAACATGGATGTAAAAGAACACCTTGGCTATTACGAGTCGCCAACAAATTTATGTGAATTATTACAACCATGCAACCGAAACATTTAGCCGTTGGAAAATTAGAATAAAAAGTTATAAATAGATTTTTGTTTTCGATTAAAGGCGACAGTGAATATATAAGTCTGCATTAGTAATGTAATAAAAAAAGTATCCGTTACATTAATCTAGAAGAGAAGAAATAAATATTTTATGTTCGTTTAAAAAGATTAAGTTTTTGATTTATTTTTAAATGTAATTCTATTAATAAAAAATAAGCTTAAGTAATGAAGGATATTTTAAAAAGATAGGAAATAAATATGTAATGCCAAATTGTGGCATCACAGATCCTGGGTTAGAGTCCCCTTGCCATCAGGCTAACCGTCTATGGTTTTCCTCTCCGTACAACGCAAATGCGAGTTAGTTCCATCAAAAAGTCCTCCACAAAGGCAAATTTATTTCTCCCAATACTTGACTCAGGAGTTCCCTGGTCTTCTGGTTTGGGTTCAAAGTTACAAGGCCACGGAGTTGAACAATAGTACTCGTAAACTCAAAAAATTGGGTCGGCTTTTTAACAACTGTTATAAGATAGTTTTTTCGTCACTTTGACGAAACGTTTGCTTTTAGCATATACCTGAGGAAACGGTTTCGTCAAAAACGATATAAGTTTCGTGATACTTGAGTACCCATAATTTTTTATAGTGTGAAAGATATATTCACTTCTCTTTAATTTGGAGAGTGGTTGACAGTTTAAACTTTTTAATGCTAATTTCACTTTTTACTTACTTCGCGATATCTCTAGTACCATTTAAACGCGGCACAAAAATTTTGAATGTGAAAAATTTTGCCCACAATCACAAAGTTTATTTATATAGATAATACCTTACAAAATATAATTCCTTTACTATTTGTAATTTTATTTAATAATGGTTTAAAATGTTTTAAATGGTGAGGTAACATAGAAATTTAACGCCATTTTAAACAATGTGATTTTAAATGACAAAATGCTAAATTTTTAGCCAAATTGGCAAAATAATTTCGAAATAATAATACTTCGAAAAAGTCATACATTTAAATTGTCATTTTTTAAGAAACATTTTGAGCGATTTTGGATTTTGATATTCAAATATGTATAAAATAGATGCAGTTTTTTTCCTCTCAATTTTGCTGTCAAAAGGTTTTCGATAATAATTAAATTAAATTATAAACGACTATAAAAAATTATAGTCTATAGTAAAATTTTGTTTTTTTTTCTTCTCTGATACATACTGTTTTCTTCCTTTGATCTTCAAATGCGTAAAATGTAAAATTTTGAGTCTCATTTCATAACTTAAAACATTGGGGTTATTCCACGGTAACTTACGTTACATTCACAGAAGTTTTGTTGCACTGAGAACTTAAAAACAAACAAATAATACTAATACACATATTGAAATAAAGTGATTTCTTAAAATTACAATCAAAACTGAAAGGAACCTAATTAAAGTAATTAATATTTTTCATTTTAAACAGTGTAAAAACCTAAAATTAGTGTGGTAACTTACGTTACCAAGAAAGGAATCGCAAAAATTTGCAATATGCTTGAAGGCAAAATTCTGTTCTTATACAAATGTTAATTGATTATGATTATATGTATCATTTTTCTGACATGTTTAAATATTTCTTATGCCTAGATTTAAAATTTTATTTCAAAAGTTAAATTAAATATAATTTTTTAAATGGGTAACTTACGTTACAGTAACTTACGTTACGAAATTCACTTTGTATCAAACTTTTATTCCAATAATGTACAAATGCAAATTAGGATATTTAAACAGTACAGTGCAAGGGAGAAAAAGTGTACATGAAGAAATTTTTGATTTACCCACTTGATTCACGTATTACTATGCAAACTTATAATGCCAATGTTGCTGTTATTAACTAGTACAGGGAGCTCAATTCCTTTCACTATGTTTTCCTTCTGGCAGAATATTCCATCTCTTTTTTTTCCTAGTTATTTCCAATAGATTCCCACAGCAGCCATTACATTGACTTTAAATTCTTACTCTTCAACAGTCATTACCACACCAGGATACAACATGTCCTCGAATCTAATCGTATACCAATCCCCAGCTTTTATCTTGGATTCATCATTTTGTTTTTCAACATCTTTCACTAAGAAACCCTTCTGGTATGTCTTCTTGTACTTTTAAATGGTGGATCTGCTTAATGCTTTTAATCTGTGGAGCTTTTGAGAATAGACTAGAAAGATGTAACTTTTGCTGACGCTTCTTAATATCTTCTGGTGTGATGTCTACCACATTTATTTTTGTTGAATGCTCTTGTGTTGCTGCCGCAAATTCAGAGGCATTGGTGACAATATGTTTTCTTCTCAATACGACATTTCTCACACTCCTTTCAATAGATCCACCTGTCCCATCAACAGGACCTTTGCCGTGTGACGTGGCAAAATAATTCCACATCAATTTTTCCCCATGATGAAGCTCTAGAACAGGTAAGAGCGAAACTATATATCGAGTCTTGAACAGGCTGCTTGGCCCATCTGACCAGATGTAAACATTTTTGATAACCAGTGGAAAAGTTTCCGAAATGCAATCCATATATGGCACTACCGTTTCTTTAGTGTGATCTAAATCATTACTTATGAAGGCCATAGAATGATGCTATCCGTAGTACCATGCTGATACGGTGAAAATACTGACTTGCTTCTTTGTCCAGTGTGCGGTCCAGCGTCTTGGTATTCACACGAATAATTTTCTGCGAAATCTATTTGAATGATTGAAGTGTCCTTATCGAATGATGGCAACGTCGCAGCTTGGATTTGCCTTCTGTAAGCAAGCGATTGGTCACGCTTGGTTTTAACATGGTTTCGAAACTGTGGCTTCATGTTCTTTATGTGTTCAGACAAACATTATGAATTTCCTTCTTCTGAAATTTTTTTCAGTTGACCAGCATCATCTTCCTTCCATACATAACAATTTAAATACATTCAATTTTTCTTTTTGGGTTATTTTGTTTAGTGAATCTTCAAGTTGATGAGAACAAGTTTCACATTCTCCGGACCAACACTCATCTGTTTTTTGGACCATAAAAATAAATATCTGAAGAATTTCGAAAGATGGAACATTATGGAATTTGCTGAAGGCTTCAGTAGCCAAACCGAAGTTTTCGTGATACTTACAAAGACAAACATTTCTTGGGAGTTTGATACTAAGCAAGACATGCTTTGGACGGAGATCAAAGAACTTAGTTTTTCCAATTTTGGATTCTGAATTTTTTCGATAAACATTTAGTGCATTTCTCGAACTGAATGAAGAAGATGCCGCGCTTGTACTTTCTTTTCACCACCATTAGCATTTCGAATTATAATCACATCCTTAACTCCTGGTGCTTGTCGAGAGATTTCGTCCAATTTTGAAAACATATGAATGCCAACATCCAATTAAATAAGTTAATGCAAGTATTTTCAATAAAATTAATATCTTAAGGCAGTGTTTATTTATTTAAACTTTGGTATTGTAACTGGATACATCTTATTTAGTTTATATACCAATTTTCAAGAGAAATAGACTCATTTCAGATTGGTAACTTACATTACATGCATGTCAGTAACTTACGTTACACATATTGAATAGTGCACAAAACAATAAATAAGTAATATTTGAAAAGAAAACTATTGCTGCTTATTTAGTGTTAGCCTCTAAGAAAGAAAAAATATTATTCTTACTTTTGTATCACTTGATCTTTTTTACACATACAAACTTTTCCTAGTTTTTGGTAACTTACGTTACATGCAATAATGCTTATTTGAAATTTATATAAGTAAGTGAATTTAACAACAAAAACTTATTTTTACACTGCACAATATTTCTATTAAGTGTAATAAACAATATTTATTCTTTGGAACATTTTGAAATGAAAATAATGTTAACTTACTGATTTTCAAAATCTGACCATGTTCTTCACCCAAATCAGAACAAGCAAATGCCAATGTTCAATGGGTTGCCAATACTAAAAAACTAAATTCTCAAAAAAAATTATGATAAATTATCAAACTTCAAACCTTTCTAATTCATAAAACATCCAAAATAATAACATTATTCTTATTTGAATTTTCCAATGCTTTTCCCCCTTTTCATGGAATTGCCCATTGTCTTTACAAATCAATTAGCATATTTAAGGTTAACCCATCAAATTAGGTGTATATTATTAAAAAAATTTTTCTCAATTTTATACATAAATATTTTTTTTTGCATTTTTTAAAATAATTATTTCATATTTTTTAAAAAAAAAATAAATTGAATTTTAATTTTGTAAAACAATATTATCTTTAATGAGAAGTTATATTTTGGAACCATTTTTAAAACAATATGAATAATATAAAGGATAAATGTTTAGTATTATTACCGAAATCATTTAATTCTACACTCTTAGAAAAACTGATTAAACTTTGCATCAGTTCTGGTCCAGTTCAAAACTGATTCAACTTTGCATCAGTTCTGGTCCAGTTCAAAACTGATTCAACTTTGAATCAGTTCTGGCCCAGTTCAAAACTGGTTCAACTTTGAATCAGTTCTAGTCCAGTTCAAAACTGGTTCAACTTTGAATCAGTTCTGGTCCAGTTTAAAACTGGTTCAACATCTAAGATACTTTGAGCTCTTACTCAAACTTGCAGCAACATCTATAAGAAGTTAAAGAGAGTAATCTATACATTAAACTTTATAACCATATTATAGTATAATAAATTTTCAAGGGTACGATAATATGGTTCAAGATAACACCAAATTAAGGTTGCTGCAAATTGAACTATGTTAAGGTTCAACAAGATTCAAAATTTCTAACATTGTAGCTGAGCACTGTGCTACAACATGTAACTATGTTATGTTATGGGCACTATAGTAAACTTCATGCTTTTGGCAGTAAAACTTATGCTTTTAGTAAATGAATATATTTTGAAAATCAATATTTTTTTTTAAAAATAAAATCAACCTGTTTCTTCATTCAGTTAAGAAAACAAAAATTTTTCAATTAATTGGTTGTTAAAAAAAATTGTCACTTTCTTTATACGGTAGCTAAATCTTTTTGAGGTTTCTATTTCTCTTGTTTGTTTACATTATGCTGCCTGAAATGTTCGGTAGAAGTTAAAGAAGAACCACCTTTCCCACACCTTCCACCTGTCGGCCACCCCATCACTGCAACCGTGGACAAACAAAACACCTCTCCTTCATAAGATCATCGACCTCATCGTGGAGAATATTTTGAAGACGCGATTTTGAAAATTTCTTTACTGCAATAGAATGTTATTAATATTATGCAGAATGGTTTAAAGTACTCTAATTAAAATAAAGAATGAATTGCCTTTATTGGAACATTAAAAAGCTCGGTAATTTTTATCGAAGTGCTTCGGTAATAATTGTGATAAAATTGACAGTGAAATTTGGTCTCATAATATGTTATTAAATTTGGTAAATACGTGGTGAAATTTCGTAATTTTATCATGGTACCTTAGAACATGGCATAAAAACCATTTATTCGGTTAAATTTACTTTCTAGTTTAGTATTCTTGACTGAATGTGTGTAAAATAAGAGCTATAATTTTGAAAATCAGAATTCCCATTATATTGTTATCATATGAATGGAAACAATTACCAAATGAATGTTTTAAATATCGTATATTTTTGTCTTATTAAAGGAGATCGGTAGGACACACATAAATAATGCTAAAACTGAGCTTTTTCGATGTACCTTTTCTAAGAAACTACTCATGATATCTCTTTGAAATTTTTTGGGAATATTTGAGATTGTATGAGTTATGTTTTGTGATAATTTTTTAGCAATAACACGAATACTTTTTGAGTTATGAAGGATTTTTGCTAAAAAATGATGGAACTTTAAAAGGAATTTATAGTTCTCAGTTCATAATTTTTGAAAAAGAAAATTCTACCTAAGTTATCACAGTGTAAACATGTATTTATTAATATTTGAGGAAAAAAAACTGAACCAATATCTTATTTAGAAGCTGATAAAAATTACATCGAAAAAGATCAGTTAGATCAGCATTATTGGTATATGCCTTACAGAATCATGTTTATTTATTTACTATTATTATTTCTTTTGTCAAAAATGTCATTACCATGTAGTGCGGTAAATTTAATAGAATTTATTTCTTCGTGTGCAATATAGTTTAACTTAACATAATACTAATATCTTTCTGAAAGATGTTTTTAATTGTATCAAATATACATGTTTCTAATTTATGTTAGCAAATATATATGTTAGTAACAGACAAGCTTTCTGCTTACAAAAGAAAAAAAAAGAAGCCTTTATGTACAGAATAGAACAGTACATGAATTTTTTAATTCCAAACGGAAGAATTTTTTCTTTTATCTACATATAAAATAATACATATTCTAATATTATTGGCGATATTCTCCTATTCTGAAAAATATTTGTATAGTTAACTTTTTCGAAATTTTTGTGACTTGGAAATTACTTTTTATAATATCAATCTGAAATTCTAGTGAAAACCAGTCATTCTGGAATTTTGCAATTCTCAAAGAAAGCTTTAAAAAAAAAAAAAAAAAAAAAAAAAAAAAAAAGAACACGAGCGTTTTGTTTATTTGCGAGAAAGGCATTTTTGTGGTGAAAATAATAATTCTGAAGAGAGAGGAAAAAAATTTCTGCCAAACAGAAATTATTCGAAAAATTCTGCAGATAAAAAAACAACTTTTTTGAATCCCAAACAAAAAATCTGTCTTCAACTATTTAATGTTCTGCGACAATGTCACCGTGCTTACCATCATATTAAGATTGAATTAATTGAAAGAAATAGAACGATATTCGAATATTTCGATCTCGAATATTTCGAACACATATCTTGTACAATTCGAAATTCTATCTTTAAATGTGACCTATTTCGACTTTCCGTACAGGCTTCCCCTTTTGCGTAGAAAGAAAAAAGAAGATAAAAAAAGGTAGTCACGCGGACTGTTTAATATATAGCTCGTTTAAGAGTAATTATGAACAGTCATTTCGTACACCACCTTGTCTGGCAGACGACGTGCGCTGAAGAACCCTGATGGCTCAACGACCCCTGCTTCCCACGACCCACCGTCGTCTGAAGGGAAGAGGGGTGAATCTTCTAAAACGTCTCCCTTGACTTTTGATTTCGCTTCAATACCTTCCTCTTTTTCTGAAGACGCTGTGTGTGTGTGCATAATATTGCGTCTGTTGCATCCTTGCAACAGTCATCTTGAACAATGAACTTTGGAGTTAAATTTGTTTAAAAAATTTTGAAAATATTCATGAAATAAGTGGTTTTTCGTTGAAATTTCTTTATAAATTTAGAAATTTTTTTTTTAGATCTAATTGCAAAACCTTTTTGTGTGTGTTAGTGACAAAATTGTTGCACATTTTTATAGTAATTTACTGAAAACTTAAAAAAATATTGTTGTTCTTTTTTTAAATCTATATTTCACTGGTGCAAAAATTACTGAAATTCAGCAACAATCCCCAAAAATATAGAATATATAAGATAGTTGCCCGCTGTTAAAAATTTTGGAGTGTATTAAACCACAATATAAGGCAAATTTAATGCTATCTTTAAATACTTAAACGATGTTATTATGGAAAAAGTAATCTTTTTTTTTAAAAAACTCAAATGCACAATTTTGTAGTTGCTCTTAATGGAAGCATTTAACAATTCGACAACTTATTGAAGATTCAGAATTGTATGGTGTTATGGTTCAAGGCGCCAATATTACGGTTCGGTGTTGAATCTGTCTTTCTAAAGAGTGTATTTTGTAAACAATTTTTTACTTCAATTCTTAGGAAGGAGTACGCAAATCTAAAAAGCATTCCTTGATCAGAAATGGCCTAATTTTCCTAATATTTGTTTGTTCTCTTTTTGTTCTTTCTCCTCTTCTTTGAGACCCAGACGTTGATTCTAGCTTCGTTCAGTATTAAGTTACGCGCGCACTATCATTGAGTTAAAAAAAAGCATAAGTTTACGAACAAAATAATACAAACATAAAAACTGAATAATAATATAAGTTTAAAAAAACTTACAATAAGCAACTAAAGAGACGGTAATTGGTATTGGAAACTATGTCTGACACAAAAATAAAATAAAAAATAAGATCAAGGAAACAAACAAGGGAAAAAGAATGAAAAGCAACTAGCATATCTTTAAAGAGTTAAGCGGAAGAACATGTTAAATGGTATTACCTCATTAAAAACTTCATTCGCTTTAAAAATATATAAAATGGAAATAACAGTCGACATGTTTCAGTGCGTAAAAACAGGCGCTCATTTTCAAGACGGGTCAGACGTGAATATAAAGAAACTAAAGTGATTTGAAACATAAAATGAAAAGCTGCGAGCGAAAAATGGTAAAAATTAAGGTGAAAATAAAAACTAGAAAAACCACAATAGCCAAGAGAAAAAAAAAAAGAGAAAAACAGAGCAAGAAAAATCACTATGACAGAGAGGAGCAAATCAGGGTAAAATGGGTATAGTTTTGTTTCCAACAGCTATTTTTCCATTTTTCGTTGGCAACTTTTTTTAAATATTTCAAATCCTTTTGTTTCTTCTCATTCACGTCTGGCAAGTCTTGAAAATGGGTGCCTATTTTTGAGCGCTTGAAACGTGTTAACTTTTATTTCCTACTTATATATTTTTGAAGCCAATGGAGTTTTTAATTAAGTAATATCACACCTCTTCAATTTCTTGAGAACATTCATTTAATGTTAAATGGCATTTCAAAAGAATTTGATAACACGTTATGTTAACCTATTCTTAAATATGTCTAAATTCTGCTTAAGTTACAGATGCCCCAAAATATTCTGTTACCGGAATGTTTCCTCCAGAGATCATTCCTCCTTTGCATCCTCCTCTTGGTCTACTGAAGAGGTAAACAAACTCTTGTGAATCCCTTCTATTGCCGGAAAAAAGGGTCACATGTTGAAGAGTGAAAGTTACCGTTAAGGGGTTACAATGGACGTTTTTCTTCCTCAGAAGGGTAATGGACCAAGTTCAGTGGGTTACGGGAGTCACTCCATTCGTCTTCACTTTCATCTTTACAAAAAGGGGGTAAATTTTTTGATCGGTCACGATCTTTGGAGGGGGTAGGGTCTGTGAGGGCAGTGACTTATTTTTCATTCAGCACTAGTCTTAGAAGTTCTGAGCAGCGTATTATACTTAAGATGTTAAAATTTCGGTTATTGAAAAATTTTAATTAGAAATTCAAATTTAGCTAAATGGTTGATGTACTTAAAAATTCCGAATTTTGTGAGAATTGAAAAAATTATACTAAAAACTACCGAGTGTAAATTCAAAATTCAATTAAAGTCAATTATAGTTATTTTGTTGCTCTTGATACGCTTTGTTTCACGCAATTGAATAATATTTTATTAATAAATAAGTTAATTAACAATACTTAAAAGTTATTTAAGATGTTTTAATTTCGGTAATCAAAAAATTTAAATTTTAATTGTTTAGCTATTAAGTTGTTGTATTTAAAAATTCCAAATTTCAGAGAATTGAAAAATAACACTAAAAACAACCGAGTTAAAATTCAAAATTCAATTACAGTTAACTATTATTTTATTTTGCTTGAAATGTCTTATTCCATGCAAATTCAAAAATATCTTAACCTCTTCATTACATCGCTCCACATCGCTCCACATTCATTACATCGCTTCATTACATCGGACCTTCGCTTCTTAGTTTCCAAAAACACTGTACAAGAAAATTAATAGTGAACATTTCTAACATAACACTGAAACATTTCTAGATATTTGCACTTTCTAGGTATTTCCGCAATAGATGCAGAACATGTAAGTTATTTGGAAAGAATTCCACATATGCCGAAGTGATTTTCGAAAAATGACGCTAAATCAACGCGATCGAAGATGAAACTAATTTCAAGCATTATATGATTTAGTTATTCTAAAAATATTTTTTTTTATTTTACTCAGTAGTTCTGTGATCTGTATGAAGTTTTTAAATTTATATTTAGTATTTTAAAATAATGCAGTCACGAACATACAGTTCCACGCAAGCGCACCTTAGTACGTAGTGCGAAAGATAATATGCAAGTGAAATCTCATAGGATTATGAGCTTTCAATTTTATATCTATTTAAGAATATTTTTATTGGTATTTTAATCAAATGTTTCATACTAAGGTATGTACATATATTTAATAATTTTAACTTTTTGTATTTTATATCCATAATTTTGATATTTGACCCACAAGAATGAAACATTTTTTACGAATAATGATATATTCTTTTCAATAATTACTAATTTTAAGTGTTGTGAATAATTTAAATAGTTTTAAAACTGAGATTTCCCGTAGTAATGCATCGGTAAGCATTGGAATTGCATTTAATATAGCATCTCATTGTAAAAAACATCTTAATTCTTTTCTAAATAATTATTAAATCTATTGATCATTGTATTTAAATACACCATAATATAACATTATGCATGATTGTTCCTACCTTAGGTGCAGTTCAACGTTTGAAACATTTATATATTTTACTCAGTTAAGACTTGAGGTTCGCGCATGTGGACCTAACGTTATTAGCCCCCTGACTGTATAATTCGTGTTTTGTTTATTTCATTATAACTTTTGGCAGTAAAATGGAAATTCGGAACTGTAAAATATTTTTTTTTTGCTATATACCTTTATACTTCAGTAGTGAAGAGGTTAATGATAAATAAGTTAATAAATGATAATAATAATAATAATAATGATAATAATATTAAGCTACTTAAGATGTTTCAATTTTGGTATAGGAAAAATTTAAATTTTAATCCAAAATTCATGTTTAGCTATATAGTTGCACTTAAAAATTTCAGATAATCGAAAAATTAAGCTAAAAACAACCAAGTTCAAATTCAAAATTTATTTATACTCAATTATAATTACTTTGTTGCACTTGATACGTCTTATTTCATGCAATTAAATAATATTTTAATGATAAATAAGTTCATTAATGATACTAATAAGTTACTTAAGATGTTTTAATTTCGGTTATTGCAAGACTTAAATTTAGATTCGAAATTCAACTTTAGGTAAATGGTTCATGTACTTAAAAATTCTAAATTTGAGGGAATTGAAAAATTGACGAATAAAAAAGTTGACTGAGTTGAATTTAAATTCAAAATTCAATTTTAGTCAATTGTAGTTATTTTGTTGCACTTGATACAACTTATTTCATGTGATTAAGTAATATTTTAATGGTAAACAAGCTCCAACCAAATTTCAGAGAATTGAAAAATAACACTAAAAACAACCGAGTTAAAATTCAAAATTCAATTACAGTTAACTATTATTTTACTTTGCTTGGTATATCTTATTCCATGCAAATTAAAAAATATCTTAATAATAAATAAGTTGATAAGTGATAATAATAATAGTAATAATAATGATAATAATATTAAGTTACTTAAGATGTTTCAATTTTGGTAATTAAAAAATTTAAATTTTAATCCGAAATTCATGTTTAGCTATATAGTTGCACTTAAAAATTTCAGATAATCGAAAAATTATCCGAAAAATAACCGATTTTAAATTCAGACTACTAAATTATAGTTTTTTTGTAGTCCTTGATAGGTCGCATTTCATGCAATTAAATAATATTTGAATAATAAATGTGTTTAAATTCTAAATTAAAGTGAAGTCTTCTAGTTTTTTGTGCTAGAAATGTCTTAATTTTAGGTAATTAGAAAATTATTCAACAAAAACAAAACAGTTTAAGTTCAAAATTGAAGTTGAGCTATGTGGTTGCTCTGCTTACAAATTCCGAATTCAAGAGAATTGAAAAATCACCCTTAAAACAACCGGTGCTTTATACTTTTTTTTTTACTTAAAGTATAATAAAGCATATTTTTAAGCAAAAGGAAATTCACTCGACCATTATTTAGAAACTTTAAATTTAAGGCTATAATTTAGATGATTCATTTAACATTAAAATTTATAATTTTTTTTTATAATTTATATTTATAACTTTATAATTATGTCTTAAAGGAACAAGGATTATGGAAAGTAACTAGATTTAACCTTTTTAAAAAAATCGCTCTATATTTATCAGCACCAAACTTTTTATTTTTATTACACTGTTAGAATTTTTATTCTAAAATTACGGTAAAATAACCGGCAGTAGTCTATCCATCCAATTTACCGTAAAGTTTACGATAAAGACCACTTTTACCTTTACTGTTTTACAAAACTATACGCTTCTTTAAAACTATTTACAAACAGTAAAATAGAAATTTAACTGGACATTGGACCTAAACGTTTTGTCAGGTAATGGGCAGTAGAAAGAGCTGGTCCCTGGAATCCCTTTATATGTTGAGGGGAATGGAGGAAATATTGTGATGTCAAGGTTGGTATTCGTACCCCTGGACACAAGACTGCAAGACTGACAGATTAGCCCCCTCGACTATAATATGTACCTAGTAGCGAGGAATTAAGCTCCTTCATTAGATAGGCTATTTTATCATATTCTGGTAATTTTGATCACACCTTTTTTCAGTGCATGTTTAGAACTTTAAAAATGAATTATTGACTTAGTTTTTAAGAGATAGCTACTTTTTAACTCCATTTTTTAAACTATATTTTTCAAACGAACATAGAAACAGATCAAATATTTCAAAAGAAAGGTTCTAGAACTATTACAACATTAACTTCTTTAAAAGATAGCTATTTTTTTACTATATTTTTCAAACGAACAGGGAAACAGATCAAGTATTCGAAAAGGAAGATTCTAGAACTATTACAACATTCACTTCTTTAAAAGATAGCTATTTTTTAACTATATATTTCAAACGAACATGGAAACAGATCAAATATTCGAAAAGAAAGATTCTAGAACTATTACAACATTCACTTCTTTAAAAGATAGCTATTTTTTTAACTCCATTTTTTTAACTATATTCTTCAAACGAACACGGAAACAGATCAAATATTCGAAAAGAAAGATTCTAGAACTATTACAACATTCACTTCTTTAAAAGATAGCTATTTTTTATAACTCCATTTTTCTAACTATATATTTCAAACGAACACGGAAACAGATCAAACATTCGAAAAGAAAGATTCTAGAACTATTACAACATTCACTTGTTCAAAAGATAACTATTTTTTAACTTCATTTTTTTAAACTATATTTTTCAAACGAACATGGAGACAGATCAAATATTCGAAAAGAAAGATTCTAGAACTATTACAACATTCACTTCTTTAAGAGATAGCTAATTTTTAACTCCATTTTTTTAGTTATAATTTTTAAACGAACACGGAAACAGATCAAATATTCGAAAAGCAAGATTCTAGAACTATTACAACATTCACTTCTCTAACATAACAATGTTTTGTTACTACTTAAACAAACTAAGCAGCTGATTCAAAGAAAGTATTGCGTAAATGAAAAGTATCGCGGAAGGAGACATTGTTTAAAGATTTATTTTCTTTGTTACATTATAAAGCTACGTACTCAATAGTAATGTTTAGTATGTTTTCTTTAATTTGGTTTGTAAAACCATTTGATGTAAAGGAGAAATTTTGTGTTTTTGAACTAAATAAATATATTAACCAGTTTATAATGAACTAAAGTAAAAAACAATGTGAATAACGCACAAATGAAAGCACATAAATTCGCATTTTTTTGACGTTTAGACACTGATGAAGCTTATTGTTTATGGAACTGAAACTATAATATGTCTATTTATGTACTTTCATTTGTGCTTTATTGACGCTTTTTTTAGATTTTGTCCACATAATACAAAGTATCTCCTATCCTTTGTTGGATAATTTATAATGCAATAAAAAATATTACACTCTGAAATAAAATTTAAAAAAATGAAAAAAAAAGCGCTTTTCTGAAATTTTTCCAATTTTTCTGTATAAATGTTAATTAATGAAGAACGAAAGCTTCATTTGAAATACAATTCAAAATGCTAAGTTTCAACCTAACACAACTTCTAACCAAACTAAACGTCTTGTGACCAAAAATGGTCGCCACCTATTCAAAACTCACTACAGTAGACTCACAATTCATTGAGATCGGATTATCCGGGTTGCGAATTATCCAGAACGACCCAAAACTGATGTTGAGAAAGCGGAGTAGTAAAATTCTTCGAAAAGTAAATAAAAAAACAAAAACGAACTTCCATAAATTCATTCTTCACAAAACAGTGAGGCAAACTAGATCTCTGTTTTTCCTTTAAACAGCACGAAGTGCGAATCTAAATAACATTAAAATGTCATATTAATTCCCTTTCTTTCGATTTAATTCAACTAATAATGATTTATTGTACAGTAATTTTACATATTCTATAATTCCTTTTTGAGTTATCTGGGATCTCCGCTTATCTGGGACCTGACCATCCCGGTTAATCGAGAGTTTACTAAAGCTGTTAAGAATATGGACCAAAACCAATTGAAGCTTTAAAATATATTTTTATGTTTAAATTAAGAAACTAACTAATGAAAATTAATGACAAAAAAAAAAAAAAAAAAAATGCGTAACGCGGTTGAAATTCCATTACAGGCCATTGCTACCTGTTTCTGCCTCCAGCTTGTTTACTTATACTCTCGAGCAGGGTCGCCAACATTCATCAACACTTTTCAACCGCATCCCCTATGTTTAATGGTGGACGCATCAGCGTGTAATAGTAGCCTCTCGAAATCAAAATAGAATCTTATAGAATTTTGGATGGCCCACTCAAGTTATAAATTACCTGAGTAAAAACCCGGAACTGATTTTTCAAGTTTGGTTCTGCAATACCAGATTTCACGCAGAATCTTTCATACGAAGAAAACCATTTGAAAAATGGTTAAAAAAGCTGCCGGAAAAAACTCGTTGTTCTATGCAAATTGGTTCGTCCGTGCTATTGCACGCGCGGACTGTGGGAAGAATGATGGAATAAACCCAGGAAGGAGAAAAGAAATGGCGATATTGAAGCTTGTGAAAGCCGGGAAACAAGCGACTGCCGAACGGTGATTTATGTGATCCATCAACTTGCTGACATGTACCTCAAAGGCTGCCTTGTGCCATGACACAATGGATACTGGCAAAGTTTTCCCCAGTTTTTGGTAGGACTATCGTGCCATCTCTTTAGTGATATGACTTAAAAAAGCCCTATGGGACAAAAATATCGAAGTGAGAAAAAAAATGCTTCCAGGTGTGGACCAAATGCGAGAAATCTGTCCTCAGAGTTCAGTCACCGACCTGAAATGTCCAGTGGAATGATCATTAATCGTTGTTGACGAGGAAATGTTGGCGTATGTACACCTATAATCGATGTCTACAACTTGTACCACGCTAAACACTCCCAATTTTCTTTTTTTTTGCTTGTTTACTAGAGTAAACACAGGGCTAAATGCAGATTGATTGGTGCCATTGGTGTTCAAACTATCTTTGGCTGATATCATAGTGATTAGTACCCAATCTGTTTATCCTTTATATGAAATCCAGCAAATGTTTTAATACGTATTTATATATATTTTAGGTTTTCTAGAGTAATTATGCAGCTAAATACAAGCTGAATGGTGTCATAGGTGGATATCTTTGGCTAATATCATAGCGATTAGTACCCAGTCTGTTTATTCTTGATATGAAATCTAGCAAATATTTTAATACTTATTTATGCATATTTTAGGTCTTCTAGAGTAATTATGCAGCTAAATACAGACTGAATGGTGTCATAGAGGGCTATCTTTGGCTGATATCATAGCGATTAATACCCATTCTGTTTATTACAGTTTATCATTTATATGAAATTTAGCGAATTTCTTAATAAATATTTACATGTATTTTGGTTCGCTAGAATAAATATACAGCTAAATACAAACTGATTGGTGCCCTAGTTGTTGAAACTATATTTTGGCTAATATAATTTTTATTAGTACGTATTCCAGTACTTATCATTTATATATATTATTTCTTAATCAAGATATTGGTTTTGAATTATATTTGAGTACATCTCAGTTGTGCAAAATGGTGAGGTTTTTCCAACTTTGCTGAAGATATCACTTTGCTTTTCTTCGATTCAATGAAATTTTTATTGTGCTGTTTCAATAAAATTCTGCTGATATTAAAGCAAATGCATTAAAAATGTAATGCGAGGAAAAAAAATTACATCATCAAATACTTTTATGGAACTAAATTCTTTAACATCATTTGAGAGATCTGTCATTTGAGCAACTTAAATTGTCAACCAATATGCAAAGGCAAATAGTTTATTTAAGTGGCAAAAGGTGAGACAGCATCTGACTTTTTATTAATATTTTTAGTAGATCAATGAAACTTGTCGTTAAAAAAATCTCTTAATGTGTCGCAATATAGATTTTTTATCAGAATTTTAAGTTTATTCGTTGATTTCATGATAAAATTTTTAATGCAAGCTGTATCTTTTCTCTTGATACTACTATTGAGTTCTTTTACTCTCAATATAAGGTCCTGATCACAATTCTATGCTTATTCGTTGATTTAACAACAAATGTAAAATAAAAACTGTTTCATTCTTCACTAAGTTTTTAGTAATAAACTTTTTAGGCTTTCACTCGCAATTTAATAGTGTCTTGATCATAATTGTAAGCTCTTTTTTTTTATCTTTTCAATAGCATTATTCGTTGGTTTTTTTATTCATTTTGTTGATTTCATAATAAAATTTTCATAAAAACAAGTTATATCCTTCTTTGGTTACTACTTTTGAGAGCTTTTACTCAAAATGTAAGGTCCTGATCATAATTCTATGTTTATGCTTAGATTCAACAGCAAATGTAAGATAAAATTAGGTTTAATTTTTCTTAAAAATTTTTAGTAATAAACTTTTAAGGCTTTTACTCGCAATTCTTGATCATAATTGCAAGTTTTTCCAAAATAAAGATAAAAATAGGTTTAAATCTTCGCTGGATTTTTTCAGAAATAAACTTTTAAGTGCACACAATATAGAGTTCTAGTTGTAATGCAAGCTTATTCATTCATTCCATGACTAAAATTTAATAAAACAAGATTGAAATCGATTACCGATTTTGCGATTAAAGATAGGATAGTACCTTAACTGTTTTTCAAGAAAATAGAGAGTATTTCAACCTTTCGATAGAAAATAAAAATTTATCATAATGTTTAAATGAATTGAAAAGGATAATCATCGAAATTCTTTTTTAATCATTCACTTCATATGCCGTTTTGCTTTGTTCTGTTCGATGAGACGGATCTAGATCTTCAAATCACCTTCAAGATTCTCTTATGAGTTACTGGAAGTCGATTATCAGAGATTGGTTTCAAAACTTATCCATTAATGCTATTATGCGCTCAGTTACTGTTTTTTTCTGTTTTCAACTTGTTTAACATTTTGCAGCTTAAATGATAAAAACCACATTTTGTTTTTTATAATAGCACACGGCAAAAATAACTTCTAAAACGCAACAGAAATGTTTCTTGGGGATGTATTTTAAGTGTTAAAATTTCAGAAGAACGTTATCATAAACTTATAAAAAACATCATGATTTTATTATTTTTTCTTAAACACCAAAAAAAAAAAAAAAAATTAAAACATAAATATCCCCAAAACATTTTATTTTACAACACAGAAATATTTCCTATTCCAATCACAGAAATATTTCTGAACACATGTTACGCTATGTTGCTATTAATACGCTATGTTATATGCTACTAAGTTACGCTATTAATACACTACTAAGTTATGCTATGCTGAGATTTAAATAAAATTGAAATTATCAATGAAATGTTTTTATGAAATATACTAACAGAAAAAAATTATTCAGCTGAATAATAATAAATTGAATAAAGTCGATTCCAAAGTTTATAAGACTCTAACAACTCAAATTTTTTATTAAAACAATTGCGATAAAAATTGCTAAAAATAATGCGTATTTTTCTTCTGTGTTAATTTAATCTTCTTTGTTTACAGTATGTAAGTATACGGGGAAAAAATCTGGTAAAATTACTTCACTGTATGGTAATGTCTTTTTTGTCATAAAAAAAAAGCAACTTTATTCTAATCAACAAAACTAAAATATATGGCATTTAAGACACGCATTTGGTAATTTTTCCGTTCATATGGTAACGGTTTAATGGAAATTCTGGTTTCCAAAATTATAGTTCTTATTACCATACCTTTAAGGAAAAAAAATTACTAACTTGAGATTAAATTTAACCGAATAAATGGTTTTAATGCAAATGTTCTAATGTAACATTATGAAATTTCCAAAATTTATAACATATTATAGGACTACATTTTATTGTTAATTTTACCAAAAGTCATTACCTAAGCTTTTCGGTAAAAATCGCCAACGCGTTTCTGGTTCCCATAGAACTTTAAATTTTACCCTGTTCTGGGAGTTTTGTCCAACTTTTTTCCTCAGTGTACACAACAACATTTGTTAACTGGTATGCATCTGAAATATTTGTTCAGTGTTCATTCCTAATATCGATCATATTCTATGCAACTTTCACGGTGTTAAATTTAACCGAATTTTCATAGAAATTGAATCATGCTATTGGGTAATCACGTTTAACTGGGATCAAGTGGTTAAAAAATATGGTTCAAGTCGACGCAGCTTTGAAAGTGAAGCAAATATAGATCATTTTATTTTTCATAATCCAATTTTTCTACTTCATAAAAACATAATCGCTAACTCTTAAATAAGCAATAAAAATGTTTGTTATTGAGGAATATTCCCTAATATTAAGTTTATTTCTTTAAAAAAATTTTTAAGAAATAAATTAATCTTTAACTTGAAGTTCAAAATAATTTTTTTTTTTTATTAACGCAATTTTTTTTCTTTTTCTGCTTGTAAGATTTTCAAGTTTTTAACGCATAACAGTTTAAATTATAGTTAAATAAACATATCACAAATTCTAGGCCAAAACACTTTTATCAATATTAATTTTTAAAAAAAATAATTTAAACGTCCTTATTGAAACGTTTAGAATGTCATTATTAAAAGTCAGCATTTAAATTAAAAATAACTCTTTATCGTCTTCGCTATAATCGTTATTTTTTTTTCCAGCTAGTAAATTGCATTGCAGAAATTTAGCAAATTCTTATGATCTAAACTAAAATTGTGATTTTTTCTAAATCAATTTTTGTAAAAGGATTGAAGCTTTTCATTTCTTTTTGCTTTACTTCCTTCAATTGTTATGCTATTACTTCTCTTAATTTACTTTAATTAACTATTAATTTACTTTAGGCTCTGAAACTATAGTTTAGGTTATAATTAAATTAATGTTAGAATCAAGCGGATAAATTCTACGTAGAGCTTAATTTGCTATATATATACAGATGATTATCAAAATAATGGAAACACTTGTGAATAAAAGGGACATTTAGGAATTCTCTTCATAAGCATTAAAATATAATCTTAGCGACCAGTTTCTTTTTAATATAAAAAGTACATATATTAGGTGGTATGAGAGAGCTTTAGCAGAGTTGTCTATGTTTCGATTTTTTTGTCTGAAGCGTAAAATGTCAGACCTCACAGATTTTCAGAGAGGCCAAATTGTAGGATCCCGACTAGTTGGAGCAACAGTTCTCAAAACATCCCAGCTTCTAAACTAGAAATATAGAGAAGTTTTAGCTGACCAGGTCCATCCTATGATGCAAATTTTGTTTCCTGCAGGAGATGGAATTTTCCAGGATGATAATGTCCCTATTCATGCAGCCAGAGTTGTCCAATCATGGTTTGACGAACATGAAGATGAAGTGGAACATCTACCTTGGCCTGCACAGTTCCCAGACCTCAATATAATCGAACCGTTGTGGTCTATTTTAGAGCTTTCAATCCGGAAGCGATATCCTCCAACGGCATCTCTCACGGAACTTTCACAATATCTCCATGAAGAATGGTACAATATTCCTCCAAACACTATTCAGAATTTGTATGATTCGATTCCTAGGCGAATCCAAGCTGTTTTACGCGCCAAATGCGGTCCTACGCCATATTAATAAAGGATTCCTTCAAAATCTAGGGTGTTTCCATTATTTTGATAACCACCTGTATATATANAAAAATAGAACATTATATATATCCACAACAAAGTTACTATCTATATAAGTTTCGTTTTATAACCGGTGGTGAACAGCCCACCTATTCTGAGTTTACGATTATCACTTTTCAAATCCGTTACCTTGTGATTTTGAACCCAAACCAAAAGACAAGGATCAGGCATTAGAACAAACTAGTTTTCCTGAAGGACTTTTTGATGGAACTAAGCAACACTTGTGTTACACGGGGAGGAAAACCACGAAAACATTCCCAGAGTTAGTTCGACGGAAAGGGGAATCTAACCCATGATCACTGAGGATATTTTAAGTCAGAATTGTGATCAGTGCGAGCCCGGAGCAGAGTTTGTATCAACCAGCCACCACAGAGATTCGAACCTATCTCACCCCATTTAGAGGTGTACGCTCTATCTTCTGAGCCACTGCGGATAACACTCTGTACATTTTTTTTTATATAACCTTCATTGAAAAGCTAACCCAATTTTATATTTACGTCTACTGATGCTCAACTGCATCGCTTTGTAATTTTCATTCCAATCCAGAAAACAAGGAAACTCCTGGCTCAAGTATTGGGAGAAATTTTGCCTTCGTCTAGGACTTCTTGATGAAACCAACTCGTATTTGCGTTGTATAAAGAGGAAAACCACGAAAACCTCCCACGGTTAGTCTGACGCCATGGTGATTTTAACCTACTATCCGTTTATCACTGGGGATATTTTACGTCAGCCCTGTGGTCGGTGTGAGCAACACCTCCTAGAAAAGAGTAGGCCTCTGCACGGGTTACCATAAATATCCTTTAGTAGTCCAAACGTAATGACTTATTTCGTATTTTCAACCACTGCGCAGCTTAGTACCCCAAACGTAATGACATCTTTCTTATTTTTCATCAACTGCGCAGTTAACTTCGTCACATCGGACTACTAATTTGATCCGTGCTGAGGCCTTCCTTATTTTAGGAGGTGTTGGTGTGAGTCGGGTGTGGAATTCGTATCGATCAGCCATTGATGGGATTCGAACCCGGTTCACCTCATTGGAAAGCGAACGCTATATCCCCTAACCACCATGGCTCTCACTCTATATCTAAGGCTTTTTTCCCTTAATTTTCTTAGCTCATTCGGTTTCAGAATAGTATTTAGATGACTTAACCTTCGGTTTCAGAATAGTATTTAGACGATTTAACCTTCGGTTTCAGAATATGATTTAGACGATTTAACCTTCAGTTTCAGAATAGTATTTAGACGATTTAACCTTCGGTTTCAGAATAGTATTTAGACGATTTAACCTTCGGTTTCAGACTAGTATTTAGACGATTTAACCTTCGGTTTCAGAATAGTATTTAGACGATTTAACCAGCTTTTGACCCCAAAGAACTGAATCAGAAAACTGGACTAAGCAAGACAACAAGAAAATACCAAGAAATCCTCTCTTTTATCATTAAAATTATTTTCACTTAATTTTTAAGTTGAGTTTTAAACGGTTGATTTAAAAAAAATTTAACTTAAGTTAAGTGCAATTTAAGTCAAATGCGATTTAAAGATATGAACTGATAAAATATTTTAAACTGTTATCTGATGAACTAAATTTGTGTCTTAAATAATTCTTTATAATAATTGTTTTAAAAAAATACTTTTTATCATTCGGTTAAAATTTAGCTTATTTATCCCTACCAACGTTTCTCAGATTTATAACAAATTTGCATATTATATTGAACAATATTGTGAAGCACATTTTATACAACCTTTCTTTTTTTAATGATACTGCAGCCCATTGCGGTCCTTAGCTTGCTGAACAATATTGTCCCAAGCCATCCTCCCCTGATTCCGGATGATTTCAGTCTGAATTTAATTGTTTTCAATGTAAGATTAATCAATCACAATGTTATTATTATTTAAGTATTTTAAATCATTTTAAGTTCGCCTAATAAGGCGAAAAACTGAACCATACTTCCATCTAAATTAAATAATAGTGTAGTGTCGAAATTAAAAAGGATTAATCACCGCCCTATTTAATTTGCAAAAAATTCGCTCAACTTTAAGGTTTAAAAAGCTTCCTAATAATGCACTGAGGAAATATGTATAGTCAAAACTACCAAAATATGATAAAATTTAATGTGTTTCTGGTTCTATGGGAATACTAAAAAGCTCGGTAATTTTTGCCAAAAAGAGATTAAAGTTTTGACGAAAGTAATTTTGGTAAAATTAATAAAATATAGTTTTAGAATATATGATAAAATTTGTTTAATGTGG
This sequence comes from Parasteatoda tepidariorum, assembly GCF_043381705.1. Taxonomy (NCBI): domain Eukaryota; kingdom Metazoa; phylum Arthropoda; class Arachnida; order Araneae; family Theridiidae; genus Parasteatoda; species Parasteatoda tepidariorum. The sequence goes on along the minus strand of NC_092211.1, from coordinate 74,597,393 downwards.
TAACATTAGGTAATTTTATCATGATACCTTCCATAGATCATCTTGTAAAAACCATTTGTTCGGTTAAATTTACTTTTCAGTTTTATTCTTTGCAAAATGTGTGGTAATAAGAACTATAATTTTGAAAACCAGAATTTCCGGTGAACCGTTACCATAAGAACGGAAAAAATTATCAATCAAATGGTTTAATTACTGTATATTTTGGTTTTATTAACCAGAATTATGTACTTCTTTTCCTAGAAATGTAATCACCAGACAGGCGGTAATTTTACCAGAACTTTTTTTCCGTGTATAAGAAGAATATTTTTTTCCAGCTTTTTTTAAGAAAAACGAAGCAAATTTAAATCATAGTTTTATTATTATTTTGTTGCAAAGGGTATTAACAGCGTTGACTATTTATTGTAAAAAAAACAAAATTGAAATTAAAAAAAAAAAAAAAAATATGGCAAGCTATGGTTACCCCTATTTATCAACTGCTTTATGAATTTTTTTTAACAAAAGTCGCTATTCTTTCTGAGTTTTATGATGTCTGAATGTAAGGTAAAAACAATAAATATTTTCAAATAAAATATTAAATATTTTAGTTCGTGTTGTACTATATCATTCAAGTTTGCTGCAACTGTATAATGGTTTAGTTTAGTTATGTTTTACTTAATATGGTAAGTTTATCGATATTACTATTTTTTTAAAGTTTAATTGCATGATACTAAGAATCAACCTGAATGAATAAATTTTTTATTTTTATTTTATAACCGTCGTTGAACAGCCGACCCAATTTTATGGGTTTACGACTACTAATGTTCAACTCCGTAGCCTTGGAATTTTGAACTCAATCCAGAAGACAAGGGAACTCCTGGATTGAGTATGGGGAGAAATTTGCCTTCGTGGAGGACTTTTTGATGGAGCTAACCCGCATTTGCGTTACATGGAGAGGAAGACCACGAGAACCTCACACCGTTAGCTTGATGGCAAGGGGACTCTAATCCATGATCCGTCTACCACTGAGGATATTTCACGTCAGCACTGAGGTCGGTGCAAGCCGAAAGCGGAATACGTATCGACTGGGATTCGAATCCGGTTCGCCTCATTGGTAGGCGAATACTCTATCCCCTGAGCCATCGCAGCTCTGATTGAATACATTGTCACATTTTTTAACATGTTTAAGGTTCCTGTAAATTTTAAAAGCCTAGTTAACCTTCGAGCCGATTTTTTTTGCCGTGTAAAATTGCCGAAAAAGTTACTGAAAAACTTTCTTTTAACAAAAACAAGCATATAGAGTTGCAAATAAAATAAGATGATTAACAGCTTGTAAGCGTCTAAAAAGAAAAAAAAAAGAAAAATGTATAAAAAATAGAACATTGTTCTATTGTAATTTTTGGAAAAAAGCATTACTTCCAAAATATACAAGATATTACTTTCTCTTTCTATGATCTATTATTAACGTAATACCTATGTCCAGCTATTGTGTTCAGTGCTACAGAATCTCGTACCGCCTGCACTAAAATGTAACGATTAAGCTTAACACGTCATTTAGAAATACTTAGAAAGTTATTTCCATTAGTATAATTTTATCTATTCAACTGTATCATTTCTAAATGTTATACATTAATTATTTCTATACTGCATTGTGAGAAAAAGAATGCCCAGAATGTGATAAAATTTACCACGCTTCTGGCTCTACAGAAACACTAAAAAGTTTGAAAATTTTTACCGAATTAGGCAATGATGGTGATAAAATTAACAGTAAAATATGATTTCATAATATGTGATAAAAATTGGTAAATGTGGTAAAATTTGGTAATTTTATCATAGTACTTTAGAGCATGGCTTAAGAAGCATTTATTCGGTCAAATTTACTTTTCAGTTTTGTATTTTTTACAAAAAGATGTGGTAATAAGAACTACAATTTTAAGACCGGAATTTCCGGTTAGCCGTTACCAAACGAATCGAAACAATTACCAAATGAATGGTTTAAATTCCATATATTTAGGTTTTCTCATTGAAAATATATATATTTTTTTAATGAAAAATGTCTTTACCATACATACGGTAATTTTACCGTCTGTATGATACAGTACTTAGAGGTGGATATTTCTGTTGTGGAACATCGTTTATACGACGCCGAAGGGACCACCGAAAAACGTCGTATAAACGATAACGTCGTATAATCGATTTTTACTCCTAAAACTGAAACTTACTCTGTTTTCAGTTAATTTTAATGTTTAACGTGTTGATTTACATAAATTTCTAAATCAGACAAAGCAAAACAAACAAATAACCAAAGAAGAAAAATTGCAGTGAGCAATTTGAATGTATGTTAGCTTTAATTATATTTTCTTGCTATTCGTCTCTACAATGCTTTGAATAGCGAGTTGAACTTATTGCTTTCTATGATGCAATTTTAGATTTCTAATCACGGCCAAATCTAATGGCTGAAGTGCACTTGTGCAATTTGCAGGAAAAAAGAGAGCTTTAACATTTTCCAAAATAATTAGTATCGATGGGTGCGCTGGACATTGGTTGATAAATAGCAAAATTTTTCGTTTTTGCCTCTTCATAACATTGGTTAGTTTTTTCAGTCATCTAGTAAAAATTACGGTCGTCATCCAAGCATTCTTGTTGTCACCCTTTTCTGTATCATTCATGTTGGCAAACTACGCCCTTTTTTAAAATACACAAGAAAAAAGAAAAAAATTAAATAAACGTGAACAAAATCTAAAAACCGACGTATAACCGATTCTGTGCGTCGTATAAACGATATATTTTTACATTAAAATGAATAGGAATGATTTGGGACCACACTAAAACGTCGTATAAATGTAAACGTCGTATAACTGATCGTCGTATAAACGATGCTCCACGTATATATTTTCTTTTATTTCTTTATCTATAGTACTTTTTAAACAGTTTGCATAAATAATGCCCATTTAAATTCATTTTATTATTATTAGGTTTACGGTATCTGCTTCTTCCTTTGAATTTAATTAACACTAGATTGCCCAAAGAAGTTATTTTGACTGCTTTTTAATTTCAATTAGAAAAACAATGATGTATATAATGACGCAATTTCTTAGAATTTTGTGACTTTCATAATTATTTTTATTGTTGATATTTACTAATAACTTGTTATATAACTGAAGACAATATCAAAAATATTAAAAATTAATTTTAAACAAATATTTTTATACATTAGTTATTCTTTCACAATGCAGTCATTTTGACTGCTTTTGGGCAATATAGGTATTTTAGTCTTTCTAGTGTTAAAGAGATTTAGGTATCTAAATAAAAACGAACTTCCTCTGATCATCGTTTCTTCGATCTTCTTAACCACTTTAGCCCTTATGATGTTTAAGATAACTTTATCTCTTTATCTTAATCTTTGTGTAACTGCGATTTATTTTTCATATTAATAATTTTTTGCTTCTTTCTGAGTAAATTAATTTTCTTAAATAATTTTCTAAAGTAAGTTCTAAAAGTTTTAAGTAATTCCTATTAAAAAATAATAATAATAAATAATAAGAAGAAGGATATAACTTTCTAAACCTTTTTAATATTTAGACATTTTTTTTTCTCCTTTTGCAAATATAAATAAATTTGCTTATTTAAAACTATTTCTAAAATAACACAAGAATATTTAAAATAAAAGTTCCGAAAATGTCTAAATGTGCGAAAAAGTACAATTTTGGATGGGATTGTATGTATTGTATGTTGAATTGTATGATTGGATTGTATAGTTGGATTGATTGAGTAAGATTATATGTTGAATAGGATTGAATGTAAGTGAAAACGAGGTCAAACAGTTGTGAAAATAAAAATCTATGTTTAATGCTATAGGTGCTTAGCATCAAGCAAGTATAATTCATTTTTTGATTCAAATGCATCCAAGAACCAATATTTTGTTTTTTTCCGAGGGAGGAGTTTTTAATTCAAATAACATTATTTTTTCTTTATTTTCATCCTGTACCGTTACCCTTCAAACTTTGGCAAGGCTGTGAACTTTTAATTGAATTTTGGTAACGGTTACCCAGGTTCAAAAATAGACAAATAACCAATGAATTACATGAAACATTTAATAATAAAAATTAAATTTCTCTTTATTCTGTCTCTTTTCATTCACAATATTTCCTACAAGCATCAATTTTTCATACATGTATTTGAGCATCTCCTTGAACTAAACTAAGTAAATTTCAAGATATTTTTTATCATCAAAAGAAATTTAATTAATGCGTAAATTAAAATAATAATAAATAAATAAAAGATAAGTGGAATTTACTTCAGGTTGATAAATTTTAGCTGAGTTCTTTTTAACTTTAAAAAATTTGATGCAAATGAACAAAATCTTTTTTTGGTTTTTGTATGCTATTTTAATTTTGTGGTTAGGAAATAGCCTTATTTTGAGACTGAACTGTTAACTAGCTAACTAACTTTCAGAAAATACTAGCAAAAGATCGAAAAATTTTTTTATTTGTCTTAATTTAATTGTTTATTTTAATCTTTTCAATTAAATTCAGTATTTACATTAGTTAAATTCAGTAATTAATTCAATAATTGAATTCAGTAATTAAATTCATTAAATTAAATTCAGTATTTACATTAATTTCATACCACAAATAACATTAAAAATGATGCTAGGTTTGATTATGAATAAATAACAAGAAAACAAATTTATACATCGCATTTTTTTAGTAAAATCGTCCAAAAAAAGTTAAAATTCTTCATTTTAAAAATGCATTTTTAACACGTTTTTCTGGCCTTCAGTAAACAATTTTCACAATATGTTTCGGGGGGCTATGAAATAAAGGTACTTTTGTTCCCTTTTTTTTCATTTTTAAATTCTAAATATTGAAGTAGCTTTTCTTGTAACTATATAAAATTGTTTTTTCTTCTTTTATTTCTTATGGTAAGGCTACGGAGCCTAGTCCAAAGTTACACTTACTCATTCACTAATATAATTACTCCTAACTATTTTTTATTTTTATTCACGACTATTGCTTGAAGTTTCATCTTTTTTTTCCTCCTTTTTTTTTCGTAAGATAAGGCAACGGAGCCTAGTCCAAAGTTACACTTACTCATTCACTAATATAATTACTCCTAACTATATTTTATTTTTATTCACGAATATTGCTTGAAGTTTCATCTTTTTTTTTCTCCTTTTTTTTTCGTAAGATAAGGCAACGGAGCCTAGTCCAAAGTTACACTTACTCATTCACTAATATAATTACTCCTAACTATATTTTATTTTTATTCACGAATATTGCTTGAAGTTTCATCTTTTTTTTTTTTTTTTAAGTTAAAGCAACGAAGCCTAGTCCAGAGTTACACCTACTCTTTCACGAATAAAATTACTATTTTGCTATTTTTTTCTTCTGAAGATAGTGAAGCGGAACCTAGTCCAAAGTTACACTCACTCATTCACCATTCACACACAAAATTATTCCTAATTAATTTTTAAAATTTTTTCTTCTGAAGATAGGGTAACGAAACTTAGTCCAAAGTTACACTCACTCATTCACCATTCACACACAAAATTATTCCTAATTAATTTTTAAAATTTTTTCTTCTGAAGATAGGGTAACGAAACCTAGTCCAAAGTTACACTCACTCATTCACCATTCACATACAAAATTATTCCTAATTATTTTTTATTTTTATTAATGAATATTGTTTTAAGTTTCATCTTTTTTTCTTCTTTCTTTCTTTTATTTATTTTCTTTATATGTTCCTAATTTTACTCGCAAGATTTATAACTTGCTTCACGTTTTAATTTCGTCACGAGTTCAAACTTGTTTTGACATTAATAAAGCCTCAACTTCGCGTACATCTCATCATTACTAGATTAATTTTTTCTTTATAAGTAACAACGATATTTATGCACATGCAATGCACTTATGTCCTATTAATGTCTTTCTTGTTTGGTTTGGAATATTCCTGCAACTTGTATAAAGTATATACTTTGAAACAGAGTTCAAAGCTATTTTTGGCAAGAATACAATTTCAAATTGTCACATTTCTTATCAATTCTTTCCCTTCTACGAGTGCCCACAACCCCTCAAACTTAACCTTGTTTACATTTATTTTAAAAAAAGAAACCTGTTTATGTTTATCATCTGACATTTTTCTAAAAAATCTGCTACTTTTTACCGAAAGACCTTGAACAAGACGAGGGCAGTTTCCCATGCATCTGAGAAATACAATCCGCCAGTAACGGGATCACGGATTTCTGTTACTTTTCTTAGGCCTGCTTAGGCCACCTGAAATTATAAGGAAGTATATTCCCGTTTTGTCTACTCTTCCATCTGTACTTTAGTACCCGTGAGAAAAGCCGTAGATACATTTCGATGCACGATCTATTCCCCTTCCATTTCAACCCCTCCCCCCTCCAATCAGAAAATGTTCGATTGCAATTGCGAAAACCATATTGCGATTGGTAGGGGTAGTGGTGCGTGGGGAGAGGTACGGCCCAAGGTGTCATGGTACCACCTCTTTTATATGATTCTGGGCTGGTATTGGTGAAATCCCTAGTCCCCCCCTAACATACGGTCCCTTTGAGGAACCCCTCTGACAAACATGGGCAACAAGTTGTCTTCAACTTCATTCTTGGTGTTGATCTTTACTGGAGAGGTTGTAAAATTTTTAAGACGAAGTTCTGGATTGAAATTGTGTTATGTATTTTGTTCATCGTTGACTTTTTATGTTACTGCTTTTTTTTTTTTGCCTGTTTACAAGTTTCGATGGGCCCAATTTTCATACTGTGCTTAATTTATTTGTGCAGGTAAGTCAATTCAATTAATTTATGATTTTTAAATAGATTAAAACTTCGAATTATTTGAAATTTCGTCATTAAGTTCTTCGTATGAATTTACCAGGAGCAAGCGTCGGTCGATATTGAAATTTTCTATGGCCTAAATATTGCCAACCAGCATTAATGTAAATATCATATATTTACAGAGATATCGCTAACATTTTGAATATTGCAATTATTTGACTAGTAATTGAATATTGAAATATATGATCATAATGAATGTTGAAGTATGTGATGCTAAAGCAATTTAAACTTTAAAATGTTTGAAGCAGAGCCATTAAGTTTTTTCTAGGAAGATTTATAACAAAACAAAAAAAGAAGAAAAGAAAGCTTTCAGTTATATTAATATTTATTCTACCCTAAATAGCGATAATAAAAAGAAATGAAAATCAAGTAACTGTTTAATCTAAATAAACAAAAGTTAGTTTATTAGCAAATTAGGTGGCTTCTTAAAATTTTTTAGTACTTTCTAGCAACTTATTAGAATTCATAAAACTGAAACAGAGCTAAAAACCTAATAAGATATTAAAAGCTAAGCCATTCAATTTTTCTGGAGGATGTGTAACAAAAAGACACCTTGATTTATAGTGAAATTTATTCCTACCTCAACATAATTCATCATATTAATAAAACATTTTGCTCTATATTTGTATAGGCATTTATATAATTTTGAATACGACACTCCTTATTTGTACGATTTTTAATATTGAAATGAAATTAAACTTCAAGGTATTTAAAGTCTACTAACGAAGATCTTCAGATATATATATATATATATATATATATAATAAGAACAATTGTTAGTTAATATTAAAATTAACTTATTATCAATAATTTCAATTATTATATATTAATTTTAATTGTATATTTGTAGAGATATCAATATAAATTTGAATATAGATATTAAGGGGATATATGTTATTTTATTGAACTTCATAACTTGTTTGAAATAATTAAATCGTAGGCATAACTTGAGTATCTTCTTTCTTTTCATCACGTGTAATATATAAAAAAATATATATATATATATAAATAAATCTTAAAAATTTATACTAAAATGTGGTATATCTAGATTACTCTCATTCATTTTCTCATTATTATATTTGCTTAACGAACTCATACAAATGACTGTGTGCAGTTCTTTCATACTAATTCCTGTAGGTTTTATTTAAAATAGTTTTTATTATTCTAAATGCACTTAAGCTAATTATATAGTAGTTTACACAAGCTTTTACTGCACATTTCTATGTTATATCTTCCAGTAAAATTTTTTTTTTTAAATCTTGGTTCTTTTTGCTTTGAAATTACTTAACCACAGATATTAAAGTTTAAATTTGTATAACATTAACATGTAAAATCACTGATTTACATACCACACATTTATACTGTATTTAATGGAACACTAAATAAATATAAAAGAAAATAGCTACCAGCGATTTATTTTTGCTTACATTTTAAAATAAGCATGACCTTCACTAAGTTTTTTTGTTTATTTCAGTACGATATATTCATTTTCAGTATTATAATTCATAAAATTTTTGAAGTAAATATTTGGGTATGCTTGAAAAGTTCTAGTAAAGTTGTCAAGTATTATAAGTATTTATAAATTATTATATTAGTACTTGAAGTATTATAAGCATTTATCAGACTACCTTATTCAAATTCGCTTTCCTTAAAAAATTCGCTTTCATTTACTATATAATTCCTTATTGATATGCAGACCCTTTTTTCAAATATTAAGATATGTTATACATGACCAAAATATTTGTAGAAGTAATACAGGCTATTACAAAACCTTGCATTAGGGGAAATAGTCGCAAAACGTGTTTAGACTTAGTAAACAGTCGTTTTGTCTTTTTGTTTCCTGGGAATAGAAGCCAATTACTTAATAATGAGCATTACTGTTCACGCTATTGCACTTATAATAAGAAATAGTAAAAGATTCTTCTTCTGCAACAGCACTACAGCCTATTGCAAGCCAGGGCTTTCTCAATTTGCTTCTTCCAGACAGTTTGATTTGTAGTTAGATTTTTCCATCTATTCACCCCCAGTACTTTTAGGTTCTTCTCCACTCAGTCCAAAAACCTTGTAGTACCTGTAGTACGCAGTACCTTGTTGCCAGTCTTCCTCTCTTCTTTGTTTCCTCACTCTTTGAAAATGTTACTCTTTTAGCTGGATCAAAATGTAAATTGTTAATTGTGCTAAATTGCAGCATTTTCCCGAGTGCATTATTGTGTTTAACCATACATGTTTTTCATCTTAACTTCTAACCTTTTATAATCAGGGTGATCTTCGTCATTGAGCTCTTTACAGATTTTTTAAGATAAGGATAAGAGTTAATATCTTATCATTTCTCGCGAATCGATAAAGCTGTTTCTCACTTGTATACGCATCCAATTACGCGTTTGGTGAGCGTTAGATGCTTGCAAATTAAGTAAAGAAAGCACTTCCCCATTCAAGGTTAAAGTTAATCAGAAACTTACAAATATCGCGAAGATTACGCTCATATAGAGTAGTACGGATTATGGGTATACTAATTGTAAGACTGTACTAAGTGCAATTTAGATCATGTATTCCATTTCTAATATGTAAAATAATGTAAATTTGTAAATATTTTTTTTAATTTTTAGACTTATTATGAAGCAAAAATTCCAACTTGTTTATTTTAATCAAGGACCCATTGAAACTTACTAATTGTCAATTTTACTCTAGTATTATAATAAACTGTTTTTCTGACAGGATTTATATAAAAATTTCGATATAATTTTTAATGACCTGAAAATAACTTTGGTTAAGTTTTAAAAGACTGCTTATTTTTTGTTCTCTTAATTATTATAGAAAAGAGAAATGAAGTTATTCTAGACTTGAAGAAAATTTAATGAGTTTCTACCTTGCATGAGTTATTAATCTTGATTATTGCCAATTGTAGTTTAGTTAAGAATTACGAAAAAAAGTTTTTGTTTCGTAATATTTAACCAAGCGAATATGATAATATTAATAAAAAAAATATTTAATTTTCATTTCACAGCAATTTTAAAGGATTATGGTACAAATTTCTTCAACAAAATTTAATTTCAATAGTTGATTATATAATTTTAGTTGATTTATAATAAAATAGTAATATTATTTTTAAAAAAAGTCTTTTCTGGCTTTATGCGCTTTTAGTTATAAATCTCAAAACATATTTAGATAATTTTGAAGTTCCAAAATTTCTCACTAATAATCTTTAAAAGATGAAAGGTAATTAAAAATTAAACGCTTTTAATATGGTAGTGAAATGCTTCATTTCTCAATAATTATTTATGTATTACAATAGAATAAGCTTCAGATTTTTTTAAAAAAAAGTTTAAATTATTTTTTATTTATTTTAAATTTTAATAATTATTAATAAATAAAAAAACAAAACCATATAGTGTGAAAAAACCTGTGTATCATGAAAAAATAACTAAATTAAATTATGTATTAACTATTAGCTTCAAATATCACATCCAACTTTTTTTAAATAAATATATCGCTTTACACTTATCGCTAAATCTAAATATATTAATATTCTTTTTTGAAACACTAATTAACCCTTCTAAAATTATTAATTCATTCCAAAGTTTTATTTATTGTGCTTATTACTGCAATTTTTATTATTTTTAACATTTGACTTATTTCTTTTCTTTTCTTTATTGCTTTGTAAATAAAATTAAGAGGAAGAATAAGATTTTCGGCTGCAGAATTCATACCGACACAAAAAAGTTAAAGAACGCTTTTACCGTCTTATGATATTTTTAATAATATATAATATTTTGATTAGGAAGATTTCAAGATAAAGATATTCTAGATTAAGAATAATATTTTCTGTTACAGAATTCATACTGACACGATAAAGCTGAAGAACACTCCTACCGCGTTGTAATATCTTTAATTAACATATAATATTTTCATATAATCTAATTTTCTAATCAATTTACTAATCGTAAAGCACTGGTTTTTAATCATCCTTATCACTGTAAGTATTATCTTATAATTATCACTGTTTTTCTCTCTATGAAACTTATGTTGGCGAAGATAGTAATCATATACAAAAACTGAATAAAGATCAAAGCGACAGGCTCATTTTTAAGGATGGCAGATGATATATAGTTGACGCCCTTACTCTATATAAATTGCCTGTCAAATCAATAAGTTATTTATATCTATAATTGAAAATAATTTCGATGCTCATACATATGTCATAGATAATAATTCAAATTAAACTGATTTCATCTTCGCGGAAATTGATTTTTCATTTCCTTATTTTGATCGAACTACTTATTCAATATTTATGAAATGAAATTTGGTTCATGCTATAATAAGTGTATTAGTTCTTGATTATTATTGCAATACCTTTAAATGCATTTGATAAAATCTACAACCATATGTTATATTATAGATAAAAATCATATTATAACTTGATGCGAATGTATTAAAATTGGGCTTTCAGCCATTTTGAGAGAATTGAATAATTGAAAATTAAAAAATTAATTACGAACACTTATTTAATTCGGAAAAAAAGATTGAATGTAATTATAATATGTTTACGATTCAAAATAATTCTTTCCTTTTATTTGTAATAGTAACATTGACATGCGATTTTATTTTGATTTTTAAGAAAAATTTGAAAATAGGGGAATTTTAATGTCTTACGTTAAGTATTCGTACATCTACCCCCCCCCCTGTCCGAAAAAATATGCAAATCACAAACCCCCTCCCCCAGTTAAATTCTTACATAATATTTGAACTGTCTTTATATATATTTACCAAATTTTTTACACCTAGAATTACTAAATACAATAGGATATGGAATAAAATAATGATTCCATTTACATAATCAGCTCATAATTTTTTATGCACCCCATAACTAACTCGACACATTTTATTATTCATTCAGATAATGTTATTTTCTTTTTAATACATTGTAAAATTTTTCGAAATCACTTTCTTAAACCCTTTCGCATATTTACCGATGTGAGATAGTCATGTTGTTGTTGTTGTTGCTTATCCTCACTGTCTGACGGGGTCCACGAGTTCGTTGACTGAAACGAAGTCGAAGACTACGAGAGGATTGCTAAAGAGATCATGACAATAAGAGATAGTCATAAGAGATAGTCATTTTAGACAAGTCTAGCATCTTTAGCCAACACAGTGCGTAATACATTCCTTACATTTAATTAAGTAGCAGTCTGGTTATTTTATCTTAACACACATAGACCACTATGGTTATTAAGAATAGATATATCTTATTTCTATACACGCTTTGTGTTCGGATGTCTAGAACTTATGTTTATACAGTCTAGTCTTTTTCACTTTTTCTGTGTATTTCAGTTTGGACACCTGGAATTTTAGAAATTTTTATTTTCTGTTAAAGATTGTTTTGACTGAAATTATTCACCGCGATATAGCTTCGTTTCTTTCATGAAATGTCATTCTCTGTTTGAATCTTTATGCTGATGCATTAAATCGTTTTCACATTCAGAAATTGAATGTGAAAATCGTTTTCACACTCAGAAGAAAAGAAATAAATATCTAAATCATTCAAAGAATCAAGAGATGATATTAAAAGGTAAAAGTACTTAAGTATCAATACTTAATTTCAATTACATTGTGCAGTTGTTAAAATAACTCTGGATATTTTATTTCGACTAATGAAATATATTTTATTCCTGCAAAATATCGTTTTATAAGTAGTAAAGTGATATTTAAATTTTCTATATGTTCATTATATTACTTAATACATTTGCGAGAGATGTTGTAGACTCCTATAGAAAGATTGGTTTAAATTTAAAAATATATATACACAAATACTAGTGTGCGAATACTGAAATATACATTTCAAAATGCAATTAACGAAGCATTAAAGGTTATGCATCAATTATTAAGCCTTATATAAAGAATTTTAAAAGTGCTAATAGAAATTTTTCTTTTATCGTTTGAAATTCTGAATTTCAGAAATTTTGTTTTTATCGTTTGCTAGTTGAAAATATCAGTGATTTTGCTTCTTGACATAACTAATTCAAACTTAATAATTTGAGTATTTTTTAGTTTTTATTTCATACAAATTAAGCGTAACTAAAACCATTTAAGCCCATTCAAGTTAATATTTTATAATTTTTAATAGCAAATAGACTTTTTCATTATTTGATAGTTGAACCTCTTCCAAACTGTATTCTTATGTATACCCGCTATTATTTTTTGGTGCATTTTGCATTTTTTGAGGATGTGTTTTATAATTAAGTACTTAAATGTATGTTTAGCTGTTATTTATTTACTCCTACTTACCAAACTAAAATAATATTCAATAATGATTTTAGATGATTAATTGGAAAGTAATATGTTCATATGCAATGTTTATAACATTATGAAAATTTTATTTTTTGCTTTTTTTTAAATAATGAAAAACTAAATTCCTTTTTGTTCAAAAAGATAGAATATAGATCAAAATAAAATTTATTTGGTTTAAGTCTTAATATTTTAATTGATTTTTTTAAATCTTATAAAAAAATATTTTTGATAAAAAGTTGTAACAACTCGACAAATTTAAGAAAGATTAGATTTACAATGAATATTTTAGGCTCTTTAAATATATATATTATAAGGAAAGATATTTCCTTTTAAAATGTTATTTTATTTTTTAAAATTGAATATCTTTTTTATACCGCAATGAGAATTTTAAATTCTAATACCTTCGTAAAATAAAAGCAAACTGAAGGAATTTATTTTTATAAAATTGCCATTGGTTTGCTTTTTTTTATACGAACAGGTATGTAACAGAATCTATTTCTCATATCGGTGTTTACATTTAATATAAACTGCAACTACCCTATTTTGTTTATCAAATTCACAAATGTAAATTTAAATTTTTTCATGTCACTTTTATGATAGTACACTTGTTTTCACTAAAAAAATCGTATGTATTAAATATCGTAACATTTTAATTGTAATACTACTCGCCAGTCACTGGCTTATTTCAGAATAAATGGAGAGTTACGCGACACGATGATCATCAAAATATTCCGTAGCTTTAATTTAGTAACCACCTTTGATATAAATTTAATCTGTTCTTCAGAATTATGATGCATAAATTTAATAGAAATAAAATCATGTTCAAAACTCTTTAAGTACGTAATTGTATAATACTAAATATGGAAAACTATGTTCATAATACAATGTTAAATACATTATCCAAAGAAACTGAAGGTATAAGATACTACTTGATTAAAAACTTCATTCGCTTCAAAAATATACCAATAGGAAGCAAACAGTTGACATTTTTCAAGTGCTCCGAAAATAGGCGCCCATTTTCAAAAGTTGCCACACGTGAAGGTTGTTGTTGTTAATTTACATCGCACTAGAGCTGCACAATGGGCTATTGGCGACGGTCTGGGAAACATCCCGGAGGATGATCCGAAGACATGCCATCACAATTTTGATCCTCTGCGGAGGGGATGGCACCCCCGCTTCGGTAGCCCGACGACCTGCGCGCGAAGTCGAGCACTTTACGGTAGCACAGTTTAACGAGGACCAATACCGCACACCCTCGGTCTCTACGCAGACTGATCCAAGTGGTCACCCACCCGCACACTGACAGCAGCCAGTGATGCTTGACTTCGGTGATCTGCTGGGAGCCGTGTCTTAACGATCAGTCCACTGCGGGACCTAAATATATTAATAATGCTAATAAGATCTTTTAATAACATCTGCTATTATAATAGGAAGAAGTAGTAAGAAATGCTTCAGTAAGTTATTAAATTCCCTTTATCATTGAAAAATTCTAGTAAAATACAGAAATTATTATATTTGGGAACTCCTTCGTGCTTTTTAAGTTATGCAATTTGCCTACTTTTGATACCAAGAGAAAAAGGGGCCCAAAATCCCCCTCAACAAAAGTTATGTAATATTTTAACAGCTCACAATTAAAAATAGTCATCGCGTTTTTCATAATTTGTACATTATTTGAGAATTTCGGAATATTCATCTTTTAATTATTATCTGGAATGGCTGATCGGACTGGGTAGGGATCAACGAACTGGCCTTGCAGCAGAAAAGTTCTGGGTTCGAATCCCGGACAAGGCAAGGATGTTCCTTCAATCTCTATACTATCTTTTCTTACTATGGGAACAACGTTGGCTCACCTAATATGGTGCCCCAGAAAAAGTGGCCAACAAACCCGTCCCGTAAATGCCTGAATTGATGAAATGTCAACACAGGTGGGTTTTTGAAATAAAAAAAAAATATTACATTGAATCAATGTCACTTCAAAGGTAGGTCTTTAATGAAAACAATTTAAAAATTTGGATCGTATAAACGTCTCCAATGAAAAAAATTGTTCATAGAATAGATTCATCAATTAATGAATATTTTCGGAAAGATCGTAACTTTAACCTGAACTTGCCGAAGGGAGTTGTTATTCTCCCGAAAATGTTACATTTTGAAACATTTATTTCATCTCTAATTCTCTTAGAGACTCCAAGATGAGGAAGATGTAGAGGAATCGTGACGTCAGGAAAGCCGGATGCGCATCTGGAGGATGAGGTCGTGGGAAGATGTTTCGCATTCTCGTGACGTCATCCTCATTTCTCACGCCCCGCCTTTTTCTATGTGTAGTAAAGATGCGCCGTGATTAACTTTCACGATCGCTCATTTTTAATGGTTCAATCAAATTACGTCACGATGCGCAACGTCATCGGGAATGAGAATTTTATTCATTTCTTATTAAAATAATTCTTTTTATCTCAAATATATTTTCGAAAAGGCGTATCTCTTCTTCTACTTTTCATCGATTATTAAAAGCTTGTTTTGTTGTGTCAAAGATTATTATTATTAGGTTTTGTGACACTGTTGATTTATTTACCATGAATGGTAAGAATAATAGTAGAATAGGAAGAATGAATCAGTTTTTTCTTTCTGTTTTTTTTTCACGCTTGCATGCCATGCATTGTGCTGATATTCGAATGTTGTCATACAAGCCTGATTTTTTTTTAGTTTATAGTTTGTAAAGAGTTTGTTGTATATATTTTTTTCCGGAAAACATTCAAACGCGTTTGTATCACAATGTTAGAAGTTCTTCTTTTAAAAAAAGTTTATAATAATTTAAATATTCGCGTTTGTATCACAATGTTAGAAGTTCTTCTTTTAAAAAAAGTTTCTAATAATTTAAATATTCTAATGCATGCTCTGTGGTACGCTATTCAAATAGGATAAGTAAGAATGACTCGTTTTAGTTTCTAGTTTGTAAAGAATATGTTGCACACATTTTTTTCCGGAAAATATTTAAACGCGTTTGTATCACAATGTTAAAAGTAGACCTTAATTTTTTTTAATAAATTAAAGACCATGGTCAAATTGTTGCATGGTTTACAAGCTATTTCAGTGTAATTTTTAAAGCGCAACTTTAAAGGTACCTTTTTAAAAATTTTTTTTTTTAAAGGAAATAGGATTTTATAATCTAATGATTGTAATGCATGCCTAGTGATGCATCATTTGGATAGGATAATATAAGCCTGACTTATTTCAATTTCTAGTTTGCAAAAAATATGTTTCACAAATTTTTTTCAGAAAAATATTAAAAAGTTTTTTTGTCACAATGTTGTTGGAAAAAATGTGCATTTGCTTTTCCTAATATATTAAAACTCAAATTAAAAATTTACACGATATACAAACAATTTCTGTGTAATTCTTAAGCGTAACTGTGAAGGCGCATTTTTCTTAAAAGATTTGATTTCAATCTTTTGATTATATAAATTCACTTTTACGAAATTATTTTTACATTATGAAGGAAAAACTTTGTTTGGTTCCACTTATGCTGACAGAAGATGTCGTAGTAAACTAATACTGTCAATCCAGATTATCAGCTTGAGATATGTATTTTGTAATAGAATATTCGAATATCGAAAATAATTATTCAAAGTTAACAGTTTTTTTAAAAGGATAATATAAATAAAATAACTAAAATAAATGAATAAAACAAAATAAAATAAATTAACAAATTAATAAAATCAATTTCGAATTCCTTTTATACTTAAGTTCTAATTTAAATACAAATTTAAAAAAAAATAGGAAAATGTTAAGAATTTAAATGAAATTTAAAATAAAAGTTCGAAGTTAAATTAGATTAATGCAAAGTTTTATTTTAACAAAGCGCTTTAGTTAAGATTTTGGGAAATTTAGCAATAAATTATAGTTTTTTAATATGTGATAAGATTTGGTAAATGTGGTCGAATTTGAAAATTTTATCATGATATCTCTAGTAAGAACTATAATAAGAACTCATAATGAGAACTATAATTTTGAAAACTAGAATTTCCGGTAAACCTTTACCATATCATCGGAAAAATTACCCAATAAACGGTTCAAATCCCGTATATTATGGGTTCTTAGTTCCAAAACTAAGTTTGTTTGTTTTTAAAGGAATGTTTAGACTTTTTCATCGTAGACAGTTTCACAAAAGAAAAAAAAAGAAAAGAAAAAAAGATAGACATGCACGTGACATGCCTCCAAACCATCTTAGAATAAAATTTTACATTCAGCTCATTTCCTTTCGTTCACATAAACTGCATGTTTTACCTATCTATAGAGACCAGTATTGTTAGATTTTTATTGTTATTTATTTTTTAAATATTATTTTCTCTTGATTACATGTTCATGTCTTAATATTTTACTAATTTTCCCAATGGTTTGACAAAATTTTCATTCAATGATTCCGGATCAAATGATGGTAAAGTTAGTGGTATTCAGAGTGTCAGTACTTTTTTCCGGAAAATTATGCGGGACAAAAAAAACGGAAATACCATAATTTAACAGTAATATTTACTGTAAAATTTTCAGATCACTGTAATCATATAAATATTACTGTAAAATTTACGATGAAAATTTTTATAATGAAAATGGATTTCACGCGTGCTGCTCTCAGGGTGCCAGTACTTTCTACCGTAAAATCTTTTGGAACAAACAATCTTATAAACCGTAATTTTTACAGTATTTACTGAAAAATCACTGAGTCACTATAATTAAAAATATAATTGCCGTAAAATTTACGACATAAAATTTCACGGTAAAATGGATTTTACAGTTATTAAGGATGCCAATTTTTACCATAATTTGATCCGAAATTTTCTTACTGTATTTATAATGAATGAAGGACTAGAAAAGGCATTTCTTCAAGTTTCAAACTTGTGTATTTTGATCTCAAAACGCAAAATTTTGCAAAAAAAAAAAAAAAAGTATCAGAAGTGATTTTTACCCTCAAATAATTCCACACTTAGGCAAAAAGTTTATTCTATCGACGATGTATATTTCTACTATGTATGTGTGAAAAAGAAAAAAAAGTTTTAAATGATTTCATGGTTGCATTTTTACACAATTTTAAAATAGCGTTATAAATTCCATTAAATTGCCATATATTTTTCAATCAGCAACTACATAATTTATGAAACTTACTAAGAAATCTCCTTTAAGTTTAAATAAAAAAAAGTCTATGATTCCCTTATAAACTTCAGTTAGTTTCAATTCATATGTATCTAATTCAATTCCTATTTTTATAGGCAAAATATACATGTTAGACTAATAGTTGAAATACTACCTTAAAATCGATAATTCGTAAACCTTAAATTAATAATTCGTAATAAACAAATCAGCATAATGTAACAGTTTAATTATAAATGAACATATTGTAAAACACGAATTTAGTTAACGGCTTGATTACTGAGAAATAGAAAGAGTTATTCTCGGTGTTTTATTTGTAAACAAAAGCCACGTGTTTCGAATCTGTCTTCCGATTAAAACCCTTTCAGAGATGTGTGACCAATGCTGAATTTATTTATAGTGTTTATTTATTAAGATATACGGAAAATTTAGTAAATAAGGAAATGTGTCATACAATCACTCTATTCATATTTCAGAGATGTTTTGAAACTTACAAAAACGTAACATATCTGATAAGCTTTCATTGATGTTTCTGTGATGTAATCTTGGAAATATAGCAAGGTGGTAAAATAAAGGGTAATCATGGATTAATTTTGTTATTAGATTTACGTCTCAACTATAAACTCAGCTAAAAATTACTGTAAACGTTACATTTATGTTTCAGAAATGAGGTTAGATACATAACTTAACATTACTTATGTATGCTTTCAACACTGGAATAACGTAACGTGTACATGCTTTCAATGCTGTTTCTGTATAATATTTTAGGAAATGTATCATGTTGGCAACTCAAAAACTGATCATTTTAGGGCTTAGGTTTTTTTTAAAAATTCTATTTATGTTTTGGAAATGTTTTTGGATTCTCAATCTTGACATTTCTTATGGTACTGAATTATCGTAATTTATTTATGTTTTAAACACTGTTTTTGTTTAGTATTCTAAATTAATAATACAAATAAATAGAAAATACAAATGAATAGAAATCGATAGAAAATTGGTAATACAAATAAATATCACTTTCAGTTTTAATAATTAAATAAAATGTTTTCTGAAATCTTTTAAAACATTTTAAATCTATCCGAACCAAGAAATATTTTTGTTTTGTTTCAGCAATAATTCTTAACTCTTCGGAATCTATAAAGAAGATATATTTAAAAGAAATTGATTTTATTAAAGTACTGAGAAGAATTGTATGGTTAAAGCTACCAGATTATTGTTAACCCTTTTACGACTTTATGGATAAAAACAATAATATTTGGTAATCTCATCATGATACCTTAGAGCCTGGCATAAAAGCCATTTATTGAGCTAAATTTACGTTGCATTTTTGACTAAATTTGTGGTTATAAGAGCTATAATTTGAAAACCAGAATTCCCGTTAAACCGTTACCATATGAGTGAAAAAATTACCAAATAAATGGTTTAAGTACCTTATAATTTTGCCTTATTAACCAGAATTATGGTTGAAAGTTTTATAATTATACAGTGCAGTAACTTTACCAGAATTTTTTTTTTCCGTAAATGAATCTACTTTCCTGTTTTATATTTTCCGTATGTGTTTTTATCGACATTGAAAACATAATTTTATCTACTGAAAAGAATAATAAAATGATTTTTTGATATTCAATATTTAATTTTATTTTTTTAGAAAGTTCTGATAAAAGAAACAAGAACTTTTTATTTCAATTTTTGCATTAAAATACGCAATAACTTTAGACTTTTGAACTAAAAAAGAAAAAGATATACAACAGAAATAGAAATGTAACTATACACCACTTTTTTAATGTTTCCTCGTAATTGTTATCGCCTATCGTTATAGCATCCTTACACGCGTATCTATAACATACCAAATATGATTTCATATAAAATCTAAAAAAAGCAACAGATCTAAGGTGCGACATTGTAGGGGGGATGTTCGCCGTGGCGTAAATCACATTTTAACTAGTGAACCCGAACAATAGGTTGGAGAACTATACTCCAGACTAACTTACAGGAAGTGTCTGGGCGTAAAAAAAAACTACACTGTGTATGTATCCCTCGACTTATTGCGGTTGGGTACACAGACTTCGTTTTTTTAGAAAAAATCTTTTGAAATTGAACTTATTATAAAGCATCTATTCCATTGTAACTCAGGGCAATAAATCTGTTACTTTTTGTGTTTGTCCCTATTGGATTTCACATTATGGTTGGGTGGTAGTATTTTGGTATATTTTCTTGCGACCGTTTTTTATGAATTCGTTCATTAAAAATGGATGTTCATAAAGTTTGAGCTAGATATTATTCAACTAGTTCAATATCGAGTTTTATCGTGTAATCCTTATATATGTTATATGTTTAGTATTTATGGGTTTTTCATCAGTGTAATAAAGAAAAAAAAATTACGAAGTTAACTCAAAATATTACAAATCATTTGAGATGGCGAAATATAAACTTTCTCGACGGTTATTATGCTGAATTTTGCTAGAATTATCAAGCTACATATTTTCGTATAGTGAAGATAAAAAAAATATGGCAAAACTACCAGAATGTGGTAAAATTTATTGTGTTCTGAGCTCAATGGAAACACGAAAAAGCTTCGTTCTTACCGAGGCGTTTTGTGATATATTTCGGTAAAACTGAAAATGAAACATTCATTTATTAAATGTGATAAAATTTAGTGAATGTGGTAAAATTTGGTAATTTTACCATGATAACTTAAAGCATGACATAAATTTGATTTATCCGGTTAAACTTACTTTTCAGTCTAGTATTTTTTGCTAACGGTGTGGTAATAAAAACTGTAATTTTGAAAGCAGAATTTCCGGTAAACTGATTGAATAAAGTTTTTAATCAGGAAATCACCGAATAAATAAATTTAATCACCAAATAAATGACTTAAATACTGTGTTTTATTTATTTTTAATACCAGAATAATGATTTTTTAACCAGAAATATCATTACGATACTGTACGATACTTTTTCCAGAATTTTCTTTTCCTGCCTGTGTAAATCTTTTTCTTTAATCATTGGACGTATTTCATAAAGCATAATTTAAATTATTAAATAAACTTTTATGAAGGTTATTATATGATTTATGCAGACCTATCCATTTATTTTTATACGAAATTTATAGGTTTCGCATGGGTGTTTGTCAGAACAGGTATGTAAAATATATATGTAGATTTTATACAAGTTAGAGTTATAGCCGACATAAATAATGCTGAAAGAGAGATATTTTTAATAAAATGGACCTTGGTCATTGAAAATGATTCAAAATTCATCAACTTTTATGAAAATTGTTGTTTATAATAGTGGTAACTGATTCAAGGAAAGTTAGACACTTTTTCTTGTTAATTGGAAAAATTTTAATTTTTTTACGAAGACGTTTATAAAAATAAATTTTTAAGGCGTCAGTATTGGTGAAAATTATTATTATTTCTCTTTTACTTATGTTTTTCAGATTAAAAAAATATTTTAGACATTTTTGAAACAAATTTTATTATCAAAACAAAATTTTTAGAATGCTTTTAACGTGGGAAATTACCGAATTATGTTGCAAATATGTTTCTCGAAAAATAATAATAAATAAAAATAAATTACAATATTCTATCATTGCTTTCTTCGGCTAAACAAATTTTGCAATTTTTCATCAAATTTAATCATTTCTTTTAAAGTGTTATAGGTTTAGAAAAAAAAAATTTAGTAACCTATGTTTCAAATATCCTACATTATTCATCACAATTGAGTATTTTTTTCATGGAATATTATTCAATACGACTTTTTTAATATTGCATATTTTTTTTCAAACAGGTAAAAACAAATTATTTAAATATTAAGTATATGGCGCTAAGAGTTTGAGTTTTACAAAAAGAGTTTTTCTTAAAAGTAAATGAAACAAATTATGGAATTAGTTAAACGTCACGCATATTTTTATAAAATCTTTACACAGTTTACACAGTTAAATTCTATTTATTTCAAATAAATGAAGTGTAATGTTAATCTCACGTTTAAAATGTTTGTTGTTTTTTTTTGCTGCTGTTGCTAGCCCTCAATTGTTAACAGAGCTAAATCAAGTCCATGACACTTGCAACTCTGAGCATATCAAGCTAGTAGCTCTAGAAAGACCAGGGCAGTCGAGGATATTGTCGGGTGTAGCCGGCACACTTAAAACATGTAGGGAAAGCCTCTACTTTTTTTTTGTATGTTGTAGATTTTAAAATGTGTAAATTAAACTAAGGATGAATTTAATTCATAAGTTTCCAACCAGATGAAGATTCCTTTTAGTAGAATTTCCTAGCTTCAAAAAGGGATGAAGATCTGTCTGATTACACCAAATTTCTAATGCAGATCTCTTGCACAATCTTGTGGTTCTAAGTTAATAAATTATACCCTAAGAATTTCTTAGGGTATAATTTTTTTACGTTAGACCATTTCAAATGTAGCATACAATGTAATATTTCATTTTATATTTTTTACTCCTTTTTGAGCTAAAATACTGACTGCAGTTGTTAATACAACAGAGGAATTTAAAAAATCCTAACCTGTTAGTAAGCGATATGTTAATTTTATGTTAATCTAGAAGTTTTTATTTAAGAAATAACTTTATGTTAATACGCATTTCTTATTTAGATTGAATATTTAAATTCTTAAATGTTCTTGTTTTAGCTTCCAGACTTCAGATTCTAATAACGGCTAACTTGTAATGTTGTATCGGTTTAGTTAAGATAACCTTAAATAAAATCCACAAAGCAATTGTTTTAAGTTTGTTTTAGATTTAATTCTAAAGATTAAATTTACGAATTAAGATTAGTCTGATTTACGATACAACAGTAAGCAATATACTGTAAAAAGTTCCGAATCAAATTACGATACAAAGTGGGCCGATCAGGGTGCCGCCCATTTCATCCATTTTCAAAGGAATACGTTACGGAAAAGAAAAAAAAAACTGAGGCACCGTAACTTTTACAGTCATAATTACCGTAAAATCATCGAATCTCTCTAATTAAATAAATATTACTGTAAAAACTGCGATATAATATTTTAAAGTAAAAATGGATTTTACGGCTGCTAAAAAATCCTAACCAGTTAGTGAGCAATGCATTGTAAAAAATTCCGAATCAAATTACGGTGAAAAGTACCGGCACTCAGGGAGCTGGTACTTCTTTACCGTAAAATCCATTTTTACCGAAACATGTCACGGAAAAAAAAATCTGATAAACCGTAATTTTTACTGTAATAATTACCGTAAAATCACTGAATCACTCTAAGTAAATAAATATTAGTATAAAAATTGTGGTATAGTATTTTACGGCAAAAAGGGACTTTGCTGATGATGCATCTAAGAAATCCGGTACTCTTTATATAGAAATTTGAGGCAGAATTTTTTACATCTTCTATAATTTCTCCTACCTGTTTATTACTTATCCATTTTAAACCCATTATATAACCCTTATCAATTATTGCATCTTTTATTTAATGAATATGACATTTTGTTTTGATGTCGCATCGTTACGTACAATGACAGCGTGATATTAAAAGAAAAGAAAGCGGCGTCGCGTGTAATCTCCCATAACGCGTTTAAATTTAGAATTTGCTGTTCTGAGTTGTCGCGGAGGTGGTTTCTATACTTGACGCAGATAAGTTGAAAAATACTAAATAAATATCGAAAAAAGAATACATTTTTTTTCTCTCTCTCTTCTTCTGTTGATGAATGTTTATAGAAGTTTTTTGGCAAAGACACATAAAGTTGTGCAAAGTCTCGTTTGTGGAGTTGAAAAAGTACGCACGATGACGCCTTGGCTGAGATGTTTATCTCTCTGAGCAAACATTGATGGCTAATTTCTTAAGTTAAGATCAAGCTTGATTGCATAGGTGTCGCCAATATTTGGTGAACCTTAAATGCTACAGTACTTTAGGATAAGTAACTTTTTGATTATAGTCCTATTTATCAGGTAAGGCGATTGAACTTATCATATTAAACTTAAGTTCGTTTTATTGATCAACTGCTGATGGCTAATTTCCTAAATTAAGATTTTGCATGATGGTATAAGGAACTGAACTTATCAGATTGCACTTATGTTTCGTCCATTGAGCAAACGTTCATGGCTATACTTTCTTAAGTTAAGATCTTGCATGAGCATGGGTAAATGAACTTATAAGTTCGAATTTATGTTTATCTCATTGTGCAAACATTAATGGCTAAATTGTTAAGTTAAAATCTTGCATAGTAGTTTAGGTGACTCCAATATGGGGAGTACCTTGAGATAAGTTACAAGAGCTTGTTTATAGTCATACTTAACCGGTAAATCAAAAGAATTTATCAGATTGAACTTATGATTATTTGGCATAGCTAACATTACTGACTGATTTCATAAGTTAAAATCTTGCATATATTGATGTTGGTGACACTAACGTTTGGTTTACCTTAAGAACCATAGTATTTTAGGATATGTTGCTTCAGCATGCTTATAGTCCTATTTAGCAGGTAAGGAAAATGAATTGTTAGGATTAAGCGAAATTTAATGTTTTAAGTTTGTATTAACTGTTGTGTATTTTAAATTTTTTTATAAATTTTATAAGAAATTTTGTATTTCTCCTTTCGTTACGCAATCTAATAGTGGTAACGAAATTAAAACTTAGTTCCATCATTTAGTTCGAATTAGCATATTCATTCATCCTGTCCTAATGTTAAAAATGCTGAATAAAAAGTTTAAAATTGCAATTAAAGTAAACATTAAGAAATTACTTTTCCACCATAAAAAAACCTAGTTTTTTTTGTTGATTTTTTTGATTTTTTGAAATTTAAAAATTTTGTGTTTTGGCTTGCAACTACTTACAAAAATGTAACACATTCTTTCTTTTTACCAAAACAGATAATTTTCGATTGATAAAATATCCGAAATATTCTATTTGTCTACTCTAACCTTATGTAAACAATGTTTCGAGGCTACTTTTTTTTAAGAATTTACTTGCAAGATACCATGTGAATCAGTTTACTTATGCAGACATAATTACTTAAGGTCCATGATTATTTTAATCGCTGTGGGAATTTCAATGAGGTCTATGGTTTTGTTAAAATGTATTTGAAAATGTTGAAAATTTTTACAACAAAAAATTTGGCTTTGCAATATATTTTTAATACTTTTAATTATAAGGATATCATATTTTATTAATTTAATTTGATATTTAGAATAATTTGATTGCTAACGTCACACTATATCAACAAATGACAACGGTCCGGATATCATGTTTAGTAATGTACTGAAGACAATCCTTACCTATCCTGAAAGCAAGTGTTATTACAATTTAGATGTAAAAAAGTAGATTTTAATCCATCAACCGTTCTCGATTAAACGCTTGACAACTACCTATCAATTTATTTAAAAAGAGAAATTGAAACATAATTTTCAGTTCCAAAACTATATCATTGTTCCCTAGTCTACTTTTTCCAATTTAGATCCATAAATTCACTGTCTCGTTTTTATTTGTTTTTTTTCATCCTCCATTCACTTCCTATATCACGAATTATTTTCAACAAATAGTTACAACAAGTATCTTTTTGAAAAATATAACTGTAACTCATAAAAGTTTCGTCCATTTAACTGAATATATGACTAAAGGAAAAGCCGATATGATTTTTTTTTATTTTAAAAAAAGCTTCTTTTATTGCAATTGGAACAATACACAGCAATAAAAATTTTGCTTTAGTATAAAAGTTAAGTAATAGTATTTTGTTAATTAATAATAAAAATATTTAAAGTAAGTCTCTGAAATAATTTCAAAATTACCAATGACACTATCAACGAAATGTTCATATCGACAAAATAACATTGTCGATAAAATAACATTGTCGATAAAATGAACCTGTCGACGTAATAACCTGGGCAACGATATGACCCTGTCGATGAAATGACCCTGTCGACGAAATGACCCACGTCGACGAAATGACTTGTCGACGAAATGATTCTGTCGACGAAATGACCTAGTGGTGTCGATGAAATGGCCTGTCGATAAAGTGATTGTCGATAAAATGAATTAGACCTCTTGTCAAGACCTAATGGATAAAAGCTATTCTATAGCTATATTTATAAGTTATACAAAATGTATTGTTAAAACTTAAACTCAAATTTGTCTTATACTTTAATATAGATTGTTAGAAATTTGGAAGCATTTCGAACCATAATTCGTTCACTATATCTGTAACCTTAATACTATGTCAAGATAAGCCATTTCGTGTATATATATGACAATAACTTAAATTGACAATGACAAAAAAGAGAACAATAAATATTGTTGTTATTTGATACATCAGAAGTATGATGAAGTAAGCTTTAAATTTTGTGCAACTAAAAAAAAAAAAATTTAAATAAATATTGCTATAAACTAACCTGTTATCAAAAAATTACTTAAATTATGTAAAATAAGTTGTTATCCTAATATGAAATCATTGCTGTAAAATTACCTGTTATACAAAAGTTACACTACTGTAAAATAAGCTGTATCTATATGTAAAACCATTGTTGTAAAATAACCTGCAATCAAATATTACACTACTGCGGTCAAATAAGCTGTTATACAAAAATTTACGCTACTACTGTAGAATAAGGTTTAATTCAAGCTTCAAAATTTTACTGTTTACTGTACTGTAACTTTTACTTGTTATTCAAAAATTACATTATTGCTGTAAAATAACCTATTATTCAGACATTATTAAATGAAAAAAAAAATTTAAAACTAAAAATTATTCTATAGTAAATTCTATTTTGAACATATGTTTTTAATTAAATTATTCTATATTTTATTTAAAAACATGTATTCTCATTTTAAATAAATTTTTCAATAATTAAATTAATTTAAAATTTCTTCAATACAATACCAGATTTAAAATTAAATCAACATTTCAAAGTAAATTTATAATGCTTCTGGAAAATATAATGATAAAATTTTCTTATACTTTAAAATTAGAATACAATATTTCTTAATTAGATCAAACTAAAAAATAATGACGTGTTTTTCTCCCTATTTCTCCCAGAAATATTTCTCAATATGAACGTCGTTTAACCATTCCATTTCTATTCTATCTTACCCCATTTACCTATTTCCGTTGCAAATTATTTTTAAAACATATTTCTCGAAATTACTCTATTTTTAAAACCCAATGACGTCATTAAAACGTCACACTTGTTGCTGACAATGACGTCACAGTGGATTGCGTTGCATATGGGATTCGGTGGGGGAGAGGGAGAGGAATATTCCACGGGATGGAACAAGCGGGAAGCCTGAGATGTGTTAAGATTTTTTTTTATTAAATCTTGGGGTTTTATTCTTATTTTTCGGAGCTATTTGCAGCTGTTTCCTTCCTGTGTTTTCATTCATACTTATAAATCTGAAGTTAGTAGTTAGAGGATGTTGGCTTTTAGGTATTCTCATTTATCGACTCTTTTATGGGGTATAGCAGTGTCGTTCACCCCTAAAGGTATTCCCCTTTTTTTATTCCTGAAACTTCCCAAAATGTTGAACTCGAGAAAACACGTGGGTGTTTGTGGTAAAGTTTACTAGTGGGGACTTTTATGTAGGTATTTTTTTAAACATATTTTTAATCAATTGTAATATGTTTTCGACAATAATTTTTACAAGTTAAAACGATATAGTTCTTATTTATATTTAATTGACAGTCGTATTCAAATAAAAAATATTGATGAAATATTTTTAACAAAATGTTTAAGTTAGGACGTTGAGGTCCGACCTTCGTTACACGGAGAAAACAAATCTGGTAAAATCATTGTACTGCATGGTAATAAAATTTTTGATTTAAAAAAAAATCATAAATCAAAAAAAAGAAGAAAAAAAATAATAACTTGGTTAATAAAACCAAAATATAGGGTATTTTGATCATTCCATTATTTTCTGTTCATATGGAAACTGCTTAGCGGAAATTCGAGAATATTATCGCAGATTTAGTAAAAAATATAAAACTGAAAAGTAAATTTAACCAAATAAATGGTCTTTATGCCATGCTCTAAGGTATCATGATAAATTGCTCAATTTTGTGACATTTACCAATTTTTTTTTCACATAATATAAAACCATATTTTATTGTTTATTTTACCAAAATCAGGACTAAAGATCTTCGGTAAAAATAACCGAGTTTTTTGGTGTTCCCATAGAGCCAGAAATGCGGTAGATTTACTCTTATCCTGGCATTTCTAAGAATACCTTTTTTCTGAGTGTATTTTTCTTTTTGGAATATTTTTTTAATGTTATTATATTTTAGACAGGGAAACATGTGTCTTTGTTTATTCTACGATTCTTGCCGTAGTTCATATATTTTTAATAGGTGACTAACGTAATATTTTTTTCTGTAATTTATTTATTTTATTGTATGTTTCCCCGAAAATATTCTTTTCAAAAATCTGCAAAGTATTTAATTTAAAACTCCAATTAAAGTATGAAAGTAGGACTAGAGTAACTTCTCTGAGCAATATGTATAAAAAGTTAGTCAACCTGTAAGGCCTATTTTCGAAGAAAGAAAAAAGGTTGAGAAAAATGAAAAAATCGGAAAACATTAGGGTGTTTTTGTACAATATAATACTACGTAATTTCGAAGAGACAATTTCCATTTATTATTTATATTTTTATTATTTATGATACAAAATTATAATTTGGCAATAATTATCAGTTTTTTAGAGATTTGTTATCAAATGTCGTAAGGGAAATAATATATTTGTGAATGTTTCAGAGTTATATGTGTGGAATTACGGTGACTTTAATTTTTAAATATTTTATTTTATTTTAAATATTTATTTTTTAAACTTTATTTTTGCATAATTTTAAAACGTAGAACTTCAATCTCTGCATGGGTGAAAATATATTTTCTTAGTTTCATTCAATTTATTATAAATTGGTGTTTAGTTTTTGTTTTTTTTTTAATATTTTATTTTGCGATATAAAAGATATTAGTTCAAAGGAATAAATTTTGCTTGAATGAATATTTAATTTGAATATAACATTAAAAGTTTAATTTTATCTGCTTACTTATCAGCCTAAGAAACTTTTATATCTACATGTTTTTAGATGCGTTATTCACCCTTATGTTAACCACTTTTTTTTAAAAAAAGATTTCAGATTGATTGTAAGATAATTAGTCGAAAATGATACAGAGAGATTTTTTTAAACATTTTAAGTTCATTTTGATTACATTAGTTTGTAGTTAATATATGAGTTTACATTTTGATTCAAATTTTTTGAGAAGTTTTGAAACAAAAACAATTATTTTGATATTGAGCAGTTTAAAAATATATATCAAAAGAAAGCTTGGCACCTATAAAGTCTATTTTATACATGTATACAAACTATTGCATTCTTAAAAAATTCCACGAATTTTACTTTTGCTGTTTTGTTTTTGTTGCATAGTTAAATATGAAGTTGGCTAAATTTTAGTTATAAAACAATTTTTTTAAAAAAATCTGAAATACATGATATTTTTTTCTGAAAATAGTTATGAAATTTAATATATTTTACTTAATTTAATGAATTACGTTAAAAATTGCTATAATTTCATGTAAGCAGCTAAATTATATGCTCAATTGATTAATAATTTTGCTCAAATCGTTTATTGTACATAGTTATGGTTAGACACCGTTAATTGCTTATGGTTATAATTAGACATTTTGTGACACTTCTAGATTTCTAAACATGCTTTATTATTTATTACAATTTGAGATTAATAGAAATAAAGTAATAAGCTTAAGTGATTATGCGATTTTTTTAGAAAATCCTTTAATGTATGGTGTAGCTTTTTGTTGACACTTTGTCAAGATTTCTTAAGTTTAAATTATTATTTTACCTGAATTTAAGATTAAAAAAAAGTAATAAGATTTTTTCCGTATAATTGTTTAAATTACGGTATAGATTTTTTGACTTTTTGCCAAGAGTTCCAAACTTACATTTATATCATTTTATGATTTAATTCAAAAAACTAAATAATGCGCTTTTTTTTTACTAAAACGACGAAAACGGAAAAAAGAACAAATAATTTTTTCTTTATAAAATTTACTATTATTAGCGTTTTTAAAGTTGTTTTGATAGAATAAAAACGATGTTTTCAATTTCAGGAGATGTGCTATGGATGAAATCAGTTATTTAAGTCTTCTCGCCTTTTGATTGTTGCTCAGAAGGCGTGCAGACGTCAGGCTTTCGAGCAATGATCAAACGTTGAGGAGGGCCAAATTCAACACTTTCGTTACACACCGAAACTGAAATGAAGAATGAAGACGAAAAAAACTAAATAAATCTTTTCAATGATTCGGGTGCATTCAGGTAAAGATGGTTATTTTTTTTTTTTTTTTTTTTTTTTTTTTTTTTTTTTTTTNTTTTTTTTTTGCCTAGTATATTGATGATGAATATTATACTTATGATTATGTTAATAATTAACTGGATGTAATTTTAAGAAAGGTTTGATAGCTTTAATAAATTCTGCTATATTATTTTTGTTTGAAATCACTATTTATTTTAGTCTTTCTATTAAAACTGAAGTAAGTAATAAATCATTTTTATTTGTATTTGGGAGATATGAGTGTTATTGAACAAATTTTTTTATTGTACAAAATGCTTAAATTTCATTCACTTTGAAAAATTATTTAAAATTATTACGATTTAAAATTTTAAACAGTAATATATATTACGTAATAAAAAACATAAGTTGAATTTTGAAATAATGATTATAAGCAGCTATATGAAACGTATACAGCAATTTATTAATTTATTTTCATTATTTATTAATTCATTTTTATTATTTACTGATTTATTTTCATTATTTATTAATTTATAATGACTTATTTTCTGTTAATTTATAATTATTTATTTTTATAATTTATAATTTATTTATTTTTATTATTCTTTTAATTTACATTTCTTAAGTAGAGCTATTAAAATTTTATTTACGTTTTACAAATAAGGAAGCAATAAGATTTTTATATTATCATAGATTTTTTTGTGATCATTAGTTGATTATATTCTGTTGAGTATTAGTATATGGCTCAATGGTTAAGACACTGAGCTATCATTGAGGTGGACTAAGGGTTTATCCACGTTGGTTGTTAGAAGTGCTCTCAGTCAAGACAGGTGGGTACCAGCTAATCAGAAAAGTAGAGGTGGCTGGTGCACAGTACTGACCACATGGTTGCTCTCATGGAGTTCTGGCCCTCCATTATCTGTCCTAGCCCACAATAAATTGTTTCGGGAATATTTTCTTAATTTCAAGAATAATACCAAATGTTTTTCAGTTCTTATTTTTTTGGGTATTCGACTGGGTGAATATCGGCAATTTTAACGAAAAGTTTTATTTTTTCTTCTTTTTTATTGGCTGTGTTTGAACTTTTCATTAGCTTTAAAACGAATTCTTTTTTCAATTTTTGGATCCTTAAAATTAAAGTTGTAGTTGTTTTTTTCGCTTGCTGGCAAATGAAACAGAATAGCAATTACATACTGTAAATGAATTTTAACACTAGGTTTACGGGACGCGTCATTTTGACGCATTTCGAATTTTATGAAGAAAATTACAAAACCCGTTTGCATTTTTATTTTATCTATTGTAATGATTTTTATCCATTGATCGAGGTAAATATATATTGAAGTCTAATTTCTTCAAAAGCGTTGAAATATTGAAATTCTCTTTGTGGTACACCTATCTCTACGGATATGCGTCAATTTGACGCAATCGTAATTTAGACAAAATTTTGAGTAAGCATGCAAACATCAGATCAGTAATAAATAGGAATGTACCGACAATACTTCGATCCGTTATCCGATATCGTTATCTCAAGTGAAACAAGCGATAAACAACTGTTGCCGATAAGCAATAATAGAGAGAACTAACGCAGAATGTCAATTGATGTCAGAGTGTCAGATTTTGAAGGTTTCAGTTGCTTAGTTCAAGTATTAAAAAAAAAAAAATACTAGAATATTTCATAAATGTATATCTCATATTTTAATTTTTCTTTCTTATAGTATATAATTACATTGCTTTCTAAGTACTGAGATGGTAACAGCTCAGGACCCGCCAAATTAATTAAACAAAAAACGGTAAATAACTACTAAGTAAAATTTGCAAATATAAAGTGGTGAATTATATAAGCCGACGAATTATTTAGAAATAGTGGTGGATAAAAATCTACTAAATTGAATTTATTAAACCAAGAATATCAATTGATAAACTACCACTTTAAAATATATATTTGCTGTCCGGAGCAAGTTGGCATCTCTGTAAGTGCTGTTATATGTATTCGTTCATGCGTCAAATTGACGCGTGTTCGTAGAGATAGTTATATAAGAAACGTCCGTAAACCTAGTGTTAAGAAATAGGTTGATTTTGCGGAAGCTCTAGGCGTTTTTTTTTCCCATACGAAACTTTAGTATTGAATTCTTTAAAACTTTGCACACAGATTTTGCATAACGTTTCGAATTAAAGCCTAGGGACTAAGTGAAAATTTATTATTATTACCATGCTTTAAGTAAGAATTTTTAGAATTTTTATTTAATAAATCAATACTGACGAATATATTTAGTTCCATTTCATTGTATATTTGACATTTTTTAAAGTTTTCAATTCCAAGCAGAGGCATTAATATTATTGATCTAGGAAAAAATTATTTTGGTATTTAATAGTATTTGTTGTAGAACTGTTGGCGGGTTACTAAAAAAATCTATAGTTTTTATGCTCCAATTCGCCCTTATTTTCAGGAAAATATTGTAGGAGAGCTGTGATAGTTTGACTCACGGGATACAGCGCTCGCCTTCCAATGAGGTGAACCAGTCTCGAATCCCAGCGATGGCTGAGTGATACTAAACCAGCTCGCACCGATCTACGTGAAATGCCCTCAGTAGTAGACGTGAGTCTCCTTGCCATCAAGCTTACCGTGGGAGGTTTTCTTCTTCATGTAACGCAAGTGCTGGTTAGTTCGATCAAAAAGTCGTCCACGAAAACAAATTTCTCCCCATACTTGACCCACTTGTTCACTTGTCTTCTGGATTGAGCTCAAAACTACAAGGCTACGGAGTTGAACATTAGTAGTCGCAAACCCAAAATTCATGACTTTCGTTGTTCAACTATGGTTATAATATAATAATAATGGTAGGAGCCTTGCTTACCAAAAATAAAATTAAAATTTTAAGTAAGGCTATTTTCAAAAGATATTGTGGCAAACTAGGCGGTTACTTTAAGAGGATAATTTTTCTAACAAAGAATGTATCTTAACAGGTGTATATTAAATTTATGTGCAATTAAAACTTAATGTATAATTAAAACCTAATGTTTCAACTTAATTATTTCGACGCTTACGTTTCCACGCAAAGGAGGGATAAAGTAGTTTAGAAATATGAAGCAATAAAATAAATCCTTTTCTATTTTTTCTTTCATATCTCGATTAGAGTCCTTTTCTATTGGATTTCATCAATTATAATAATTTAATAAATAAATCCTTCTCTGTTTGGTAACTTAGAACATATCATTGTTTATATTCTGTCGATATGGTATTTGCATAGTTTTTTTTTTTGGTTAAATAGAATTATGGAAGGATGAAATTTTAGGATAAATCTTTATGCATTTGGAACATATCTTTGTTGTCGTTATTTTATGTTTATGATTCCTCCTAAGTCTTATCATGATTTTTGTTAATTTTCATTATTCAAGTAGCATTATGAAATGATGAAAGTTCAGAAAATAAAATTTGTCTGTATTTTATGTACGTGATCCTTGCTTAGCTGTTTGTGATTTTTTATTAGTTTTAGTTAAATAGATTCATAAAGGAATGGGAATTTAGGATTAAAAGAAATATTTTTTCTTAAGCAATCTTAGATTCTTTGATATTTCAAAGTGTATTCATTTTTATTTTTGAATAAAATATATGGTCTGAAGAAATAAGTAGAAAATTGAAACTTCTGCACTGAGAAAAAAAAAACTAGTAGAACATGGAAAAATTTACCGTGTTTCTGGCTCTATGGGAACACCTAAAACTTGTCAATCTTTACCGAAATGCTTTAGAGATGCTTTTGATAAAATTAGTAGCAAAATAAAATTTTATAATTCGTGTTAAAATTTAGTAATGTGGTCAAATTTGTCAATTTTATCATTTTGCCTGGCATAAAAATCCATTCATACGGTTCATTTGACTTTCCAGTTTGGTATTCTTACCAGTTGTGGGATGATAAAAGTATAATTTTGAAAACCAGAATTCCCGGTAAACCGTTACATTAAGAACGGGAAAAGTACCACATAAATGGCTCAAATACCAAACATTTTGGTTTCCTTTCCAGAAATATGGTTTTTAAAATTTTTTGTAATTTTTTTAATTAAAAATGTCATTACTATACGGTACGGTAATTTTACTAGAATTTTAAATGTTCGAAAAAATTTATAAAGCTGCATGACCAGTTAAAATCTCCCTAAATCAATCAAGTTACTAAATAAAAATTGAGAGTTGTTAGCTAAGTAAAAGTTTGCAAGTTAAGTTATTAATTGCCATGCAATCGAATTTTGGCTGACATCATGGAAATTTTTATTTTCTCATGAAACTTAAAGTTTCAAAAATTAATATTTTTTTCATTGCAAGAAATTCAAACTTAATTGCTTGCAAGCGTAAAGAAATGAATTAAAGGCATTATACTTATTTACTATACTACAAAACACGAATTTCTCCTGTTATTATTGAATTCTTTTTATTTTATTTTTGAAATTACAACAATGAAATATAACAAATTTAAATATTTTTTTGTACAAGATTATACAAAAAAAGTTTATTTACTGTAGATTAAAAATAACTGAATAAAATTAATCACTACAATTCCAGATTAAAAAAGCATTATAAATGGAAAAAAAATTTAGACTTTTATTATTTACAATTGAACTAAATCAGGAGTTAAATGTAAGGAATGTTACAATTTACCATTTAATGTTTTTCATATGATTGTTTCTTACATATACTTATGGAACCTTGCAGTTATCTGCACGATTTAGGAACGCTTAAATTCCTTTCAGAATGTATGTACCAAATGACAAACTATTAAAACTTTTAACTAATAATTCATTCAATTTTCGTACATTGTAAATTTAGTACCAATTTCGAACACTGTCTCTCAAAATTGAGTACAAATGTGTCAAAATAGCTCAGAAACAAGTAATAGTCGAATTTGAAAACAGTATGTGCTCGTAATCAAAACAGCATATACTCATTTTTGAACAAAGCGTAGTCTCAAAAGTGATGTGGATACAGAAATGTGTTCGTTGTTCGTTGGTTGCGGATTGGATTCATATTCAGGGCCTCCCAGTTCTTAGTAGGTAGCTCTAACCACCATAGCTGTACTCCCAGCCCAGGGTGAGTTTGTTGTTGTTTCTAATGCCACTTGCCACACGGGCAAGCCTGCTGGGTGAAACCGAGCAAATTTAAGGGAGAGTGTTCGTTTCTTGTTTTTCATTGGTCAAGAATTCGACTTCTGCAACACCATACGTCGCACCCGTTTATAGGGCGGACCCATTCATACATCCATTCATTCATTCATCCACAGATCGTAATTTTGACCTGAATCAGAGAACGATCGATCTCCTATCCAGTACCCCCAGACGTATTGATTTGTTATTATATTATTATGCTATTATGTCATTTATTATTATATTGGGAACACGGAGGACTTTTGCGACTCGACAGATTTAACGTGCATCAGTCACTTTACTACACGGGAAGTCTTCGGGGGGCGGGGTTCAGACCCACGAACAATCGGACATGGGCCCAATGTCCTACCGACCAGGCTATCCCGGCCCAGGGTGAGTTTGGAAGCTTTATATACTGACAGCCACAATCGCTTTAAAATTTTTCACATTTAAAGAAATAACTAAAAGGGGAAATTATGATTACCGATCTCCTGACTAAGCGATTGGGACCATATTTTCCAATCCTTTGTACCATTAAAATTGGAAGGTACTATGCAATAATGTGTCATTGCAATGACCACTGCTTCCTAACTCTCCCAGAACTGGGACATACGACCATGGTGATTAGATCATACCAAACCGGAGGTCCTTGGCTCGAACCCTACCGGCAGTAAACGAGCACTTCTAAGAGCAAAATGAGAAAAAAAAATTTGAGCAAAATGCATACAAATCAGTACAAAAATGAGTGCTTCAACTTTGAATACATGGAATTTTCAAATTCAACTATTATTTGTTTCGGGAGCTAATTCGGCATATTTTTGCTTAGTTTTGAGGAACTGTTTTTTACAATGCGCAATCTATAGTAATTTCGAAATTCAATTTTACTGCTTGGTCGAAATCATATTTATACGGAAAGTTTATAAACTTTACGATTTGCACTAGTTCTACAAAAAAGTTACTCAAATCTGTGTTCCAGTTTCAAAACAGATATTTTCCATTCACTTTACTGACTCTCAATAACATGCTGTTATAAGTTTTCCAACAATCCATTTTGACATTTGGTTGAGACAAATTAATTTATGATGAAATGTTCTTGATTAAAATATATCAAGTTAATTTTATTAAAAAATTTATTTTAAATTCTTCTTTTTAAAAGCTTTAGAAATAGACATAAGGTAACTTGAACAGGATCTTCAAATAATATGATATTCCTTTTAAAATAATTTCTAACGACATTTAAACATTTTTTCGATCAACATTTAATGTATTGCAAACTAATTTTATCCAAATTTTTCTGTAGTGAAATAAATCAAGTGTTTTAAATAAATTTTTAAAAATGAGATTTAAATCGTNCAATCGCTTTAAAATTTTTCACATTTAAAGAAATAACTAAAAGGGGAAATTATGATTACCGATCTCCTGACTAAGCTATTGGCACCATATTTTCCAATCCTTTGTACCATCAAAATTGGAAGGTACTATGCAATAATGTGTCATTGCAATGACCACTACTTCCTAACTCTCCCAGAACTGGGACATACGACTATGGTGATTAGATCATACCAAACCGGAGGTCCTTGGCTCGAACCCTACCGGCAGCAAACGAGCACTTCTAAGAGCAAAATGAGAAAAAAAAGTTTGAGCAAAATGAGAAAAAAAAAATTGCGCAAAATGCATACAGATGAGTACAAAAATGAGAGCTTCAACTTTGAATACATGGGATTTTCAAATTCAACTATTATTTGTTTCGGGAGCTAATTCGGCATATTTTTGCTTAATTTTGAGGAACTGTTTTTTACAATGCGCAATCTATAGTAATTTCGAAATTCAATTTTACTGCTTGGTCGAAATCATATTTATACGGAAAGTTTATAAACTTTACGATTTGCACTAGTTCTACAAAAAAGTTACTCAAATCTGTGTTCCAGTTTCAAAACAGATATTTTCCATTCACTTTACTGACTCTCAATAACATGCTGTTATAAGTTTTCCAACAATCCATTTTGACATTTGGTTGAGACAAATTAATTTATGATGAAATGTTCTTGATTAAAATATATCAAGTTAATTTTATTAAAAAATTTATTTTAAATTCTTCTTTTTAAAAGCTTTAGAAATAGACATAAGGTAACTTGAACAGGATCTTCAAATAATATGATATTCCTTTTAAAATAATTTCTAACGACATTTAAACATTTTTTCGATCAACATTTAATGTATTGCAAACTAATTTTATCCAAATTTTTCTGTAGTGAAATAAGTCAAGTGTTTTAAATAAATTTTTAAAAATGAGATTTAAATCGTTTTTAGTTTATTATAAATATTACACAAATTAAATTTATTAATTTCTTAAAAATTAGTTACATTTCCTCAAAAAACTAATTTTTACGTTTCATTTTTAGATATTTTTTTTGAAATAAATTAAATGGATTTTACTGCTTTTTTTTTATTTTTCTGTTCGAAAGGTAAAATTTATGTTTTTTTTTCTTGTAGAAAAATGTTCCAATAACATCAAAGCCTAAATTCTAAATTAAATCTTCCAAAGGAAATATTGTGAAATCAGTTATTCTTGATCAAAAACGATATTCAAATGAACTTATTTAATATTGTATAAATTTATGAGTTTATAATTAAAATTGACGATATTGTTACATTTTCTGCTTTAAAAGAATTAAGTCTCTCTCTCTCAGTTCTATAAATATTTTTTTATGTACTTTCATGAACTATTTTGTTCTTCTAATAAAACATTTTTTCTTCTTGAATTTTTTATATACTGCATTTCTTAAGTATCTTTTTTAGTATCTTTTCTTCATTTTTTAAATTACTACTTACATTTTATATACTTTTTTCAATGATTATTTAATTATGTAATATGTCTTTATCATTTCTGTTTTATAGTAACTTAATTAACTATTTAAGTAACTTTAATTAGTTAAGTTAGTATTAGATTTCATTAACTTAAATTTTTATTAACTATTTATGTTTTTTTAATTAAGTTAAAAAAAATTGTTCGATTTTTTACTGTTTTTATTTTCGGAAATTTTCATTAGAGATATCATTTTTCATTTATATGAATCAATGAAACAGTAATTTTAAAAAAGCAACTTCGAAATGGTTCTAAAATTTCGTTGATGGAACTGCGAAACGGTTTATAATGTACTATCGTTCTTTATTTCATTTTAAGACAATTTTCATAACATGTAAACTTTGTTATGCTGATGTGAAAAATAGTTAATTAATGTGTTGTAAAAACTTTGTTAAAAGAAACAGTTAAAGTTTTTACAAAAAATTTGGTCACTGGTTCTACTCGAAAAAAATAACCTTTTCACTACCTTAGTAACTTTTTAAAAAGTCATAAACATTTTGCTATTTTTAATCAATGTTAATACATTTGGATCTTCTATTTAATCAATGCACTCAATTTTCCTTTCTAATAAGAGTATATTTATAAAATTTTAATTACCAAAGCGGTAGTTTTCAGTGACATATTTAATAGCAAAAGCAGCAAAACGGAGCAAAAAATTCTTCACAAAGAACATTTTGTTGGTACAAAAATATCCATTCCGTATTTAAAATAATAAAAAATATTGTATTAGTAATTAATTCTCGTAATTCATTCAATTCATTCTTTATTCTCATATTGTTTTATAGTATTCTCAGAGTAAAATAAAAGTAAATATGTGTAGCAGTAGTAAAAGTAGTCCCTTAAAACTAACTTATATAGTTAATATGTGAAAACTATTATTAATTAAATCGCTTCCGAAACTTTTTCCATCAATTCTTAGAATTATAAGTTAATAATCCGTAAAATTTTAAATTCAATTTAACTATATTATTATAGACAGCTATAAAAGTTCTTTTTAAGTTGAATAACGTTTGTTTTTTCATTCATCAAGCTAGTACTTAAAAATGTCCGGTGTTTAAATAAATATTCTAGCAATGAATCTTAATTCATTTTAAATAAAAAAATTGAAATTAAAAAGATGAACTATATAATTTATTTGTTTATTAGTTTTAAAAACAAGTTTTTTTTCATTGATATTTTTCCATTTTGTACAGTTTGTTTTAGATATGTAACAATTGATTACTTGCAACTCGATAAGAATGACGTGAACAAGTCTAACCATGTGATTTAAACCAGATTTAATTAGAGACTTATAAGCGACGTCACGCGTATGTGTCGAACTTGATTGGTTTTCTAAATTAACAACTGACACGATGTACCTACGATGACGTCCCTTACATGCATCCAAATAAAAATCGTTTTAAGTAATTATAATTTAATATATTTATTACTGATTCACAATAAATCGAAACCTGTTTACAATGTGCGCATGTCAGTTGAAATAAGTGCTAGTTTGGAAGACTAGATATATGTTCGAGAATAAAAATCTAAAATATGTTCGAGAAAGTGTGATTTGCTTTTTTTTAAAGCCATCTTTGAAAAAAATATGTATTGTGTTTCGTTTGTTTACATCTTTTTTTTTTGTACAAATTTGTCGTCTGCTTTTTTACGCTAACAGTAGCATATAGAAGTCATTTTAAAATCGTTTGCTTTGGAACATGTGATCAAATTATTTACTTTATATGTTTCGTTAAATGTTATGTTACAAAATTAATTATAACTTTTTCTACCTATTGAACTAAACTCGTTTAGAATATTAATTATTACTTCTGACGGAATTGAAAATTCATTCAATTTAGGTTGTTAACCTATCAATGCGTTACTTCCTATTTTATGGATAGTTTTCAAAAACACATCAAAAGTTTACAGAAGGAATTTTTTGACATAACTATTAAATAATATCTTCTTCACTAGATTTCACATGTAACTTATGTTGAATCAAAAAGTAATGAAAGTAAAAGAAGTAACGAAAAAAAAGTAATGAAAAAAAAGTAAGTAAAAAAAGTAATGAAAAAAGCTATTTTATCAACGAAACGCTTGTTACTTGCAACCATTGTCAAAATTTATAAGAAATAGACTATTTAAAAATATGTTTAAGTTTTTTCTGAATTCAATAAACTTTTAGGTAGTAGAATCGTAAGAATAATTATTGTCTTAAATTCTTGCGTGACTTTTTATTTTAATGTTATTTTTGGCACATTTCTGTACAAATTAATTCCTAATTTTTAAATTGAAACAAAAGGTTTTCTGTGAAACTTCTTTGAAAATTTTTTAGACTAATTCACGCCATTTAATTTAATACTTAAAATATTCTTGAAAAACCGTGACAAGTATCAATGGATTAAAAATGAACAGAACGCATCAACTTCAAAGGTTATTTTAAAACCTGAATTTCATTTTTTTATATTATTTAAAAAGAAAAACTATGGTAAAGACAAATTAAAATTTTTTAAGGAAATTGAAAAAAAAGTAGACGAAATTAAAAACGCTGTTGTCCGGATCAAATTACGGCATCCTGAGTGCTGGTACTTTTTACCGTAAAATTTTACGGAACAAAGCATCTGATATACTGTAATTTTTACAGTAATATTTATTGTAAAATGGATAAACCATGTAATTATATAAATGTCACTATAAAAACACGGTGTAAAATTTTACTGTGAAAAAAGATTTCAAGGATGCTGCTCTAGAAATGACAATACTTTTTACCGTAATTTGATTCTACATTTTTTACAGTGTAGGTATCAGTGCTTAAATTTTATTTCTACCGAAACTAACTATAGTTAATCGGTACACGATAGCAAATTCAAACTTACTATCAATTTAAATTATTTTTAGCAGTTTAAATTTAAACTAGTGCTTATCATGTTTTGTTAAATGCAAAATTAAATAAATAAAAATTTAAAAAGAAAAAAAAACATCCTAACTAACTTTTGATTTAAAATAAGACCATCTTCAGATTTTCACGAACTTAAAAAAGCAATCTTAATTTTTTTTTATACTTTTTTCCAAAAAGAAGCAATAAACCTCGTAAAGTCTTCAAATTTCAAGGAAACACTCGGTTCAATATTTGAACATAATATCGATTATTAATCTCGAAAAATATTTAGTCTATCTTAGCACCAAAAATTGTGGCAACTACTTTAAAGTCAAAGCGTTGTAGAACAAAATACAGTTCCGGAAGTTGTTAAACACCGGGAATGTTCTATTCTACACAACACTACTCGACGTAAAGCTTCTGGAACATAATATCGATTACTACACTCTAAAC
Source organism: Parasteatoda tepidariorum (assembly GCF_043381705.1). Taxonomy (NCBI): domain Eukaryota; kingdom Metazoa; phylum Arthropoda; class Arachnida; order Araneae; family Theridiidae; genus Parasteatoda; species Parasteatoda tepidariorum. The sequence goes on along the minus strand of NC_092211.1, from coordinate 74,555,566 downwards.
ACTCTCTACCTCTCAGCACCAAAAATTGTGGCAACTACTTTAAAGTCAAAGTGTTGTGGAACGAAATACAGTTCCGGAAGTAGTTAAACACCAGGAATGTTCTATTCTACGCAACACTACTCGACGTAAAGTTTCTGGAACATAATATCGATTACTACACTCTAAACACTCTCTACCTCTCAGCACCAAAAATTGCTGCAACTACTTTAAACAAAAGGCAAAACAGACAACAAAAGACAGTAAGACAAAAGACAGTTCAGAGCATTGTGAAACACCATGAATGTTGTACTCTACATTACACTACTCGATGCAAAGTTGCCGCCATGATTTTCGGAATTCATTGACACAGATATTTATAATTACAGTAAGATAAGATACAAATAAGATCAATAAAATTATTTTTACGAGACAACATAATGTAAGAATATAAGATGCCTATACATTGTAAAAAATTTCTCGTTCTAATTAAGCTTGCAGGTACTTGCACCTTGGGTGTCGACACTTTTTACAGTAAGTTTCATTTTTACTTGAATTTACTTCAATTTTTACTTACTCTACTTACTCGGATAGGGTACAAAAAAATCTGATATATCGTAATTTTTACAGTAATAATTACCGTGAAATCACTGAATCACTCGAAATAAATAAATATCACTGTAAAAGTAACGGTATGATATTTTACAGTAAAAATTAATTTTAAGGTAAAATGGATTTTACGGATGCCAGTACTTTATACCGTAATTTGATCCGTATAAATGTCCTTATAAATCAAACATACGCGGAATAAAGAGATAATATCAAGTCGAATTCGAGCTAGGCTTAATTGAAACAAGGCTGATAGAAATTACACATTATAAAATTATTTAATACACTTTACAAAGACTTAACTAAAATATAGATAGCCTTATTGCCCAACTAAAAACACTCATACATATTTTAACGGCGAACTTTTGCTTCAGTAAACGTATTACAGCATTAAGCAACCAAACAAACCCTCCCCAATTTGAATTCAAATCAAAACGATCAATCTTCCTCTATCATAAGCTAAAATTTGCGGCGAATATAAAGAAGGAAAATGTGAAAAATAAGACCTGAAGATTATACCAACAGATGAATTAACAGAATTCTTGAAATGAAATTAGAATTATTTGTAGGGAAGATTGTGCCAAAAGCGGCCGGGGAGATAAAACCAGAATCTAGCATTTTTTATTACATTGCTGCATACTATTATCTATCAGTAAACTCAGAAAGTATTAGAAACTATAAGACGCCATTTTTTTAAAAAAATTCTCTTAGAAAAGTTACGTAGTTTATGACGGCTTAAGGATTTATTAAATAAAAATAAATAAATAAATAAGGATTCGAATGATAAAGATTCGATTTAGAGAGCGGGAAAAAGCTAAGGAAAATAGCAGGTATTAATATTTAAAGTAAAAAATTAAATAAACGAAACAATTTTAATTACAAAATTGTATTCACTATTATAAGCGTCATTAAATAGCGGACCAAATTTTTGGATTTTAGACTACCAGTGTTGAACTCCGTATCCTTGTAATTTTGAACAAGATCTGGATCAAGTATTGGAGAAATTTGCCTTCGTGGAGGACTTTTAGATGGAACTAACCTGCATTGGTCAGGAAAACCTCATGGAGAGGAAAACCTCGAAAACCTACCATGGTTTGTATGACGGCAAGGGGACTCTAACCCATGATCCGTCTATCACTGAGGATATTTTGTGACAGCACTGTGTGAGCCGCGTGTGCTGGGATGCGAAACTGGTTCACCTCATTGGGAGGCAATCCTCTGAGCAACCACGGCATGGTCACTATTATGATATAGATGTTTTTATATTCTCATATTTCGAAATTTTTTTATTCAGATTTTTGATTCTCAGTTTAATAAAGCTGTCTCTTTTTTCTTTTCTTAAAAATCTTTTCTGATTTGTTCTGATATTCATAATTTATAAATGCTGAATAAAAAGAAGTGTTCATCTTAATTACTATTTTAGAAACAAACTACTCTATAGATGTATTTTTTATTTGTGAAAAATTCGAAAGAAAGTAAATACGTAATAACAAATTTTTCATTAAAAAGAATGAAATTTTTTAAAAGAACTAGATATTTAAAAATTTTTGTTTGTTTCTAGAGCTAAAAGACTATTTTATCACCTAAATAAAAATTTTATCATTCAAATAAACGTGTAAGCAATTTTATTATTGTAGTTTTTTACGAAAAAAAAAGAATCATTAGAAAATCAGTTTTATTAAATTATATTTTTTTAAAATAAAATTATGAAAGTTTTATCTCTTTCTTACACTACGTGTTTTTTTCGTTAACGTTTTATCAAAAGCTTGCAAAAGACAGTACATCAATACAATATACACGTAACTGGTGATAGCAAAATTAATTTTATTCATTTCTGCTTCAAACATAAGACGGAATGAATTTAAAGACTGATTTGAGACGTCTTTCTGTTTGTTGGCCACCTGTCTTATCAGAAAGTCCTGCGGCCTTGCGGAATTTTGTTTTTAATGTAAATTTGTAAATTTTTCTTCTTTTTGTTTTCTACTTACAACTGTAAGCCTCATGCTATACTTTGTGATGCATGAAGAGTTTTAAGTCGTTTAAATAATAAAAAAATTAAAAAAATTTAAAAAAAAAAAAAAAAAAAACATAAGACGGGTTCAAAAATGAAAATTTTCTAGCAAAGTTTAGATCACTGCATCATTTCTTCCAAATTGCACAGGCGAATCGACGAGAGAATCAAGCATTCAAATATTGTAAGCCGAAATCATCTAGTTCAATAAATACCATTGTACGAGTAATAACATTGAATAAGAAATTTTGAAAAACTAACCAACTCTCTGTGGGCCAGAAAACCATGATCTTTGACCAAAAGACAAAAATTAAATTTTCAACTAAAATATGTGTAAGCAGTTTCAATATAGCCCAAATTAAGTATTCATAATCATTCCAAACGTTATAATTTACTTTTGGAGTACAATGTAATGAAAAATATGTTAAAATTTTTTTTTAATGTAACTTTTAAATTATTTAGAAATACATAATGGAATTTCACCTTATTGTTACATTTCAACCGAGTAATTAGTCTGAAATTACAGTAAAAATTTTCAATTTGTTGGATTAGTTAATACTCTTAGCAAACTTATAGTTTATATCTTATCATTTGACATTTTACAATGTTTGAATGACTTTCGAAACTTAGCTCCATAAAGTTCCACGAGGTAATTAGCTAAACTTTTTTTTTATTGTCTTTTCTGTTGTTTCTTCTTTCGAAAAAAACCTACCCTATTTTGCCCGTATTGCAAAAGTGGACTAAATATACCGAAAAAACAAAAATTATGTTTTTTTTTCATGTTTTCGCGTTATTTTGTAATATTACTTCGGAAATTTAATTGCTTTTCATTTTTAACATAAAATTACGAAAACTATTATATTTTCATTGCTGTATTTAATTATTTAAACGTATTATATTATTTTTTTCATTTTTGCTCGCCATATTTCAGTCGCCATTTTTTTTTNTTTTTTTTTTTTTGGGGGGGGGGGGTATTTTTAGTGTATTTTAAAATTTATGAATTCAATTTACCTGCACATAAAAAACCCCAAATTTTGAAATTTTTTTTTATCGAAATACTAATTTTGACCACGAAACCTTGGATGCTGCCCCAATGTGCTACCTAGTGTACGGATCTAGTGTACGGATCATCACATCTAACTGAAATTACTTTGATTAAGAGAAGAATTAAGGCAGGGTTAATGTATGCTAAATTAGGAAAAAGAATATATCTCTTTTCTGCAATAAACGTTTATATTTTCATGCTAAAGTTTATTATTTTGAGCATTTCATGGAAAAACTGAAAAAAATTAGTACAGTTTACTCTCGTTATCTCGAACTTCTATATCTCAAAAACCTTGTTATGTCAAAAAAATATTTCCCCCCTTGGCATTACATATCTACATATTGATAATTCGAATTCCTATGTGAAACAGTTTCTTCTCCAAACCTTGTTATGTCGAATATTTTTCAAAATAGAACAGGAATTCTTTCAGAAAAATAACAATGAAAGTTTATTGTAAATCAATTATTTTCTATTTAATGTTTAATTACTTCTGTCTTACTTTGAAAATAAAATTATCATTACTGTATTTAGAGTTGTAGTTATCTATCATTATATACATATATAGTAGTAGTTATTTTTACGTTTCATAATTCTATTTTTTAGAGTAATTTTAGAATATATTTTTCGATTTTTTAAGAACATATTTAGTTTTAAACTTGTTATTTCGAAAACTCGATATCTTGAAATTTTTTAAGCGTCCCTTCAATTTTGAGATTTAGAGAGTATACTGTATAGTGAAATAAGTAAATAGTAGTGTGATTATCTCGAAAACTCGATATCTCGAAATTTTTTAAGCGTCCCTTCAACTATGAGATACAGAGAGTATACCGTATATTGAAATAAGTAAATAGTAGTGTGATTATCTCGAAAACTCGATATTTCAAAATTTTTTAAGCGTCCCTTCAACTTTGAGATATAGAGAGTATACCGTATATTGAAATAAGTAAATTTACTTTATTTTTAAAAAAATAATAATCTTTTCCTTTCCTATTATAGCATTTTTTGTCATTTTTCTCATTTTAAATAAAATTAACTTGTGAAAATTCTTTTCAGGGAATACTATTCTTTCAGAAAAAGCATGTAACTATTTAACATTTAGAAATGAAACTTTAGTATGATTTTTATAAAAAAAAATTTGATATTAAAACTTTAAACAAAATTGTTAAATTTCTAACTTTATGGAATTCCAACTATATAGAATTCTAACTTTAAATAATTTTAAATTTACGGAAATGCATTGGGGAATAATTTATCTAACTTGTAATATTCAAAGGTCATTAAAGCACTACTTTTTTATATTAACTTCTAAAATTAAATCATGCTGCTTATGGCACGTATACCTTCGAATTTCTTCAAAAATCATGTTTTCTAAAGTAAAAAAATTCCTTTTACTTTAATTTTTATTTTATAACGTTTTTAAATGACAGATAAATTTCCTGACAGATTTAAGGAAAATCATTATTATTGTTTTGAGTGTGAAACGATTGTTTATATAATAAAATTGAAAGGAAAATTCTCTCTGCATAGACATATGAAATATAATTCATTCTAAGCGCAAATAGGAATCAAATGTAAGACCGTTGAAATAAATGAATAATATTTTTGAAATTTCGAAGTTTAAAACAGTTTGAGAGCTTTGCATGAAATTAAACGTGTTCGTCTATCCAAGTGTTATTTTAATTTTAACGAATTCATGCTTCCTTAAATCAATTTTTCTTCCAATCCCTTATTAAAGTTCATAAGTTGTTCAAAATTCTTTTTAGGATGATTTTTTTTCTTCACTCTAACGCTTACTTAAAACGAAATTGAAACCTCGGTGAGACTTTTTTTTCCACTGGGAGAAAAAAAGCTAGTATCAAACTACAAAATCTTAAGAAAATCGACTTTTAACTTGAAAATACTATGAACGAATGCAAGATTCACAGCTTGTTGTACCTCCAATAGATTAAACACCCATCAAAACGTTTTTAACCGAATTTATTTCATTAGAGTTTTTACACTGAAAAAAAAAATTTTTTTAAGGACCAGTATCCGTTACAATTTATTTCACTTCTAGCTTTCATTTATAATAAAACTTACTTCGAATTAAAAAAAAAAGACTTATAATACAATTTCTTCACAAATAAATATTCATATTAATTCAATTTGGTAATTTTTTATCTTTATACAATTTGGAAAATTCCTTTTCTTTATTTTTCGTAAAAAAAAAATAAAAAAATCATAGTGTATCGAAGATTGAGCTTCTCTAGCCAGTGGTTTAGCTATATGCAGAGAAATTGTCCTAAATTGATGCGGTCCTGCTCAGCTTTCTACAAAAAACTATAATTCAAATATTATTTCGAAAAATGTTCCCAGTCAAATATCTAGGCATGACTGCATTTAGAAGTAATTTCTAATGCCGCCTACCCCCCTATAATTTTATGGAAATAAACTTGTAGTTAAACATTACCACGATTAAAAAGCAAATAATGGGTATCCTAGAATTATACTAAAACTGAAATGATATAAATTAGAATTATATAAATTAGAATTATATAAATTGGAATTATATAAATTAGAATCATATGAATTAGAATTATATAAATAGCCAGAATTATATAAATTAGAATTATATAAATAGCCAGAATTATATAAATTAGTAAAATTATAGTTAAGTTATATTAATATAGTAAAGATATATAGTAAAGTTATATTAATATAGTAAAGATATATAGTAAAATTATAGTAATATTGGTAAAATAAATTAGTATAAATTATAAAAAAACAGAATTATATAAATTAGAATTAGTAAAAAACTATTATAATTATTTTAAGAAGAATTATACTAAAGAATAAGAATTATTCTAAGTCTAAAATTATATAAATTATAATTAGAATTATATAAGAATTATAATAAGAAGAATAGAATTGTTTGAATTATGCTAAGAAGAAACGAATTATTATAATTGTACTAAGAAAAGATATACTAAGAAAAGTTATACTAAAGAAGAAGAATTATACTAACTCTAAAATTAAATAAATTAGAATTAGAATTATGAAAGAATTATAATAAGAAGAATAGACTTAGTAGAACTATACAAAGAAGAGTAGATTTATTAGAATTATACTAAAAAGAATAATAATACTGAGTCTAAAACACCTATTATTATATTTTAGAATTACAATTATAAACGAATTACACTAAGAAAAATATAATTATTATAATTATACCAAGAAGAATTATACTAAAGAAGAAGAATTAAACCTTCTCTAAAATTATATAAATTAGAATTAGAATTAAAAAAGAACTACAATAAGAAGAATAGAGTTATTAGAACTATACTAAGAAGAGTAGAACTATTAGAATTATACTAAAGAAGAAGAATAATAAGTCTAAAATGCCTATTATAATTTTTTATTTATTTAGTTTGCTTAAAAACGTAAGCCTTGTTTTCAGCAGGATGTTTTGCTACAGTTTGATAAAATGACAATACGTACTATGCGCGTGGTCAGATTACTTGTTTTCATAATTATGCATTTTCAGAAATGCATTTTATGAAATTCCGAATTTTGTGAGCATGCATTTTGTGAACAGCCAAAGCTTACTCAAATTATCTCTTTTTGTAAAACGATATCACAAAAAGTGTACTTTAAACTATTTTTGAATTTAAGTTAACGTTAAGAAACACTGCTTACACTTTCAAAAATTTACAAAAAGATTTTCGTTTTATTTTTAAGCAAATTGGGCTACTTAAAGTTCCTAGAAGTACATAGTTCGTTATTTTTTTCATTATTTTATCTTAAATCATTGCAAGAGAAAAAATTACACTAGAAAAAGACGCAATGTCTAGTATATAAACTCAAAATAATCAAACGATTATTTATTAAAATTAATTTTTGTTTACTTCTTCGAAATCACTTCCTAAATAGTTTTAAATTATATATATTTATTATTATAATAAATTGTTTTTTCCTTCATATTCTTATATTTGGTATTTTTTTTCTTCAGATTTTCGTTGATTTTTGTTAAAGAATTCGACATTTTTTGAAAAAAGAATCGATTAGTTTCCTAACTTAATAATGTAATATTAAAAAATTTTAAAACCTCCTTAGTTATACTAAAAAGAATAAAAGCAATGTAGAATAAAATATAAACATTCGATTGAGAAATCAGATTGAAAAAAAAATATATTATTTTTGGATAAATTAGGTATTTTAAAGTTACTGTAATATGTTCAGCAGTTTGTTTCATTTTTTGCAATTACTTCTAATAACTCATAACTCGTTTCAGTGAGTTATTTTGCATGAAGAGTTCAAATAAATAATAAACTTTTTAATAATAATAAAAAACATATTAAAAGTAAAAGGAATACTGCTTTTAAAGTAGCCTTTTAACGTTTTTGTGTCTTTATTTGTATTTTGCAAAAGTTTTGCTCTTATTTTTTATTAATTTGTGCCGTTTTAACATGAGACAAAGCAATCATGAAACCCAGTTCGTTACATTCAAGAGCTTGGAATAATTAAGAGATAAACCACATTTTTTTTAACCTAAAGTGACATTTTTACATTAGCTATTCCTTAGTATTCTTTCTTAATTTCCTGTAATTAAGGCTGCAAGGCTCCGCCGTCATATGAAATTATGCTTTTTTGCAAATAATATGCTGTTATTCGAAATATGAGTTTGCAACACTTACTTATAACTGTTACGTCAAGATTAACCAGCGATGTATATGCTCATTTTGAAAATGGCGCAAAGCGTCAATATGGAGAAAGCCACAGTTTTGAAAAAATTAAATTGAGTTTATGGTCTAATTTTGTAATATTTAAAAACTTACTCCAATGCTGCATTAGCTGGGATTATAAAAATTTGCAAAAACTGAGAATAAGGCAGTGATTTCGATAATTTTCATGTAAATGAAAAAATGTCGCCAAATTGGCGATTTTTTGAAAAGTTAATAACTTTTAAAATATTTAAGTCACTTGTCTGTTTTAAAGCTCAAGTATATCTTCACGGCAGGATTACGTATGTATTTTAAAATCATCCATTGCTTCAAGTGTAAGGCACTTGATGACTTTTTTATTATATTTAGAGATCGAAACCTGTGAGAATTATATAAAAAAGGAACAAAATAATAATTTTAAAAAAACGATAATGTAAGTGTTTTAAAAAACAAGTGTATTTTGGAACACAATTTGCACTTGTTGAATAACAATATAATTTTTAAATAAATGATTCTAGGATGCAACGGTGCTAAAATTTCTAAATTTTCACAAAAGGAAACGATATTTCACAGCACATATTAGTGTTTTTTTTTATAATTTTGATTTTTTGTGCAAAAAATTCATTCAAATTTAGAAATAGTCTGCATAACATCTGTCTTCCACCAGTTGCAAACCCCATTGAAGGTAACCTTCAAAAAAGAGCATTTTTTATTTCATACTTGGGACTCATCTTTTGTTCGATGAGGCCCCTGAAAATATTGAAAAGGAGGGACATTTTTAATTTACAACCACAACTCTTCCATTTCCACCTGTTGCCCCTTTCTGAGCCTCTTCATGGCTGAATCTTTACCATAAAGTTCGAAACTTCCGCCATTTTTTTTTAACGTTCGCAAACTATTCAAAAGAATCTTTTAAAATCGAAAGTGGGGAATTCACCAGGTGTCAGGGGCAGCGCATGGGAAATCCATATATTTCACCTGTTTCATTTATTTTTATTTTTAGAGGATTCGAAATTGGGAAAAGAAGTATGAGACTTTGGTTACCTTTAGCAAAAAGATCATTATCTATTTTTGTATAATAACACTTAATCCTCAGGTTTAAAATATTTCGCACGATAATAGTTTTTTGCGATCGTATAAGTTACATATACCTTGACATAACTTAAAAATTTGGCTTTTTGTAAAGTGGCGCGTTATAATTTGTCAGAATAATTGGAATAATGTCCAATATTTTAAAATTAGCTTGACAGTTTTTACCCTTACGGCAAGGAGTTGATGTACCTTGATGCAAATGAGAAAACATATGATTTATTACTCAATTAAACTGATTTATAATTTATTATATTTATCTTATTTTCTAATTTCTTACTAATTGATAAGTATTTGTAAATCATAAATTAATTCAGTAATATTCTCGATTCAAAGCAATTGCAGAAAGCAAGGCGCATTGCAACAAGCAGAAGGAAACTGAGGCTAATTGAATATTCTTACGCCTTTTTTCTAATTACACAAAAGTCATAAGAGCTGTTCATAATAAGCATGAATATTCCTTTCGCATATTTCCTAATTACTCTAAAGTAATATGGGCTCATATTAAGTTTATAATTCGGCTTGATTGAATAATCTTTCGCATATTTCCAAATTACCCTCAAGTCATAAAGATTAATAGTAATGAACCTAAAAATACAAAGCTGAATCGAAGCTACCAGGAACTGTTTCTAATTAGCCTAATGATTTGCGAAATAACGGCGAAGTTTGCAAAAAGCTAAATTTTCAAATTTGCCTGCTACGCATAATAACTAAAGTAAATATAGCTTGCTAATATCTATATCTTACTATACTTCAATAGTTATCTATTAAAATAAGTTTGTTAGCTAAATTTAACTTAATAATTGGTGTAATTAATAAATTTTTAAAAAAATTAACGACTTATGCCAATGATAATTATACCAATTTTTTGAAATTAGTCGTATTTTTTAAAGTTACTGTTCAAGTTTATTTTTATTCTTGTTTTTATTGTAATAAATATTTTTTTTTAAAAGAAGGAGGAATGGAAAATTTAAATCGGGATTATTTAAAGAGCTTAAATGATTTGCATAGAACAAATTGTTTCAGTAAAAATGTTAATATAACAGATTTCCAAGTTTTTTTTCAAACCAAATATTTAATTATAGTTACAATGCCCAATTTAATTCAATTGCTGTAAATCTTTTATCCAAATAATCCCAAGGTAGTTTATAGTTAAACCTTTAAAAGCTCAAAATGGAAACAATCTGATAACAAAATCAGGTAGTTCATAAAATGTTGATTATATATTTTGAATACTCCATCTTGAAACTTATATATAGTTTGCATGCTGAAAAACATCAACATTTAAAACTTGCATCTGATTCGACACATTTCATGCTTCAAGTAAAAACAAAATCTGCATTTTCAAAATTCTGATGCATGTTCTGAAGCGTGAGATGAAAAAGATAACCGAGGCGAAAATGAGTATGTGGAATAGAATAATCAAGACATCAGACGACCTGAAAATGGAACAAAAAGAACGAAATCTTTTCCGTTAAAAAGCGAACAGTCACATCTTTGTATGTGTGCTTCATGAAGTGAAAAAGAAATCCTTCATATTAAGATCATAACAGGAAAATATTTTGTTTAGTTCTGACTGCAGACGTAATTTGAGATGTTAAGTTTTTTTTCTTCTTCTGAGGGGTCTTTTAGGGGTGGAAGACATCTTTGCTTTGTCGGGGATTCCACATTAAGGTCAAATGATGGCACATCTCAAGTTATTATATTATATTGTTTCCACTTTACTATTATGTTCGGTGTTTGATTAGCTATTTAGTAGTAAATTAACTAACCACAGATGAATAATTTTTTAGAGAAATCTTAATCGTTTGTGATTTTAAAGGCATTTAAATTCAAGCGAAATTTGAATGAGAAAGAAAAACTACACTTTAACCGTTATCTGTGATATCTTCCAAACTTTGAACTGTACAAGATTTTTAAACAACCTGATATTATTAAATACATAAAAATAAATAGAATGAATTGGATGGCCCACGTGATTCGAATGTGTGATGACAATACACTAAAAAAGATGCAGCTTTTTAGACCCACTGGAACAAGAAAGCGGGGAAGGCCGCGGTTGAGATGAACTGACTCAGTGGAGTTAAAAAAATTCCTAATAGAAGTAATCTACGGTTGTAAAAAGTTAGCTCAATAGTAACAATATGAAATTGTGATAAAACTTAGTTAAACCTGACCTTAAGGATCTTTATTTAAAAATATTCGGGGTGGCAAAATACATTTAATGCATACATTACAACTTTGTAATATGTGAATTGTTAAACAACTCTTCTTCCTCATGAATTTTTCCATCATAAATTGATGGATTCTAAAGAATCAAAATTTTGAAAGGAGAATTAAAGCATTTTGATGCATTAAACGACTTAAAAGAAAAAAAAGAAAAAAAACAATGTACTATTGATTGTTATTGAAGTCGCCACTTTTTTTTTTTTAATTGCCAAGCGGCGAATGGTTATTTTAAAGTCCAAGGAATATTGTAAGACAACTTTGAATAAAAAATATTTTTATGTTACATGTCTGCATTTTATTTTAACATCTTTTTCATTTGTTCAGACTGTGACATTGTGAAAATCACTGACTTAGATGTTGCAAAACTAGATACCTAATAAACCGGATGACCTAAAATTTATTTACAGGTGATTAAAAGTAATTAAAATTTTACATTTTATAAATACTTTTAAAATTATTAATTCGACAATGCTTCATTATTTTTACTATCTGAAGACGGGATGAAAAAAAAAACGGGAACAAACAATAAATTGCTCTTTAAAACCATTACGTGGTTATGCATTCAACTTAAAGACACATACCGCCACAAATAAAAAAGCTAATATAATCTTAATGTATTTTTTAATATTATTTGTTATTGTCCATCCAGAAGACTTTACGCTATTAGATTAAGCCGATAAAGTTCTCGGACGTTCAACTCTTCAAAATCGTTCACTCAGTATCATTCGACACATAAAATGAGGCTATTGCTCACGACAAACTCAGGATTGTCAAAATTTACCTCAATCAAGCTATTCTCCATTAATTTTTCAATTTAGTAGATATTTTAGCTTTTTTTTTCTATTTCAAGTACCGTTGATATTTATTTTTATAGAAATACGCTTCAAAAGTTTAACAACAAATGAACACGTGGTTTCAGATTTAAGATAAACTAATTTATTGATTCTCACATGCCATCTATGTTGTTCCTTGATTTAAGAGTGTATAATAAACTACTTTCTGATCAAATAGAGCTGTATATATATATATAAAACAGAATCGTTTACAGTTTAATTTATTACAATGCCTGTCCAATGTTAAACATATTTAAAAAATTCTTCAAATGCCCCTCCAGTACGTACATGTACTAATTGGAACTTTTGAAAAATTACTAGGATTGGGTACTTAAACTCCATTTTGAACTCCCCGTTCAAATTTCAAGAGTACAAATGGTCCTGGAGTTGTAAGACACATACGTAGACAAACAAGCAGCACTAACTCTTATTATTATTATTAGAGATTGATTATTTTATTGTTTCAGTCACCTGGTGGTAAAAAATATGCAAACGAATTGTAAATTTAACTCAATTATCACATTCTTTAGGAAAAAAATCTGTTTGCAAACCATTCTTAAAAAAGATCTTTCTGTTTTTAAAAGTTAAAAAAATAAATTTAAAAAAAACTTCTTTGTAACGTAGTGACTTTTACGGATACATCTTATTTGTCAACTTTTAATTTTTAAAGAAGATTTAAAATACCTTTATGATATGGATGTTACCCGTTCTGGTATTTTGAAATAGACTGGAGAACTGTGTTTAAATGGCCTCTAACGATAGCTAGAATACAATTAACAGTCTGAAAAAAATTTATTTTAAAGTATCTAGAGTAGAATTGACTTCTGAAATACCTGCCATTTTTCTGCTATTACTGATTCGTGTTTAAACTGCAACAATTGTTATCTGATTGTGTTTCTTTCGTAGACTTCGCAATACTTGTAAAAGAAATTAAGATGAGCAAAACATTCTGAGCCGATTGCGAAACACCAGCAATTACGTTGTGTAGTATTTCAAAAGACATGCACCCAACGAGAATACTTATAATTGGGGAAAAGGGTTGATTTTGATTTTGATTGGATCACCTGATATTGTCTGGTATTAAAGAAATTTAAAAAGCATATCACACTTCCAAAAAAAAAACATTTTTTTTTCAATAGTTTAAAACTTAAGTTGGATGCTGTTTTATTATGTTTCATTAGTTATAATTACAATGTAAGTAAAATAATAATAATAACAACAATAATATAATGAATCATAATATGATGAATCATAATATAATTAATGATTTAGCTATTTGTACTTATAATAATAAATTTAATATTTTATTTTGGAATTTTTCCTCCCTCAAAAAACTTTTCAAAACTATAGATGTCGAAGGTAAGTTTTTTGATTGTTTTTAAATTTTTTATTTGTATATACAATAACAAGAAGTTTTGCAGTGTGCAATAATAAACTGTTATGCAATAATAAATGTTAGGGGGCAGAAAGTCATTTCGCCGTAGGCTGCAAATTTATTTCACGAAATAAATAAATAAAATAACGAATTTTTGTTCATTATTTCGAATTAGTTTCCTCAATTGACATTAAACAAATGTTGCAAAAATATATTTTATAAAATATTTAAAATTCTATGGTAAGTGGATGATTTTCTTCCGATATTTTTTCAGCTACAAATAAAGAATTAAGCATTATTTATGTAATATTTTGAACACAAATAATCTGTAACGTGAATGCTAATACTAAAAGTGCACTACTATTTTTATTAACCCAATTTTTAACTTATCTGTTTCTAAAAAAGGGCCTGTAGGTTTGTGTCAAAATATAAACAAGAATTTGTTTTGGACACATAAATTTAAATATTCCACTTAGCATATTTTATGCACTTGTCTAGATTTAATTGTTTTTATAGATTTTCTATTAAAATTCAAACTACCGAAAGCATAAAAAAACTAAAATAAAATATCATCCACTCTTGTTTTTAACACATTTAAAATCAAGGAAACAGTAAGGAAGGTTTCCTCTGGAAATTCAAGAAATATTCTATAACTAATATATAAATGAATTGTTTTAGTTGCTTGCACTATTTGGAAAAAATCTTTTTATTTCAATAAAAAATAAATTCAATTTGTGTCAAAGTGAATATATTCTATTATTATTAGGAAACTCTACTTATAAGTAATTCTTATTTAAAAATGAAACTATTGCAAAATACAGTTAAGTTAAAATTATATTTTATCCTTTTTATGATTTACATACAGTTTTTTTTCAAAAATGGAATAAATTTTGATTTTTTATATAAGAAAATCTATTTTCTTTATTAAAAAGGTTTTTTATTATTTTCCTTGATCAATTTCAAAATTTAACCTTTGTAAGGATTTTAATAGACAAAGCAGTAATTTCCTTTTTTTTTCTCTTAAAGAAAAAAAGTATTTTTAGTAAATATAAAGTGGCAAAAAATTTTAAGAAAGAATAATAATGCTGTAAATTTAAGTTCAGGGTTTAGAAGATAGATGGCACCACTACTGACTTGGTGAACTATTTTTAATTTTTTACGTAAAAATTTATAGAAAAGGTACATAGTATAGGAAATTTTGTAGTGCATTTTAGAACATGTTTTAAAATTTAAATCAATATTTCGATTACTAAATAAGATAAATAATTAAAGCTAAAAAAAAACAATTAAAAAAACTAACAATAGCTAGAAATTTTGAAAAATATTTTTAAAAAAATTCACAAGCAACTTTAAAATTTTAATAAAAAATTTAATTTTAGCTGGCAATTATGGATTTAAATTTCAAAAAAATTTAACGTAAGACGCAAAATTGTTTTCATCAGTACAAAAAAAGAAGAAAAAAAAAGCATGCTTTCTTCTTCATTTTAATAGGTAGCAAACAAAAGACACTAAACTAAATGTTCAAATTCCTTTTTTTTTCCTTATTTAAGAAAAACAACACTTTATTTTAAATATATTTTTTAATAATACATTCTACAATTTCTTTTTCCATCAAATAGTACAAAATATAAAAAGGGAAACAAGTTCAGACTCTTACAATAAAATTGACAAATGACATATTCATTTTTCAAAAAACCAAGCAATAATTTTTTTTATAAACTGTAATTAGAAAATTCGAATTCATTAAAATAGATTTAAATTCGAGTTAATATAAATTTGAATTAACTCGAATCAAACCTTTATTAATTCAAACTAACTGAATAATTTCACTTCAAAATTATGTTAATTCGATTATGATGTTATGTCGGAAATATCGAATTAACCTGTGCAATTCGAATTAAATGAGCTATTGAGAACGCATGTTTATACAAATTAAATCAGCAGTTTAGAATCGAATAAATTTATTGAAACTAAATAAAATTCAAAAGACGCACAGTTACAGTTACACAGAGTGTTTCAGTTGATCTTAAATGTCTATTCAAGGCAAGGGTATATGTCCTTCTCAATAATTAACATTTTCTAAAAGTCCCCTCAATATTTCGGACAAACAGAGAATATTCTAATCAATCCTTATCAATTTAAATTCATTAAAGAAAAACACAAGATTTTTACAGTTGTTTAGAAAATTTAAGATTTTTTTGTATTTAATAACTTTTTTAATTTTAAATTTTTATTAATTTTTTTAATTTTAATTTTTTATTAATTTTTTTAATTTTAATTTCTTGTTAATCTTTAATTTTTAATTAATTTTTATGAATAAAATTTAGATACCTAGTGTGACTATGTATTTTAATTTCGTGAAACTGCAACCCTCATGTGCTCATAGATATTTCAAGCTTATTGATTTTTGATTTTTTATTAATTTTTTTAATTAATTTTTTATGAATAAAATTTAGAGACCTAGTATGACTGTGTATTTTAATTTCGTTAAACTGCGACACTCATGTGCTCAGAGATAATTCCAGCTTATTGATTTTTAATTTTTTATTAATTATTTTAATTAATTTTTTATGAATAAAATTTAGAGACCTAGCGTGATTGTGTATTTTAATTTCGTTAAACTGCGACACTCATGTGCTCGTAGATAATGCCAGATTATTAAGTTGATTCATTTTAATGATTTAAATTTAAAACACTTAATATTTAAGAAACTTATAGCAATGAAAGAAACTCAAATCTACTCAAAGACAAAATATTATTAAAATAAGCTCAATTTTATTATTATTTTTAAACTTCCCATATCGAAGTTTAGTTATACACTTCTACGAGATAAATCTATAAAAACCTGAATATACATAATAGTTACACTACAAACTATACACACACAACACTTGATATGCAGAATTTCACCATTGTGACTTGAAGCCATAATATAGGATATTACGTAAACATTACAATTAGAATGTAGTTATATATATATTCTCATTTCAAATATATTTAAATTGATAATTAAATGATGAAATATCAATATCTGATACCATAGACTCTATGGTTGGCACGTGCCTCCACCTCCTCGGACGCTGAGTTCATTTCACCGCGGGAGTAAGAGGAGAAATATCTCAAGCCACCCCATAGACTGCTGAATTCAAAGTGTTTTTTATTTTAACTTTTTGTAATATTTCATGATGTATGAAATATGGGCCTATTGCGCGGCCTCGGTGCCCAGATTTTGTAAATAAAGTTAAGTAAAGAAACATTTCCGCGCTTAAAAATGAGACAACCCTTAATGAGCGCCAAACGCAAACAATAAATTCTTTTTCAGTCACTTACTTCGCTTTACCATCCGCTATTATACTTCTCGTTACTCTAGCAAATTAAATATATTTGAAATTTAAAAACTGCTATTTTCTCAACAAAATGTCTCAAAAAGGACAAACTATTCACTTAAAAGAGAGAAGTATCATCAAATTTATAAAATATTTAATGTTAAAAAAATGCACATTAAGATTGCGAAATAAATATTTTTGTCATACGATCGCAAAATAGCAGCCCTGTTCAGGATTGTTCACATCCTTCTCCCAAAAATAGCGAAATAGTATGGTCGGATACCACGTGATGAAGGCGGAGCCAAGTACCAACTCCTGGTGAACGAACTATGCTCTGAATATAGAATTAAAACCTTCAGAATATGCTTGATTGTCGGATCAAACTAAAAGGAAATGAACGGCAATAATTACAAACGCCTTTCACATTTACAGTTAATTGTTTAAAATGATTTTGAAAGCATATATAAAGGGTAATGGTTATAGAACACCTTATATATTGAAGTCTGCGGTGATCCAATATATTCAGGGTGGCCATCACCTAAAAACTATTTAATAATTATTCATCACGAACATTCATATTATTTTACTATAAATATTCTTTAGTTTCGATATGCTAAATAATCAGGTCATTTAATAATTATAATTATAATTAATTTTTCGATCTGAGACATTCCAGAATGCTAGTAAGTACCCTATCCCAATTCCTGTAAATTAAGACATGTCATGTGTGTGGTTCGGTTTGAGGATCAATATCTCGTTCACTAAAAGTTCAGCGGGAACAACTCTCGAGTACATAAAACTGAAAGATTATTGGTTTTGTGATAAAGTCATTCAAGCTACGTACGATCTTTGCACATCATTTCGTTTTTCTTTCCCTTTTCTTCTGTCTATTGACTTTGAGATTTTTACTTTTCATATTTGTATCGCAATTGTAAATAGAAAATAATCTTCTAAAATCTTCTTCATTCTTTTAATCACTTAAGAGGTTATAAGTACTGACGCATTGTCAGGGACTGATTTACAGGAGGGCATTCGTTGCACGTGCCCGGGACCCCCAACATTTGAGGGCCCCCTTTCCCAATAAATGATCTTTTACATTACATGGCCAATACAAAACCTTGTGTAGAAGATCCCTTTGAAAGAATGTTTAGAACAGGGACAACTATCAAATTTCATGAATGGGGTACTTGCATTATTTCATTATTCCATTATATCATTACTATTTACTCCGCACTCACACTAGAGCAAAATAATTTGCTATTGACATTATTTATTACAGTATTATAACAACTTTTAATGCTCTAGTGCAAGGCCATTCTTTTTACAAGACTAAGCTATAAGCTTCTGTTAGTAATTTCTCTGAAGCTTGTTGCATTAGTTAATCATTGTTGTTTATGGTATCTTAAAAATTTTCGAATGTTGATGATTACTTTTATCAGACTTCAATTACTTTTATCAGATTTCGGTACAAATATCTTGTTTCCTTCATAATTTTTAACATTCTAGCCAAAACCTCTAGACATATTTATTAAATTTTTGTATTTTTTTTTAACAATTTCACTAAATTAAATTCTGAATATCTGGGGGACGTACTTCTAAATAAGGTTTCATGTTACTTGCAATTTTTATGGTCTGAAAAATACTTTTTCAATATTAAGTTTAATACCTTGCATGTTAACTAAAACTTATCGGCTCTTTAACTGGGGCCCCCAAATCTGTAAGTCGGTCCCTGCGCATTGTAATGAAATAAAGCTGAAGTTTTGTACATAAATGGCTACTTTGTTTTTGAGTTTATTGTATCATCTGACATTGTGTTCATTTAAGTTTGAAATCGATTTTACTTCGAATTTATAATTTGGCACTTTCAAACTCTTTTTTTTAATGCTTATTTCCAATCTTCCATTTTCTATTTTTTTTTCCACATAAGTATTAAACAATTTAAGCACACCTTTAAAAAATATGGCCTTAAAAAAAGTAATAGAACCTGGCCTGAAAAAGTTCCTTTCTTACGACATTTTCACAATTTACAATGAGAAAAACCATAATTTCCTCGATTTACCATGGTAGAGGTGCTGTTAGAGGGGGAAGTCTTTGATTCTCACGATTTACAACGAAAAAAACTAACATTGTCACGATTTACCACGGTAGAGATGTTGTTAACGACGAGAGAATCCTTGATTTCCACGCTTTACACCGAGAAAAAACATAATTTCTTTGATTTACCATGGTAGAGATGTTGTTAACGGGGAAGTCCTTGATTTTCGCGATTTACACCGAGAAAAACCTTAATTTCCTCGATTTTTCATGGTAGAGATGTTGTAAACGGGGAAATGTTTGATTTTCGCGATTTACAACGAGGAAAGCCGTAATTTCCTCGATAAACCATAATAAAGATCTTAACCTTTATTTAAGTTTATATTATTACTCTATCTCTCTACTTTTACTTCACCAAAGCTTGGGAATTATGAATTGTGTCCCCCATTGTCATGATAATCTATTCAACTTCAAATAAAGTTTATTAGAATGTAAAATGTTCCGTAGATTCTTTTCTGAAATCCTTCGATTAATGCCAGTTTTGAATAAACTTAGGTAGAGATCGTTTACTGTATACAATATTTTGTTCTTTAACTGACTGCTGACTGACGAAATAAGTCATTAATTCATCACTTAATATCACAGTGGATAATTGGCTTGCAAAAGGGCCTCTGGCCTATTTATATTATATATCACTATATTATTAATAGGCATGATAACCATGGTGCTGCTTTTCCTTGTTCTCAATAGTTATTCCAATGGTGATTTTTTTATTGTTCAAGGGATTCAGTTGTGGCAATAACTTTTTAGCAACGTCAAAAGGACTGAAACTTAGAGGTATATTCAATCCACTGTGTCCTCCCGGAGCTTTTCCTTTGAATTTTATTGTGATTCCAGCCGGCTTTGAAGGTTCGTGATGACTGTGATATGATGAGGAAGGATATTCAGCAGATCCAGCTCTTGATGGAGTTGATTTTGAAGTGGAGTAATTCGGAGAAGATTGATAACTTGGCTTATAAGCATGGTAGTCACCGGAACTAGAAGATGAGGGACCATAAGTTGTCTTGGGCTTACTGTAGGAGGAAGGGTGGTGATAACCATGTTTGTCTGAAGAAGAATCGGAACTGTAGGCTGGTTTTGAATAAGGAACTGAATTAGAGGTTGGTTCTCTGTGTGGTAATGGTAAAGGATGAGGAGGATAGGAGTCAGATTCCTGGTATTCTTGCCTTCTATCTTTATCATCCCAATCAGTATGAGTCGTTACACGAGGCTTCCACGACTCGCTGGATCCTCTTTTTGGAGTATGTGAGGTTGGTGGAGGATATGAATCGTAACGTGGAGGTGGATGATTGTAACCGCTTGGACCGCGATGAGGAGGGTTACGAACTACTTTGTAACTTTTAGGATCGTATGATCCTTGCGGAGGAGGACTGGAGTGGGACGAGGGTTGATAGGAATATGAAGGAGGATTGTGGCCATGAGAATAAGATGGCTTGTCTTCTGGGTAATATTCACCCTGTCTGTGATGTCGCTCAGGAGGAGAGTGGTGTGTATACCTTGATGTGTCATAGGATGGTGGTGGATGGGAATAGGTAGGGTGATTGTAATCAGTTCGAGGATTCTCTGCATATGTTGGCGAGTGTACTGAGTCTGATCCCATGATATTGGTATTAGCGCTGCGCTTGGTCAAGACAGATAATTTATCCAAATCTTCTTTATTCAGTCCTAGTTTAGAGAGGACTGGACTGTTGGCGTCCACAACTGAAACTTGGTAATTACCCATAACAAATCTGTTAACAGCTTCTTTCGAATCATTGGCACTTTGCTCCGATGAAGTGGTTTCTGGTTCGCTCTCAGGTTTGTAATGTGAGCCTAATGTTACCACTTGCTTGCCTTTGTCTTGAGGAGGAGAGTCGCCTCTGTAGAAAGAATCTGTTGCTTTGTAGTAATAGTAATGCTTGCTTAGATTAGGCCGGAGTCTCACAGGTCGCTTCCGGTTACTTCCTGCTTCTTTGGAAGGAACGAGATCGAAGTCGAAGAAAGAACTCAAATCATCCAAATCGGGATAATCTTCCCTCGCGTCGTTTTCATCCTGTTAAAAAGAAAGATAAAATTTTATGAGATTGGAGTAAACAAAATAGTACAAAGCTTCCCCCCCCCTTTTTTTTTATAGGGTCAGTCGTAATGAATCAGGTTTTATAAAGAATGATTATAGAATAATAGATTATAGAAATAAGAATTCTGATTTTTTTTTCTATTGACCATTACAATCTAATCATTTAGCATTATGCACATCTAAATTTAAGATCTGTTTGTTAAAATTGAAACTATGTGATACAAGAATCTATTTGCTATATGGTTAACAACCAACACCGATGATTGACATAATATTTTAGATCATTGCTTGCTTTCGGAAAATATTATAGATCAGGGCTTTCCAACTTACATGAGGCCGGGGCGGCAATTAAAAATACCAGTCAAATGGCGGGCGCAACTTTAACAAAATTTTATATAGGACTCTTTTATGTTTGAAGGAACATTAAATATTACTGTCTTTTCATCTCAAGCTGTACAAAACAAAGTATTGAATTACAAATTAAAATACGAAGTAGATTTTTACCTGAGAAATAAATTTTTTTGCACCATTGGTATGTTAAATTTCCCAGAAACGAAGAAATTAGGGTGTTTTTTTAACGAAGAAAAGTACTTTAAACTCATATAGATTTTTACGAAAATTGTCCGCAAAAAAATGACAACTAATATATTTTAGTTCGCGGGCCACAAAAAAGGGCTTCGCGGGCTGGATGTGGCCCGTGGGCAGCCAGTTAATAACCACTGTTATAAATCATTCGAACGAAGATTTTTTTTCAATGAACATTCCCTTAAAATGGAATATGCCAAGTTGAGAAGAAAGATCATTTTCGAAACTTTCTTCTTTTTGTTTTTATTCAAGGTTCCAAAGTCGCAAAATCTGCTCGTGATATTTGTGCTGTGTATGGAGAGGAACCCATAGCTGGAAGAACTGCTTATGATTTCTTCTATCAAGTTTAAAAAGGAGCACTTTGACTTAAATATCACTCCTCGCTCTGGTTACTCGATGAACAGCGATTAAATCAACTTTTGCATGAAAATCTGCCCCGAACGACAAGGGAACTGGCAGAAAAAAGGAATTAATTACACATTAAACGTTTAAGAACTTCTTTAAAAGTTAATAATAAGTTAATAACAGTTCAATAATAGTGAGACTAAACGTATGCATTATTAAACATGAATCATATATTTCTATTCGATTTTTTATTGAATACTAACTAAAACGGTGGGGGGGGGGACTAATTTTTGCCCGTTAGCATAAGAAAAGAATTTTCATTTACTGGAATTACTTTTCATTTCTTTTTTTAATAATCATTCTTTCATTTTTGAGAAAACAAAGAACAAATTAATCTACGTTATCACTATCAATAGATTTTCAATTACTGGAATTTCGTTTCATTTCTTTTTTTTTTATAATCATTCTTTCATTGTTTAAAAAAAAAGAGCAAATTAATCTACGTTATCACAAGCAATGAATTTTCAATTACTGGAATTATTTTTCATTTCCCTTTTTAATAGTCATTCTTTCATTGTTTTAAAAAAAAGAGCAAATTAATCTACGCTATCACAAGCAATGAATTTTCAATTACTGGAATTACTCTTCATTTTATTCTTTTTAATCATTCTTTCATTTTTTGTAAACAAAGAACAAATTAATCTACGTTATCACAAGCAATGAATTTTCAATTACTGGAATTATTTTTCATTTCTCTTTTTTATAGTCATTCTTTCATTGTTTAAAAAAAAAGAGCAAATTAATCTACTTTATCACAAGCAATGAATTTTCAATTACTGGAATTACTCTTCATTTTATTCTTTTTAATCATTCTTTCATTTTTTGAAAACAAAGAACAAATTAATCTACGTTATCAAAAGCAATGAATTTTCAATTACTGGAATTACTCTTCATTTTTTTCTTTTCAACCATTCCTTGAATAAAGGAACAAATGTATTTAAGTTATCATAATAAATAAATTTTCAATTATTGAATTGACTTTTCCTTTCCTTCTTTTTGAAAGCTTTTTATTAGTTAACACTTATATTTTTTTTTTACACAAAATAAGAAAAAAAAAGGAACACATAAAATAAAAAGAGTAAAGTGATGCATTTGCACTATCAGTTGAGAGTAATGCTTCAAAATACACTCGGTATTTCTGATATTTATGTGATCATTTCGATACTGTCAAATGTGTGATAACCATTTTTATTCCACTGGACTGAACACAAATTTAATTTTATAAAAATGTTAAAAAAATTATTACGTAATTTTCTAAAAAGAAGTTTCATTTTAAAAAACGCACCATCAGAAATTTTATTTTCCTCTTTATAATACGAAAAACAAGGCAAAATATAAGTAAATTAACAAAAGGAATTTTTTAGTGATATTTAATATTATTAAGTAGCATTTAATATTATTATATTTATTTTTTAAAGTATATATCATATGTTAAAGCCTATAAAGTCATTAATAAACATTTGGAACAAATTAATGAAATTAAAATTTTTGGACATTGCATAATAGTTGCCAATTTTAATGCATATACTAACTAAACCTTCTAACTTTTTGCCATACAGAACTTTATAACACCCCTCATTCAACAATAACAAACACATTGTTTCTAATATTAAACAAATAAATCTTATCATTGAATAAAATCGTGTTTAATTGCAATATTGCGCTTTAATAATTAAATTGCCTCTTTCAGAGATGTTGAATATTTGAAAATCTTAGCTTAAAAAGCAAGAAATAAGAGATATAAATAAATAGTTTTTATAGATTATGGAAATTTTGGGCTTTTGCTCCTCAACTAATTTCATTTAAAAAAAATAAAAATTTATAAACAAAAATTATTTTTTACTGCCGTATTTACTCACTATTCGGTATCGTTTCCGTAGTGTAGTGGTTATCACGTGCGCTTCACACGCGCAAGGTCCCCGGTTCGATCCCGGGCGGAAACATGGTGTTTTTTTGTTGCTTTTCAGTCGAGCAAGACCAGTATTCTCATCAGTCTCACCATTTTATTCACTTTTTTATTTTTATTATTATTTTTATAGAACGTTATCTTACTTCAATAACATATTAAAGAAAAATACCAGGATTATGATACTAATTTCAAATAATGTTACATTGGGTTACCAAAAATTTTTAATTTTTTCAATTACATATTTCTTATGATTTTCATGCTGAAAAAATATATTGTTCATTTAGGTAAATTTATGTTTCCTAAGATGAATTAAATTTTGAAAAATAATAAATTTATAATGATATAAATAAATTTAAAACACATGGGACATGCATCTGAACATCAAAACCTTCAGTGCAAAATGTTTGCTTCAAAGAGATTCAATTTTAATTTTAACTCAATTGTTTCAGCTATTTATAAATATCAACATTTTTACTTTTTCCGTACCCGTTTCTTTTTTTTTATTTATTATTGATTCTAAACAAGGGTAAAAGTCTGCGTTTTGAAGTAACTTCCATGGAATAAAACTTGTTGCTAGTTATATACTTCAAACTAGCAATTGAATGTACTTCCTTACAGCAGTGAGATCTACTTGATTAAATTTATTTCTTTAACGAGATTTTTTTTCTTTCTCGTTTTTTGTAAAAATTTAGGCCTAAGGTCTGAAAGATCATTGCTAGTAATAGGTAATGTAACATCTGTGAATCAGCTTATTTCTTAGTTGCACTATTAAAAAAAAGTACAAAATTCCTCTTTATAAGAACGAGCGCAAACGATAATTTTATTTACAGACCATTTCCTTCTTTATAGCTCGCGATTTCCTCAAAAAAACTGGCATGTGATCTAACAAAACGACCTTGTGGCCCACAATTTCTCTTTCAATGTCTTCTCATATCACAGTTTTTTCTGTTTTATTGGAAAGAAAGAGCCCTCAGCTGACCAAAGACCTACTTTACCATCTCATTCAATTTAAGTCGATCTTTAAATGAAAACGATTTTTCTTTTCTTTAACGTGTTATGAGGTTATTAACCGTAACCAGAACAAAACAAAGAGGCGGGAAAATTAAAAAACAAAAGACGAAAGTTCCATGTTCCACAGCATGATACTTTGATTGTGTTAACAGGGATGCGTGCGGAGAAATGACATTTAATACCTCAAGACATGTTGATTATTAATTTTTAAAAATAGATAACTCTTCTGCGATTAGATTTTAAAATTAGGCCAAAGCGATAGATATCTTAAATAGGATTGATTTAAAAGGTATAATTCTACACTTTTTTATCTATTCATTTTCATTATTTTAAGTAAATATTCTCTTATTTTAAAACTTGTACATCTAAATGATTTCATTAAGAATGAGGTGAGTTTTATTTTTTGTAAAATTAAAATTTAATACACTCATATTAATTTAATACATTTAATGCACTCTAAAGTCAGAAACTAAATTCGTCAATAAGCAATAAAAAAAGGAGGCGTGGAGTGATAAACATAAGTTGAATCTCTTTATTAATATGTTGAAGATATATTTTTAATATATAATTTGCGAAAATATTTTTATTTTATAATCGTTCCGATGATTTAAATAAAAATATGTTAAATCATAAAGTTATTTTTTCCTTTGCATTTCTTGAAATTTGATTTTTAAAATTTGTAATTATTATACTAATTAGAAAATAATTTCAAAATCAGAAGGTAATTAAATGTATATTGATGTAGTTGAGGAAAAATAGAGATGTGGTGTACAAAATAAATTGAATTTCTTCAGTTTGAATACATAAATTATTATATTAATCAATTATACTAAATACAATAATTATATATTGAAAGCTTATTCTTGCAATAAAATCTGTATAGGATGAATTTGGATTCCCATTTGATATCCGATATTTCCGCGATATTTTGATCCCGAAATCTAGATTTTTTTAGAGCACGATATTGTGCGTTGATATATGTTAAGTCTAAAATTTACTGTCACTGCTCTATCTTTAGGTATCATATTAAGATAAAAAAAAAAATTATGTACATTTAAAAAAAGAAGAAAACAAATAAATAAAAACGGGAAATTGAGTAAAAATATTTCTAACGCCAATGATTAGCCTATGAATTATTTTCCGTTATCAAGCCAATGTCTACTTTCCCATTGTAAGAATAACCTTTGGGCCTTAAGCCTCGTTATTTTAGGTTATTTATCTCTAATTCTAATGTCTATACATTAGAATACTCTACAATAGAGGAAAAACACTATAATTGCTACTTAAGAAAAAAAGTACTAATAATAATTATGCTCAAAATTGCTTTTAAACTTTGTTCAATTTATCAATGACTTGTTGCTTCACAATTGTTCCAGACTTGTTATTTTATTCAAAAACAATTTTAAAAAGCTAAAAAAGAAGTATAACTTTTTGAAAAGTGATTTTAAGGATGGTGTAATTTTGATATAAATTTTTTATAATTTTGTTAAATATTTAATTAAATTTTGGATAAAATAATGGACAAGTTTAAATTTTAAATTGAGTTGCTATGTAATATTTTTTTAGTTTTGTGGTGTAAAGCTTAAATAATACTCTTAATCTGATTTTCTCAAATAATAATGGTGCACACTTTTTCATTTGATATTTTTTAACTTTTCATAATTTGACCCTTAACATAGTTCTTGAGTTGAGTTGGACTTCAGAGGCCGTTTGTTACCCTTTACCAGTTTTTTTTCGTCTTAAAATTAGAAAACTGTGCATAAAATGTTTGGCCATTAATATATTTATTCAAACGTGTCGGATATAATGCAAAAAATTTTATAATGCAATTTGGATTTAAAAGCTGAATGTAAATATTGAAATATTTAT
Organism: Parasteatoda tepidariorum; assembly: GCF_043381705.1. Taxonomy (NCBI): domain Eukaryota; kingdom Metazoa; phylum Arthropoda; class Arachnida; order Araneae; family Theridiidae; genus Parasteatoda; species Parasteatoda tepidariorum. Next base: position 74,528,444 of record NC_092211.1, on the reverse strand, counting down.
TATTGATGAAAGGAATTTTTTTTTTAAAAGTGATTTTTTTTCCACTAGTAATAACAATATTATTTAGTGGGTGGGAGAAACTCCAAAATCCCTAAGTAAGTGAAGAAATGATAGGGATAACGATAGCAGTCAGGAAAAGTTTGTTTATTCCTTCAGTTTTTAATGCTGTTCAATGTACTTGATGCTGCCCTCTAGAGCCATCTAGTATGAGATATTATTATTATTTATTTTTACAAAAGCTGTGTTTCTAATGTGACATTTCCATCCATTTTTATACCAAATAAAAAGTAAAATTTAGGTGATATTTAAACATAAACATTTATTTGATTTGATATTGCAGAAAATTGTAATAATCTTCAATAAATAAAAATTTAAACACAGTAAAACTTTAGCTATGGTATGAAAAATGAATAGTTATGGAATCTTTAATGGGATATAATTGTTCACAGTTTGGGCATTAACATATTTATTTAAATAAATATTTCCAAACAATTTTAATGCATTAATGTATTTTCAATGAACTATTCTTATAAAACCTTAAAAAAAACTTTATTTCTAAATAATTAATCACTAGATGGCAGCAAATCAAAATTTTAAAAATATGTAATTATCTTTATATGTTATTATGTAATTATATGTACTTTAAGTAAAAATATGTAATTAATTTACATATGTATTTTTTTTTTTCGTTTCTCAAAATTTTAATCTTATTACAAAGAAATTCATTTATTTATTTCCGGCAGTTTATAAATTGCTCTAATCAAGCTTATTTGCTTAAATAAAGCCTTTTATTGAAAACTAAAATAATGTATAAGTTTATTGGGAAACAATCGCATACGCAGAATTTTTTCAAATTGGCTACTTGCCGCAAACGTGAGAATTGTAACGAATATATTATGTATTGCTTGAAATCTGTTCTGAGTGACTGGAAAATAATCAGCTAGGCTTAAGGACAAAGGAAAATAAATAAATAAATAAATAAATTTTTAAAGATTTCCCTAAAAAATCATTGATTATTTACTCATAAAAATTAATACGTTAATTAACATTAGTTATAATTAAGGGATGACGCAGTGTATATAACCATCCTAAATTTGTTTATTTCTGTTTTTTTTTTCTTCTTTTTTTTAAATTGTCTATACACGTATAGTTGTGACTGTCATTATTTATAACTCTGTGGCACTTAATATGAAAAATCGTTATAAAACTAGCCACATTATCATAATGATGAAAATTGGTTTAAATAAAGATTTATCATAAGGGCGAAAAGTTAAATGAAGATTTTGAATACTATGTAACCATTGCCCAAATGAAGCCGTTGTTTCTTTGTAACGATTGCCGTAAGCATGCTTTAGAAGGAAAAACTTTAATTTTTTCATAACAAATTAAAACAAGCTATTTTTTTTAAATTTTTTTTTGCAAACTTTGACCACAACTTTGACTTTATCACGAACATATCTTGAAAGTAGATAAAATTGAAATTAAATTACTTAAACGCGGACCATAGCTAAACGGTGAGGAAATTTGGTTATTAATTAATTTGTTAGTATTGGAGTAGGGGTTGTACAATTTTAATATTTAAATAAAGTTGTGCTGTGCATTCGACTTGCTTACCAATAAAGTATGCACGTTCTACAAGATAATTCTGAAAAGTGGCCAAGCTGCTCGCAACTGCTGTGTTAGTTATTTTAAAATTTTGGCAAGTGTACCGTACATCGCTTTTTGTTTATTTAAATTTTATGTATAATTTTTATTTTACACACAAAACAATGTCATTAATAAAGTCAACGAATGTGTATAAAAAATCTATATACATCAACAAACCCAGCAATTCTGTCAGATTTATTTTTCAGTTTTAATTATATTTTCTTTATTAACTTTGGAAAATAGAAGTCTACGAAAAGTAGGAAAAGTTTCAAAATTTGTTTTGGATATGCAGAGTATTTTTTAAGTCTCGTTTGGCTGTCTCAGGAAGAAATTACGGATGTTTGTAAAGTGCTTATCTGAAAACAATATTAAATAGCAGCTTGATCCGTAAATTAAATTATTTTTTTCGTAGAAAGAGTGTGGCTTATCATTTGAATAATGAAAAAGAATGAATTTATTAAAATTTCATAAAAAAGAAATTCACTTTTAATAAAATAATACTCCCCGGCGGGGAATCGAACCCCGGTCTCCCGCGTGACAGGCGGGGATACTGACCACTATACTACCGAGGATATATAACTATGCCGAAACCCGGGATCGAACCAGGGACCTTTAGATCTTCAGTCTAACGCTCTCCCAACTGAGCTATTTCGGCACATTGATAATTCAGTATATGTCATATATAAACAAAATACATTAAGTTTTTTTTCTTTTCTTATTATTTTGAATTTATTTTTATATTATTAAGTAATTTTTTTATTAATCTCAAAATATAAGTATTGTACACATATAATTGCAGTAAAAACAGGCGAGATAACAATTGCTTATTTCTTTTGGTAAATTTTGACTATTCAGAGATAAATTTATATAATATTATTTTTATTCCGCCAACTTTTTTTTTCTTTACAATAAATTTTTTTCTTAAGTTTCAATACAACACTAGTGCCATCTAGTTTTTACCGCGTTAACTAGATTCTTTATGAAATATTACAGATTTGTGAATAATTTTATGAAGAAAGATGTTAAAAAAATGGAATTGTAAAATAATTTTTCTAGACATCATTGAAAAATTAATTCAATTAGATCAGAAAAGTGGTTTCACTTTGATCAGCAAAAATTATTTCCCAAATATTTCAATATAAATTACTTTTAATCAAAACAAAATTCTTCACCTAATTATTAAACTTTAATTTTGTTTGCAACTTGACAGAAAGTAAAGTATCTTATTATTCTCTCTTTTCTCTTTCTGGAAGAGATGCATCTTACATTCTTATTTTTTCTTTAAAACTTCTAGCTATAATGAAACAAATGTTTGTGAAAAAATTAATTTGGTTTTTATTTATTTATGTCAACAAAAACTAGATATCAAAATAAGCAGAATAATTTAAACGGTAACATAAGTTGCGATGAACACCTAGTTATTGATAGTAATAAGTTAAATTTATTAAACCTTAATAATTTTATGGTAAAAATACAATCCCTTATTACTAGTTATAGAGTTCTAAATTATTCTTTAATTATACTCTAATTTTATGATCTAATAATAATATTTAATCCAATTATGTTTTCAACTTTAAAGATAGTTTAAGATGCTTAAAAACGTTTATCTAAAATAAGCAAATATCAAATCAAAAAATTTATATTACTTTATTTATTTACTTAAAAATAAAAATAAAAAATTCAAAAACGTAATTAAAATAATTTTTTTAAATATAATTTTCAAACAGTGTTTGTCATTTTCTTAAAACATATTTTTTAAATACAAATCAAATTTCAGTCATCTATCTGCAGTAGATTTTTTGGTGTAATGAACTTTAATTACAAATAATATAGACAATAATAGACTCATTCAGTACCCCCAGAGGTACGATTCTAAAGGTAAAGGTAAAAAGCAAGAAATAAAAAAATAAACAAATTTTTTTTTAAACACTACGGTTATTGATAGAACGCAGGTAAATTAAATTAATTTAATCTTATTTATTATTGAAGTTCAATTACAACCTTAACTTGCTAATTATTTGCATTTTTTCAAATGCTAATAAAATATCAATCAATAGATATCAATCAATAGATAAAATATATCAATATCAATCAATAGATAAAATATATCAATATCAATAAATAGATAAAATATCAATATCGATCAATAGATAAAATATAATCAATAGAAAAAAATTACAAGAAATGAGAACTACCACAAAAAATAAATATAACAGTAAAAATGTACAAAAATAAATAAATAAAAAAATATGAAAAAAAGAAATAAAAAAATCTACAAGAGTATTGTAAAAAACTCCGTACTGAGGTAAATTGAATTAACTTAATCTTAATAGTTTTTGAGGCTACCCTTGATTGCTGATTATTAAAATCTACATCAAAAGAAGCGAAAAAGATCTAGAAGAAATGAAAACTTCAAATTTTATCGAGGTTACACTTTAAAATGTAACAACACCCATGTGTAACACGGGATATAAATAGATAACTGAATCAGGAATAAAGACATAATTACAGCAAATAGGAAAATAGAAAAGCAAGTCTGAAGAAAAAAAAATGGAGCATCAAAAGACATTGTTATTTTTTTAATGCAATTCAGCAACGTGTTTACAATTCCAACATGCAATCACATACTCTGAAAGAAAAAAAAAGTAACTGTGATTTGGATCTTAATGTAGATGACTCATCAATACGCAGCTCACACCCGTTACTTTACATAATTCCCATAATTCTCCGCTTTCATCTCCGAATAAAATGGAATTTCCCAAAATCAAGTCGCAACTTTCCCTCAGCATTTTGATTATTTACTTCTTTTCACTTTTTTTCTCTCTCTCTCTCCGTAAAATAGAATTGAGGACAGCGGCAATATATTTTAAGCGGAGCAGTAGACAAGGTTAATGCCACCGGATCTGTGTAATGGCGATTGTTTAATATCCACCTTCACTTACTTCCCAACTTCCTCAGACACTTTAACCTATTTGCGCTTCACTTTTTTTGAGAGAAAGTGTATCTTTTGATGACAGCGGATCCAAGTATTGCATAACTGTGAGGAGGAGGCTATCAAAATAGTATCGTGGTTTGTAAGTGTGGGAGATCTTAGGTATAGTGTAATAATATAATAGTCCATTCACAATGTAATAAGTTAATTTAGAAGGGAAAAAAACATCGTTTAAACAATATCTGCAACTGGAGGCATAAAATTTCTTTCTAATTTAGTACGCAAATATGTTACTGTCTTCATTTCATAAAAAACTTTTCCTTTACACATTATTATTTTATTGCTAATTCATTAAAAAAAAGAAAAAAAAAACTGTGATTTTCGCTATAAGTCCAAGTCCACAGGTTCTTTTTAATGCTCGCTATTAATGACAATTGTTTAACGTTCATATTCTCTTACTTTCAAACTTCCTCAGACACTTTAAACTATTTGCGCTTAATTGCATTTTTTTTTTTTTTTTTTTTTTTTTTTTTTTTTGAGAGAGAAGATGAATCTTTGGATGATCAAAGTGTTGCGTAACTGTGTGTAAGGAAACTGTTAAAAAAAAGTGTCGTGGTTTATAAGTGTGGGAGACTTCAGTGCCATACGCCATTCGTAATGTAAGGAAGAAGAAAAACATCGTTTAAACAATATTTGCTACTGAATGCAAAAAGTTCTTTTTTTTTTTTTTCAAATTTAGTATATGGAGCTGTGGTGGCTCAGGGGATAGAGCGTTCGCCTTCCAATGCGGTGAACCGGGCTCGATCCTGGCTTTAGCTGATTGATACGAATTCCGCATCCGGCTTGCACCGACCACAGTGCTGACGTGAAATATCCTCAGTGGTAGACGGATCATGGATTAGGGTCCCCTTGCCATCAGGCTAACCGTGGGAGGATCTCGTGGTTTTCCTCCCCATGTAACACAAGTGCGGGTTAGTTCCATCAAAAAGTCCTCCACGACGGCAAAGTTCTCCCGATTCTTGATCCACGAACTCCCTCGTCTTTTGGATTGGGTTCAAAATTACAAGGCTAGGAGTTGAACGTTAGTAGTCGTAAACCTAAAATTGGGTCGGCTGTTCAACGACGATTATAAAATAAAATAATTTAGTATATGAAAATGTTATTGTCTTTATTTCATACAAAACTTTTCTTTTGCATGCTATTATTTTATTGCCAATTCATAAAATCCTGTAATTTTTGCTAAATTGTATTTTAATAGGACCACGGAATCATTTTGATGCTTGCTATTAATGGTAATCGTTTAACATTCACTTTCTCTTCCTAGCTTCCTCTGACTTTCTTACACATATTTACCCTTTACAAACTAGGAACGAGAAAGTGTATTTTAGGATAATCGTGGATCTCCGTGGGCGTAAAAGCACCATTTCAATGAACAATTTTTATTTGTATATTTTTCACTAATTTTATGTATATTTCACTAATAATATGTATATTTTTCACTAATTTTATTTTTCTGCCGTTTTCATGAGTTTTTAAAGCATGTGTAAAATATTAATAATTTAATTGGAGTAAACACTTTCCGTTGAGAAATTTTCGAACTACGCTAGTTTTAAAACTTGAAATGGTTGTCGACTTTTTGAAAATGTGTATTGAGAATGAAAATGTGTTTTTATGATGGATTAAAGTTGAAGAGTCTGTAAATAAAATAATAATATAACAATTGTCATAAAAAAAACTATTGTTCAACTAAATTGTTTGCCCATTGATTTGGCACCATAAAAATCATACGCACCATATTGTTTCGTAACTAAAATATAATTTTCATACGCGAAACTTTTTTTTTGTGTCTTAATGAATATATTTTAAGTATAGTTCAATAAAAATAATGCATTTTATAAATTTTCTATGCTCTGCCTGAACTTTGTTAACTGGAGGAAGAAAGTTTATTTACAATGTACAAAAGCATATTTTAAAAAATATCTTCAACAGGATGTCTAAAAATTCTAATAATTTAAGATTAAAATGTTTTATTCTCTTTATTTGATCCGAAACATTTTTCTGGATTATTATTTTATTAAATTATTGAAAATAACTTCTATTAAATTATGTCTAACTGAGCTTTTAGTTTTCATTTCATTACTGAAATTTTTTTTAAAAATAAATTAGAAATTTCTCCCTTAATCATAATCGTTTTAAAGCCCATTGTTCATTAAAAAAATCATTTAAATATATTATTAAAAAAAAGGATTTTAAATTTTTGGAGAAATCTTTCTTAATTATTTTGAACCGGCACGGAGTTTTACAAGTGATACAGCATATTAAAAGTTATGCCGGTATGGCTATTAGGCTTGGTTCGACTTAAAGTAACAAAAATATTTATTTGTAATAGTTTGAGTTAATTTAATTTTAGATTACTTTGAAGAGAAATTAGTTTAAATTGTGGTAAAAATGTTTGAAAGTCTTAGGATTTTTTTTCTTCTTTTGAGAGGTATTTAAAAGTGTTGAAGCTTCACTATCAATGTAATCTTATAATACACCAGTAAAGTTCATAAAAAATTACTTAGTAAGGTATCTTTCCTGATTTTTTTTGCATAGATAATTTTGCTGTATACCTTCTAGATGTGGTTACAGCGAAATTTCGCTTCAAGAAACTGAAATACAAGAAAAATTTCAAAACACCTTTAGAGATAAATGCTAATCATAATTTTCCTTCCAAACTAGTTACATTTGCAAAATTAGCATCATTTACTATTCATTACAAATAGTAGTAATTTAATCTTGAACTTATTAACGCCAATAAACTAAGATTAGCGAAAAATGAACTAAAGACAAAAGCAGCTCTCTTTATTTTTAGAGCAATGTCTTTGACAATTAAAGGAACAAAGGAATCATTAAAGTACAGCAATCAGGAAATTAGGTGAATGATAAGATCGTTACTTTAACGGGGAACATTCTTAGTAGACAAACGATCTTAAATCGCTACCTTTGATTTAGGTCTATAAAGTTTTAATAACTTTTAAAAATATTTCTTCTTTTAATTTCAATCGTGTTTTGTTTATGGCAATTCATTTGAAGAGCTGCTTTTGTTTGATTAAAACTAGCAAGCCTTGAATCAGTATTTTTTAAATAAATGAAAAGAAATTTAGTTTTTTGAAATTAATGAGATGCAGTTCATTGGCTTCAAACTCAAATTAGCTAATCTAATAGCATTTAATTACAGCGAAGTGATTAGCATTGTCTGAAGCAGATTGAAATACTTGTGCTTTTTCGTGCAAAATACTGTAGTGTTTTTTTCATCTTCTTTTTTGTCGTTTAACGAATCGAAAAATTTCGAAATTTTGCATTTTAAATAGAAAAAGGGGGAGGAAGAGTGTATTTTCTGAAGATCCTTTAGTAAGACATTGGCAAAAAATAAAACTAAAAAAAGTGGTACATAAATTTTAACTTATAGTAATGATTTTGTTCGTTGTGGTTAGCTCTTCAATTTTAAAAAGTTAATTAAAGTGATAATTGAATTAAAGAATATCCAATTTCAGTGCGATTATTTTATCTTTTTCGAAGAGGCTAAATTTTAATGAGCTAAAATGCCCCAATTTTGTCAGCTATTAGATTATACCCACTGCACATGGCTGCTAGCTATTATAATTTTTGTACAAGATTTTTTCCCAGTAGTAGTAAATAAAGGTTAACGAAAAACAAGCAAATAATAATATCTTAATTTTGTTTAAGAAAGAAAAGAAAAAAAATTGTATTCTTACTTCTGCAGATAAGCGATTTTCATCTGGATAACTGGATGTTGAAGCAAAAACTGTAGAACCTATAAAAATTACATTAATTAGTTTTAAGAAGCTTTTATTTATAATTTTACAAAATATTTAATTTCATTTTATGAGCTTTTAAGTCTGTAGTGTTATTGCTAATTTCTGATGCATATACTGGTTATTCCAGATACCACTTAATTCTTTAGAACTCATGGTCACAGACGTCACTCATGGTCACTAATTTTTACAGTTTGTTATACCGTCTTCTCAATAGCGATTCCACAACATCTGATGAAGTTTTTGTTTTTTCTTACCTCAAAAATTAATTTGCAAACTCATGTGAATATACATTTTTTTAAATTTTATTTTTGATCAGGATTTTAAGTTCTATATTAAAATCAATGGTTACGGAATTCATGATTACTATTTCAGAAAGGTTTTAGTAAGATTTGTTTTATTCTAAAGAATAAAACCACATGGTTGTGTGGTTTAATTATTTTTTCAGCATAATTTCATTTCTTTATGAAGTTCAACTTTAAAATTTTGTTTTCTCGGTGCTACATAATTATAGCAATACTTTCTTTTTTGCGAAAGTTTATATTATATATTAAAGAATTTCATTAGAAAAATCATATTAAATTTGAATCAAAAGTTGATCAACAACTTTCTCAGATAATCATGGCGAAGATGAAATATTTTTCCCTGATTGGAAGAAAGTTAAATAAATAAATTAAAATAAAATGCAAGATGAATGCTTTAAAGATACTTTGAAGGTACCTTAATGAAGTACTATGCAATTTTTTAATTATCATATACTATCGAAGTGCTCTGAAACTAGCTGAAGTTTCAATACAATTTACGTTTTAAATTTATTTGGTTCGTTACAACAAAGATTTAAGCAATATCAAAGTTAAATTTGAAAATACAAACTCTATGTCCAATGTTTTAAAGCAAAAGCATGCATACCTAGTTAAAAACAAGCTTATAATTCTCCTAGTTGAAAAAAAGGAATTACACAGGCTTAGATTTGATTCAAATAATTTTACATCTATTTCAAACATTACAGTTTCGTTTCTTTAGCAATATCAAAATTAAATTTGAAAATACAAACTCTATGTCCAATGTTTTAAAGCAAAAGCATGCATACCTAATTAAAAACAAGCTTATAATTCTCCTAGTTGAAAAAAAGGAATTACACAGGCTTAGATTTGATTCAAATAATTTTACATCTATTTCAAACATTACAGTTTTGTTGAGGGTAAATAAATTAATAAAATTTATAACTATTGCAATTTTATATCAGAAGATTTCGTAATAGGATTTTATCGTAACATAATGAGCAATTATTTACATTAAGAAATAATCAAATGTACTTGACGCATAGAATTACACTTAGTATAGAATATGGTTACACAATAGGAAGAAATAAATAAGAAATAATTTTGCTCGTTGACGATACTTATATCATTATAATATTTAAAATTGGAAACGGTTATTATTGAATTAAGTTTTTACTATTCTGAAGTTTAATATGAATGTTAATATTTATATCCGGCAACATCAAAGTTCTCCATTTTTATCTTTTTTTTTTCGCATATAAGAGAAAAATCTTGCGAGAGATAAATGATTTTTCCTTAAACTGTGGATAAGTAATCAATATTTAAAGCAAAAAAGAAATAAAGCAATGTCTTTCGAACAAATTTGTTTAATTTTCGAGCAAAATTATCAAATGTTAAATGCTTGAAATTTCATAGTACTCATTGTCTTTACTTTGTAGTTGCAATTCAGCGGAATGTAGATCTGACCGTATGATATTTTTTATTTAATAGTTTCACAGTTAATAATTTCTGAACTAATAATCGAATTATTTTTTTAATTTATCACACTCCTTGTTTTTCTATTCACCTTTGTAATTTCTAGTTTTTTTCGTTTTTGCTCTGAAAAACAAAATGTAAAGTAAATCAAACAAAGTAAAAGAAAATCACAAAAATTTGACTCTTTCAGCTACTAAAATTTCGACTCTAGTTGCATTTCTGCGGCTTGCGGTATTTTTGACAACAGATTTAACAGTAAGTAATTTTCAAACTATTTACGACTTTTAAGTATTTTATTCAATGATATTTCGTGCACATTTGTTTTACTTCTCCGTAATTTCTTGTATTTAAATCTTATTTTTAAGCCAAACAAAATGTAATGAATTATTAATCACTCGAAACAGCTTGATCCCGCCGTCACTTACGATTAATTAATATAGAGAGAGATACTTAAAGAATTTTTCATCAAAATCTGATAACCAGAGAGAATACCAAAGAAATGAAATGAAAATAATTTAAGCTAAATGAATGTTCTATTCCATCCCATGTAAGAATAATTAACTATGATGGATCAAAAATAGCCTCTCGAATGTTATAGTATTCCATATTTTTGGGCAAAAGATAAACATTAGACGTAAATTAAATAATAACTTTAATGATTAACACGAGTAAAAATTAAGAAAAAAAAGCCTATATGTGTCCCACAAGACGCATTTAGCATTTCACATAAAAATTACATCAAATATGGCTATTTTTACATGCATTATAGAATACCTACTACCTTAACCTGTTAGCAACAAGAATAATCGTCCAATTCTTCGTTAAAATAAAATAAAATAGGTAGCCCAATATTTTCATCAATAGCACTTTTTTTTATTCATTTATTTTTTGTTTTCTGTTGCATGAAATATTTTTAAACAGGTTTTAGATACTTTCGTATCGCTGATTTCGAAAGTAGTTTTCTCTCGAAAAGCTACAGTTTTTTTAATGGAATTTTTATACGAAATGTTTAAGTTTAAAACGGTTATGTATAATAGGGCAGCAAACTTTTAGGAAAGTTGAAGCACATTTTCAGGATTAAAATTGCATAGGAACCCATGCCTGGTAATGGCGTGAAATGCTGATAGGTATGCATCCCTATTATGAACTGTTTCTTCGTGCTTATTTTAACAGGTCATGGTAGGGAAGCTCTCATAACGATGTATGACGACTTTTCCGGCCTGGGTGCCTATGTACCAATTTTAATCTTGATGATGTGCCGTAACTCTTCTAGAAGTTGGCCTCAGTATTCAAGCGACCTCATGTTATTTATAACGTTTTTAAACGTGTACATTTTAACAAAAATAGACTAAAAAGGTTTTTTAAAAAATCTGTAACTTTGGAAGCAAAATTCGAAATCCCTGCTCTCGAATTAGTCAAGATTAAGTATTTATATGAATACAACCAAAAAATTTGCATTTATATGTAATAGGCAACAAAAAATTTGTTCCCCAGTGCAATTTTTATCTAGAAGACAAAACAAATCTGTCTACGGTTATATATTAACAATATAAAATTTATAAATTAGGCCTGTAATTTTGAAACTGTGATTTTAGCTAACTTAAAAAATAATAAATTGGAAAATTCATTGGCTAATCTTTTCAGTAAAGCAGTTTTTTAAATATTTACTATATGAAAAGTGGAACCAGTAATAATTGTGTAAGAACGGCTACTACTATTCAAGAAGTTTTACTCATAATCTAAAAGTTTATTTTTCTAAAATCTCTGTTTAAGCTAAAATACTTTAGATGCCTAGGTGATCAGGAAATTGGGATCTGTAGACCACACTGATTAAAACTATGCATCAATTAGCTCTTATTGGTCCTGAGGTGTGTTGATCAAATTTCTAATAATAAAGTACCGATACACCTTCTAGAATTCCACTCTCTGTCCCAGTTGAGCACTCAAGCGAACAGATCAGATTATTCTTTAATGAAGATCGGGAAACAACACCCTTTCATAATAGCCATCATGCTGTTACTTTCATACCCTATCAAGCATCCGCATCTGAGTGATTCATAACAATCGAAGATAAAGCTCGTAATGAAGCATTTACTTTCTCTCACGGAAGTTAATGTAGGAAAAAAATAGAAAAATGTTGTAATATTCTTTGTCCAAAAGCTAAAAATACCTGCTCCTGTAATTGATTTTCTTTAAAAGAAGGTTTACTTCATTTTTTGACCATTTCTAAGAAGAAGTAATGATTAACACATTACTGCTATCGAGTTCTTTTAACACCAAGATTGCCCAAGGAAGTCATTTGGACTGCTTTTTAATCTCAATTAGAAAAACAACGATGACACAATTTCTTAGAATTTTGTGACTTTCTGTACAACGTGTAATTTTTTATTATTAATATTTACTAATAACTTGTTATATGACTGAAAATAATATCAAAAATATTAAAAATTGATTTTAAACAAATTTCTTTATACATTAGTTATTCTTTCACAATGCAGTCCTTTTGACTACTTTTTGGCAAAATAGGTATTTCAATCTTTCTAGCGTTAAAGAATGATTATAAAAATACACGATAAGCAAATAAGATAAGCAAATTTTTCCCGACTTGATTTAATTTTCAGTATTTTTTTCTTTTACATTTTATTAATGGTAATTTGCTTAAAAACCGTATACAATAGGCCGGAAGATTTACATTTTCTCTTACTAGCCAGAGAAAACATAGTGAATAATATTAAGCTAAATAAAGAACTATCATGTACTAAATAAATAAATTTATTTTAAAATATTTATGGAAGCAAAATACATTTAATGTATACATTACAACTTTGAAATATGTGAATTGCTAAAGAACTCTCTTTCTAAATAAATCTCTGCATCACAAATTGATGGATTCTGAAGGAGCAAAATTTTAAATGGAGGCATTGCATAGGACATTTTAACGAAAATTCTGTTTTCCTGAGTTTTTCTGCATTGATGTATTTTTATCGTTTTTTTTTTTTTTCTTTTCGAAATTGATGGGAAAAAGTAACCGGTTGCTTATTTAATTTACGTCGCCGCTGTTTTTTGTTGACTTGCCATGTGACGAGTGGCTATTTTCAGGTCTAGTATACAATCAAGCGTTTCTTTAATAATATATATTTTATTTTACTTTTAGGTCAGTTTTGAAAGTATATTTTCGAGCGTATAGGTGGAGTGTAAAGTTTGTTTAATGTTTAATTGAATGATTAATTAGTATTCAACTAATATTTCTGAAAATAAACGATTGTAAAGATACTTTTTTCTCTTTAAAATCTTAGATTAATATAAATTAGATAGTTTTTTTCCTTTCCTTTTTTATGACAATTTATTTCTCAAAATTTTACAAACTTTTCGACTTTTGTGCAAATAAAACAAAAACTTCCAGACAAGATTTTTTGTAAAAGTAATTATCCTGATTTATGACACTTAACATTATGATACGAAATTTTTTTGAAAACAAGCAACTTGAGCACTAATTGCTTAAAAATAATAATACCATACAAATAATAATACCATACAAACAATAATAACATAGAAACAAACACGAGCAGTTTAGAAAATACTTGCTAACTGCCTCCCAGAAGAGATTTAATAAATAAGGAAAACATAACTCAGTATTATATTTCCTAATTTTTTTTTCATAAAATTCAACACGAAGCTACTAAATATTTAAAAAAGGTGCTTTCAAGAAAACCAAGAAAATTATGAAAGTTAAAAAAAATAGCTTTTTAGTAAATTTTTCATATGTGCTATTATATTTAATGCATAAAAGTTGTTATGGTAAAACAGTGAATACGCTAAGAAAAGAAAAATTAAAAATATCAAAAATGTTGTAGAAAGGTATTGGTTAAGTAGTTTAAAGTTTCTAGTTGAAGTAGTTTAAAGTGTTATGAAAAAATACAAAAAGATATTAAGAGAACGTTATTATTAAGATATTAAGAGAACGAAATTATACAATATTCACTTTAAATACTTTATATACTTAATTCTTTATAAACTGATTAAAAAATAAACAGTTGAGCCAGCATTTTTTTTTTAATTATTTTTTTTTAAAACTTTTTTTATGAACATAAAAAAAGCCATAGAAATGTTGTTTCACTATGTTCCTTTATAAAAATTAAAACTATGATCGTTTACCTAATTTTGAATTTATTATAATTTAACTTATTATAATTTAATGACCGTTAAATTATTTATCGATTTCTATGATCAAACAAGATTTGTTAGAGACCAATACATTTTAACAATTCTAATGATGTATTTTAATTCTAAAACTGCTGGGTGTAAAATTTTTAGAATAAAATGAAACTAAACTTTAAATATTTTACCATATTTACACAATTAGACGCTTCTAACGATAATAGTAAACATTTTATATATTTTAATTACCGAAACCTTAACGAGAGCAAAACTATTAAGTTACACAAAGAAAAAGCAAAGAGATAGATACATTATCTCAGGTATGTAAAAAGGATTAAAATAGGCATAATACAGGGGACCTCAATTCAAGTCTTATAGCACAATGAAATTTTATGTTTTAATGACTGTAATTGCAATAACTGGATTGAAAATTGCATTTGATATAAAAAAAATGATATGTATAAAGAAATAGCGTTATTGAAAATAATGTTATTGAAAACAATGCTGTTAAGGACAAAAATGAATTTGATGATAATAAATATTGTTAAAATGATGATTTCAAAAAGCTCAAAAGGATTACATGAGTTTTAAAATTTCAATAACGAAATAAAATCAAATAAAAAATGGAAATAAAATCAAATAAAAAATGTATTGTTTTTATAAAAAAAAATAATCTAATAATATTTTTGTTTGTTATTAATTACGTCAAGAATATTTTCCCCAAGGTTTTAAGTCAATCGGAATTAAACTCTAAAAGCGATAGTTTTTAGAAACATCTCACGTCAAGCCAGGCAATTAATCGAAAGCTAAAAATAAAATTTTAAAAAAAATCAATTTTAAAATACCATTGTCCCAATCTAATTGAATCATTTTACACTTCTTTGAAATTATATTAGCCAGATATTTAACAAAGCATAGCGTTTTTTCTCTTCGCATATTTTCTTTTGTTCTTAACTTTAAAATACAATTTAAAAATTCAAGTTAATAGATAACAAAGTTTCATTTTATCAATTAGTTAATTTTTGAATCATAAAGATTATTCTTAATTCCTTCACATGATTTTTTGTTTAGCAATTTTTTATTAAACTGGTCGGTAAATTTTCTCCATTACTGTTAAACTGAATGATTAAATTTTTGTTGTTTAAACTAGAGAAAAACATTTATCTTTAATTAATTTATCAATAAATAAATTTTTAGGTATGAACATTTAATTCCTACTGTTTTACGAATAGGAAGTTGAAATTTTATAAACGTCATACAGGATTCTCTCTTGGAATAAAAAAAAAAGGGTAGGATGCTTCTTCACAGAAAAGGGCGCTTAGAGTTTTGAAAGGGCACTCACTTAACACCGTAAAAATGTATCAAAATGTGTAATATCATGTAATAACTGAATTTGCGGCTCAACAATTTTTGAGTTACCGTCTTATATTATTTTATGTGTATATTTCAAAAAGTAATCTTCATTCATTATCTAAATAAGAGAAAATTTGTTGTTTATAAATAATAATTAAAGGCATGCTAAGAGAACAATCTCTGTGCATGCATTTTTTTTTTAAAAAAACGTAAACTAAATAAATTACTTTTTGATAAGCAGTTTAAAAGATTTTTTTATGCTGAAAATTATTAGAAAAATGAACATTTAAAGGTGCATCTTTTTTAAAAGAAGTATTTATTTAAAAAACAATTTTAAATTTAAAATAATTAAAAAATTTTATTAATATACCTTCTTGAAAAAAGAGAAAGGTAAAAAATTTTAGCCAGCTCCGAATAATCCAAACAAAGTAAATATTTATAACAGGAATCAGAATTAAACCTATAAACACAGATAATTTTTGTGTGAAATTATTATTTTAACAGTTAATTATTTTTTCTTAAAAATGGAATATGAATAAAAAGGCAGTGTTTTTAAGGGATCTCTACTTATTTTTACAAAAAAGGCAAAGAGGGCTCATTTACAAGGATCAAAGAGCAAGCAGGGCGACTCGCCCTGCTGAAAACACTTAGGGAGACACGGGTCACAATAATCTGTTAAAACATTTCATATGGAATTAATATTTTTTCCTCACTTGTGTATTTTTAATTAAAACGTTATATTACCTGTTATTGCGAAAACAAAATTATTTAATAGATTTAGATGTAGCCACACAAACAAAGTAAGCCATTTTTTTTAAATTTTATAGAAAATAGCACCGGTTTATCAATAAGTTCATGCTTGACTGAAGTTGCCTCATTGACATTTTTACTGTCAAATCTTCCTGCTTTTCATTCAATATTGAATAACTTTCACGTGTGTTTTTACTGTTCTTTTCCCTATTGTTTTCTGTGTTTTTTTCCTCCCAATACTTGGATATCAACAATTCTATGATTTTTTCCTAAAGTTTTGTCCTTTCAACATAAAATGTATTTACCGAAATCCACCTGAGACTGACATTAAACAATATGAAAATAATAATATTAATAAACAATAAACTTTTTTTTTGTTTGAAAAAGGCAACAAACAAAAAACACGTAAATTATAATTGGCACAAAAGAAACAAAAAATAGAGTTCCATTCAGAATTTAAATTCGTAGAAATTATTAAACTAACTTTGAAAGAACTATTATTAGACACGTTTTTCGTTTATTATTCTTGTGCTAGTCTATATATTGATTTAAAGAACAGCTGGCTGGTAGTTTAAAAATAGCTTTGTTCTTATAAAGTATTTAAAAATGTGTTTATTTAAAATCCATGCATTACTGCACAGATCTATTTCCGGGTAATTTGGAATTTTCCATCATTCCCAAAGGAAATTTTAACTGCAAAAATGAAATCTAATTTATCCACAAATAAAGAAAAATCGAAAAATCCAGCATGTTTTTTTCTTCTTTTTATAAGAAGATATAAGAAAAAAGAAAATTGATGATTATAAGATTATCAATTGTGTGCAGAGTTATATAACAGAAAACCCGCCATCTTTGTGTTATACTTTATTATTTCTATTATTATTATTATTGTTACTATTATTATTACTATTATTATTATTTTATTTAAGCGCCAAATTGTTTGTCACTGAAATTTTTCACTTTTGATTCTTATCATTTTTCGACTTTTTAACAATCATTACACTGGAAAACAAATATTTTGTTGCATTTACAATAAACTTTGTTTTTAAATCTTATTTACGAGTTATACACTATAATACGACGAACTAAGATATTAATTTTTTAAATTTATACATTCATTAAAAGTTTTAAATTTTCATATAAAAATTTGTGAGCATTTGTAGGATATTTGCGTCCAGGAATAATATTAAAAAAATCAACTTTCGTCTCTAAATGATAAAAAACTTTATACCGATTTGAATCATCATTTTGTTTAACTGGAAAAGAATAAGGGATAAAAATCTGGAAGAATTCTTTATTATTATAGAAATAATAAAAAAATGAAATTACCCCCTTTATAAATTACCTCTCACTATTTATACCAATGAAAGAAATTTGATCTTCAATTAAATTGCAATTTATTAATTTTTTATTTCGTTCAGTTCATTAGTTCGTATATAACTACATAATTTACAGTTATTTTAGTAATTTCTTTTGTATCGTTACATTTTAAAAGATTTCACTATGAAAATTTGTGGCGACTTTTCTTTACCTACATAGGGTAAAAAGAAATGGTACATATATTTACGGTTTTTTAAATAATGCTTTTATTTTTTGTTAAAAAAATGAATATCAACCGATAAGATTGATTTCAAAACAAAAATAGCCATTCAGGAAAATTTGAACAAACTATTTTACCATTTCGTTTTAAAATGTAGTAACATTTGATGCATTTTCTATAGATATCCAATGTAGAAAAGCAACTAACCTAATAAATAAATAAAATTTCATTGTGATTTATTTTTATTTATTTTCAGAAAGTGAAAGTTTACTTTCACACGGATTAAAACTTAAACAGACTTAAAAATCAATGAAGCATGACATGAAAAAAAAAATCCTTTTTTCTTAACAATTATCATATACAAAATATCTATACTTCAATATCAAAAACATACACTTACTTAGAGTGACCAATACAAAACACACTAACAGCTCGTATCTAGTAGCCATCGTCCACTTTACTAAAACTTTTTGGCACTAGTGCTGTTGACCGAACGGTATTCCTTCTGCCACCGGTTTGGAATAAGTCCTACTCTTCTTTTAATCCAGAAACATCCCTTCTGAGGTGCAACGACTCCCTGATCCACCCTTAGGCCCTGTTCCACATCCGAATTCGAAATGTGTGTCAAGTTTGAAAGCTTCGAAAGTGGATGAGATGTTTTTAGAAAAGTAGCCGTCCATGTTCCATTGGCGGAGACATATTTCAGTGGTCAATAGAAAATATTTTTGATTGCAGATTTTAATTACGTCGCTTGATGGAACTTTCACCTTATCTTGTTTGTTCTGTCTTCATGCATGCTGTTGCAGAATCTCATTCTGTCTAAATGTCCATCAGAATATTTTGTTCTAAAAAACGATATGTTGATGGAAGTACATTATATACTGAAAGGTTTTTCCTTATGCTTTTAAATTTATACAGACAGGAGTGATGCTGATTTTCAATAAGTGTTTTTTTGATAATGAAATTTTTTTATTTTCTTAATGAATGTGTGTTACGACAAACTGTGTTTAGATTACAAGTTGCTGTTTGAAATTTGAAGGAAGAACGATGTATTTTTCATAAATAAAACTAAAATCAAGGGGAATTATTAAACATGAAGGTCTTTATTTTATCAAAATATAAGGAAAATATTAAATAAAGAAAAATAATATATATATATATATATATNTCAGATATATATATAATTATGAAAATTAGAAATATTGGGAGAGCATGATTTAATTATTGTTAAAATTTCAATAGTTTACGAAAGTTTTAGATGTTGCTTTTCTTGAGATGTTTCTTAATGAACATATCCAAAACATATAGTACGGAAATTGATTTATTGGAATTCTATGAAATTTGGATGGAATTTATTGGAATTTGAATTTTGAAATGATACCCTTATCAAATGTTTTGTAATTCAATTTTTTAAAAAACACTAAAGGTTTTATTGAATAGTTACGGAAAGTCATGTTGAAGCGTACAAATTCGCTATAGAACAAAAAAAATCTTGAACATTTTGGTCATTAATAATTTTTGAATTATTGCATGTATTAAATCAAACTAAGTTTTTAGCGACTTATACTGAAATCAAAGTTGTCTAAAATGTCCACTGCGATCTTTAGATTAGTCGTAACTCCCTTAACATAACAGGAAAAAATGTAAATGTAGGCAATAGTTACAACAAATAGCACCAGTAAACTTATTCAGGAATTCGGCTCAGAATCCGCTGAATCGATCCCACTATGAAAACCGGGTCGGTTATTTTAACAAATGTTCCCGCCACCAACGATGTATTATATTTTTTCTGTAATAAAATAACCAATACTTCACTTATGCTACCAATAGTGATTTTTAAAGCTGATGCTTGATTTTGAAACCCATAATCTCTTTTTATTACTTAAATTTTCAAATTCCAAACGTTTGGAAATTATTTCGCTGAATTAAAAAAAATCCAACACTCTGAGAAAAATCGATTAAACGCTGAATCATTATATCAGTACCTTGCAATACACGGGAAAAGTGCTGCAACCTTAAGTTTATGAAGTATGATATTATGGTTGAACTTAAGGATGCAATAAATTTGAATAATCACTGTAATTTGAATAATCATCAATATTCTTAAGATATAACGAAATAATCAAAAAAGTGAAATCAAAATAATTGATCAACTAACTAACCTATTGGGTCCATGTTTTCCGAATGTTATATGTAACACTTGACCCTTTGTACCATTGAAATTGAAAACGATTATGTCATGATGCGTCCTTGCGACGCCCACTTTATAAAACTTCCAAGCTCACTCAGTTTTTTGGGTGTATAACTGTGGTTGTTAGAATATCGGAGGTCCTTGGTTCGATCCTTCCCGTGGCCAACGAACATCTCTCACATTTCTGCCACCACATCACTTTTGAGACTAAGCACTTTGCTCAAAAATAAGCATATTCTGTTTCAGTTGTAAATTAACGGGGTTTACAAATGTGACTATTTTTTTTTGTTTCGGAACTATTTTGACGCAATTTTGCTCAAATTTTTTCATAGTGGTATAATGAACTCCTAAGAGTATTATTTAAAAACTTCCGTATTAAGTATGCTTTCCGTTTTAACCAAGACGTTATAAAAAATTGTTCCTCGCTCTTATTACTTTGAACTTCTTGTTTAATATTACAACCAATTAAATCGAATAAATAATTGCAATAAAAGTAATTTATGTCATATAAAGTTTAAAAAGATTAAAAATTTTAAAATATTATTTTCCTTTCATTCATTATGAACTAAATTTACTTCTGTTTCATTTTTCTCTTGAAAAGATGTTTTCCGCCATGATTATGGAACAATGATATTTTCAATAAAAAAATTATTTTAACGATATACCACTTTTACTTTTTAAACTTGCAAAAACAATTATCTTTATGCCATTAACTGTAACTTCAGTAGCGATTGCAATTGCTTCTCATTGTCTAATTTACTCTACCAGATGTAATACTATTATCAATATCTCTCTTGTCAAACATATAATTTCCTCAACTCTTTATTTTCTGCGGCGGCTTTATTAAGTTCATGAAGATACAAAAACATAGAATCATATAATTGTCACTATATATCTTACAAGTCTAAAAGAGATCTTCCTCATACTTGCAGAATGTCCTAATTCGGGAAAAATTCTCTCATAAAAACCATAAAACAAGCCATTTAAACCTGTTTGCTTTTCACCTTTTAAACACAAGTTATTTTTTATTAGAGAAAAAAAAATAGAGAACTGTATTAGAGTGATGTGATCTACTTAAAGTTTGACGAGGTTTGGTTGTATGCCAAAAATGTATTCAACAAATTCAGAATGAATAATTTGAAGATGTCAATATAGGAAGACGTAATCTATAAAATTAACTATCAATGAATAATGGCTTTCAGAAAAATTGGACTATTTTTTGTACATTTTTATAATCGAATTTAACAGTATGATTCAGTATGATGTATTCACGATACCGTTTGTGAAGTCTATTATTAGTCGCAGTTTTCAGTGCTGAGCCAGTTATAAATAATTCATCTGTCACTCAAAACGATAGCAACGCATTTTTACAATACTTGTATACGAATTTAACAGTACATAAAAAATTCTCTGACTTTGTTACTTTGCATTTGATATTGTTTGTTAGATTTTTAAATAATCGTAAGCTGGACATAAATAGTTCATACGTCACTTAAAACTAAATGAACATAATTAAACAATGCTTGTACCATCAACTGCAGTTACTTTGGACAGCGGGGTAACTTTGTGCATTCTTTTAAAAACACCTTGAGCAACAACAAAAAAAATTTACTCATTGGTTTTCGAGAAATCTGCAACAAATCACGACTATTAACTGTACTGTTAACAATATTGAGATAGATGTTTTACAATTTAATTATAGTTTATTATTATGAAAATGATTAATTTATAAAGTGACTTGTGAGCAAACAATTCGAGCACCTTATCAACTTTTCAAGCCAGTTGTAACTCCGCAATTAGAAACAGCTATTCTTAAGCTGCAATCTTTGAAGCATTGAAATTTTTTCTTATTATTTATATTTGTCTCACATTCAATAAACATTAAAGGAATAATGATTTGATTTGATTTTATAATAGTCGTTGAACAGTCGACCTAATTTATGGGTTTACGACTACCAACGTTTAATTCCGTAGCCTTGTAATTTTGAATTAGATCCTGGATGCAAGAGAACTCCTGGATCAAGTATTGGGTACTTTTTGTTAGAACTAACCCGCACTTGCGTTACACGGAGAGGAAAAACCATGAAAACCTCTCATGGTTAGCCTCAGGGCAAGGGGACTCTGGCCCATGATTCATCTAACACTGAGGATATTTTACCCCCGCACTGGGGTCAGTGCGATCCGGGTGCGGAATTCGAATAGACCAGCCATCGCTGAGATTCAAACCAGGTTCACCTCATTGGGAGGCCAGCGCTCTATCTCCTAAGCTACCACTGCTCAAAGGATAATGACTTTTAAATTTTTGAAAATTAAATTGCATGTAATTTTGTTTAGTTGAGTAATATTACCCTATGATCCATTGGAAAATGAAAGTCACTTTGCCAACCTCTCACTATTTAATTCTTAACGCAGAATTTTTATTAAACATATTTTTAATACTTTTTTCATTAATTTGTATTAATTTAGGTCAAAATAAGTGAAAAAAATATTATATTTAGTATTTTAATAACTTATGGTTATGAAATATAGCATTAAACATCGGTCTGTTTTCTGCGTTAAGGGTAAAATCTTCCAAACACGGCTCACTTCCAAGCAATAATTTTTTTAATTTGCACTTATTTGCCGTTATTTAGATCTAAGAAAAGCAGTTACTCTGCATTGAAATTTTTTTAATTTGCAAAATCAATTGTTGACAAATTTTTGACTATGAAAAAAAAAAATTTCAAAGTATTTATTTTTTTGTATCTTATATTTTAGTAAAACAATAGTTCCGATAATCTAACAGATTTTATTTAGTAACTATTAGACTATTTTTTTATAAATAGAAAATACCAAAATATATGTTTGCTTGTATTTAGAGTATCAGAAAAAAAATACAAAAGGAACACCGACGCCCCTTCTGCCCCAAATAGTTAAAACTAAGCGTCAATATGTGATACAGCTACGAGCAGTGAGAAATGTACTGACATTTCTACCCGTAACGTCTGATGAAAAAAGTACAATTGAAACTAAACAAAGCATTTAAAACATTAGTTTGACAAAAATTTGTAACAATTATGTTTTCAAAGAGCAAACATTTATACCTGAAAAAATACATGTACCTGAAAAGTCTTATTTCACATAGTTTTCAAAACTCAATCTTTAAGGAAATAAAGGGGCAACTTACTTTTTAACAAAGATTTTTCAATATTTTTAGAAATAATGTGATAGTATGTAACGAGCAGAAAAAAAAATCTGACACTCTAGGCTATTCAGTTATTCATAAATTTTCTTAAGTTCAAAGCTGGTGAAAGTAACAACAGTCGGCTGTAATCGATTTATCAGTACATAGAACTGACTAATTTTGTTACTTGAATTTATTTCTATGTTACTATGTATTGGTTAATAGCAATTTTGAGTTCTGAGCTGGGCATAAATTGTTCATAGATAATTTAAAACATTATTAGCACAATCATTTTAATAAACCTTTATAATTGTAAGTTTATAAGTCTTATAATCTCAGGGTAATTAAACAAAATGTAAATAAGTTGAACACCTAAGACAGCAGTGTCCATATAGAGAGGAAATACTTGACATAAGTAATAAAATGCCTGTTACATAGAATGTAAAAATGAATGACACGTTACAAAGTAAATTAAAAAAAATTGTGTAATAAAATAAAACCAGTTGAATTTTCAATATTTACTCTACAAAAAGTTTTTATCTGATCTAGTTTTTAAAAAATTGGAGGACTAATGAAAATACTTTTGTAATGTAACGGAAAATCAATTTTCATTAGAATGGTCGAAAGCTTTAGTTCATTTCGTCTTCGTCAATGAATAATAGTAAAATGCCTTGAAGTAAATATTTTTTTGAGAACTGTCAATATCGATATAAAAAATTCTCTCAAATATGGCCATAGATTAAATGGTAATACGTCCTGAAATAATTATTTATTAAGATAACTATCAACATTGATATATTGTTATGAATTTTATAAAAAAAATTTCTTAAGCATGATCATAGATTATTTTTGTAAGGAGAGTGATTTTTTGAATCGTTTGTCCGTTGAAATTTTCGATGAAGATAGCATACACAAACTTTTAGTAACCATTGAAGTTAAATTTGATGATACAATTAGTAAAATATCTTTTTTTAATGCTCTAATTTCTTTAAAATTAGAACAGTTAAAAGGTTTTTATGGTCATTTTTAACGTGGTAGATTTTTGAAATAACTATTAATTTCTCTTTTATTACATTTTCACTGTTGGTTTTTTTCAAAAGATATTCTTTCTATTATACTTGTGTCTGAATCCGACCAAAGTGATTTTTCCTGCAACAAAACTGTTCAACCTGATACAAAGATTTTGTTTCATACAAAAAATTTTTTAACGTGATGCAATTTTTTTTATTTGATACAAAACTTATATTTTCCCAATACAAAAATATGATACAAGTTCTTTGAATATGAATGAGATCCATGTACTCTTCTTTAAAATTTTATCAAAACTGGAAATGATAAGGTGAGGGTGATAAGGGAGTCTGAAAATTATATCCACATAATGTAACATTTTTTATTTTTCTGCGATCTATGATGGAAAAAGGACATTAAAAATTACATAAATTATATATTTTTTAATTTAAAGAAGTGAAACTTATAAGATAAGTATAATGAATTTAAAGCTCTAATCAAACAAAAAATTTTAAAGTTTCATACCGTGCTTTTTTTTTTCTTTTCAAAAAAAGTTTGTTTTATTTGACCGATTTTGTTTGTCAATTTTTGAGGTTATGAGTTTTATTTGTATTGACCGAAGATGCCTACAATGCCCACACGTTAAAGGGAGGAGACAAAATTTAGTAAAATAATCAATCATCAATTCTTTTCACTGCTCGTCAATAGATAGAGTACAAGAAAAATGACGTAATATTCTTTTAAAAATTAGACCAAACATACAACATTAGCATCAAAAGGTATATAACAATGTGAAAATTTATTTTCTTACTTTCTTGTTTATGTCTTATGTTATTTCTTTCTTCATTTTAAATACATGATAAATGATTCTTTTCTTCAATATTAAAATGGTAATAAATGACTATTGTCAATCAAACATTAAATAGCTTAGTTCTGCATTTATTTTAAGAGCAAGCTTGAATTAGGAACTCTAAAATCAGTATACAAACGGAAAAATTAAAATAAAATAAGAACTTTGAAAAAAAAAAACAGAATAGAGAATGTAAGTATTCGTCACTGATTGGCATTTTGAAAAGCAGTTACAAGTAAAACTTAAAAACTGATTTGGGGTGCTTTCGTTGAATAAAATGTACTAAATTATTTTCATTTTTAAACGAATACCAAAACATGAAACTAATACTTTGAAAAACAAACAAAACAGATTAAATTTTAATAATTGATAGAAACAAATAAACAAAGTAAATTTAAAAACAGATGAAATTGTTAAATATTCGAGTAAATGAGAATATTCACTATAATGGCTCACATATTCCAATAGCAGATCTATAAATAGCTAAATCAAGTTACTTTGCTAAAAAATAAAGAATAACTCAAAATTTGTAAAAAAAAAACGGTTTTGAAATACATTTGTAATACAACGTCACTTCCATAATAAAATATATCAAAAAGGCAAATATAAAATTTTTTTGTAGTATGCTAGAATGGGACACCAAAGCAACCAATTGTTAAAGAACTAACTTCATAATTTGTGTATAGCCAATGGGTTGTAATAGCAATAAAATGAAAATAACTGGATTCGTAATAGACAAGTTCATTTTTCGCCTTTAATTATTGCGTACGAAAAAGAAAGTTACATTTTGTCTTCCTTTTCTTTTCAATATTTGCTAAGAAAATTCAAATCGGAGATAATTTGAATATCTCAATTCTGATAAATATATTAGTAAAATAAGCGTTAACTGGGATACCTACAAGTGATGTAGTGTGGGTATCTCGATCCTGATTAATTGTTGAAACGTGGCATTTGTTTACGATATCAACTGTTCTGTCCAGTCTATTTCGAGCAAGCCAAGCACATCAAGTATTAATTCTTTTAAGCGACACATTCGATTTTCTTCCGAAAAGATTTCAATTATTTCACTATATATTTATTACTCAACACAACGACAGGCACAAAGCCGTGTAGAACATAAACAAACTAATAATGCAGCGAAGTTGCCAGGTACACAAAACAAAAAACTATATCACGAATACAATAAAATACATGAAAAAAATAATAAATCTAATTTAAGTAAAAGACGTCAGAAATAATTATATTTTAACAAATAAGATTTGCGATACGGCGTTGTATTTAATTAATGTCACGTTTAGCATTCTAACTTATAAAAGGAGGCTTTACTCGACTTTAACACACCATAAACGATCAGGTGGCACTGAGGTTTTTGGTCACGTGTCTGTGTATCAGTGATCGTCTTCTTCTCGAGTTGCAAGTACCCAATTTTTTAAAGTAATAATTCAAACAGCATAATTAAATTCCGAAAAAGTTGAATTTTTATTATTATGATTGACAGAAACAAGAATTTTTGTAAGTCGAATTTACGCAGCAGCCATGTTCACCTACGCAATTGTTGAAATAAGCAATAAAAGTGAATTTATAACAGTGGAAATATTTTATTAGTTTCTAAACGTCTTTTAAGTTTTAGAAGATTAATTATGAACAAAATAAGAAGAATTCCTAAGGAAGTTTAACAGTAAATAATAAATAATTATTTTTATTGATTCATGTATAGTTATTTTATCACTACTATTTTAAAAAATAAAGCCTGTAATTAGATTAAATTGTACTGCTGTGGCCATGTTTAGACTTTTGATCGGACATGATTGTCTACGTTCTCATTTATTTCGCCTCAAGCTCACAACTTCATTAGATTGTCTTTTATGTAACTCCGGACAAGCCATTACTGCTGCGCATTTGGACGCGTGCTCTGCACTAATGGACTCTGACTGTATTGTTAAGAAGTACTGGAGAGCTAGAAGCCTAATGACATAATAGTCAATGGCTGGCATTTGTTTAATAAATATGATTAAACTGTGTTTCAATTGCGAACCTCTGAAATCTGAAATTTTCCAATTAACAGTTGTACCCTCACATTAAAATAAGGTTTTGACAATCCAACTTAATCACAATTTTCACTAAGTTACAATGCATTTAAAAGAGCTTTGAATGAAACATGCTTCTTTCGGAACATATGTAATTTAATTACAGATATAAAATACTTGTAGCCAAAAATACTAGACATCTCTATTGCGAGGCCTCAAAATGTCTAAATCTATCAATTGCTATCAAAGCGTCAAACCGTTTCAATCTATTGATGTTTACTTAATATGACATAGGTAATAGGCATATAATTCGTCTGCCGAAGTTTTTACATTCAAATACATTTCAACCAAGAAACGTTTGTAATTTGAATGATAATGGGTTGCTTTGTTATAGCCTGTAATTAATACTTTACTTTTTAGTAATCTCTTACTATTCTACTCGAAATTGAAATTCAGCATAGCAAGCGGAAGAAAGTAGGAAGACAAAAAATAATTGAAAAATTTAAGTGATTGGCAACCAATTTCTTCTAATGAGAAAGAAAAGCGGAAGAAATAGTATTTGGGTCAATTTCTCAGTTCGTTATTTAAATATTGCTTTCTTTTAAAATTTCACTTTCTCTTCAATTTCACTTTCTTTTGTGAGAAAGAATAGAGAAGTTAAATATAGATTGGCAAATACAGCGAAATAAAAAAGTTTCTTTAAGTGTGTTTTTTCTCGTAATTGTTTTCTCAGTCAAATGCTATCTGATAAGCAAGGAGCCATTAAGCAATTCAAAGAACTTATTTTTAAAAGTTATGGAGAATTTTGTTTGTAATAACACGGAAATTAGAACTTGCTACATTAATGAAAGTGTGAGAAGTTATTCAAAAATTATGTCACTCACTTATCATTAAAAAAGCAGAAATTAAATTCTGATAGATAAAAGAGATTATTAGTTATTGTTTTATGAATGTTTGTGTATTGTCAAATGATTAACAGTATTTAAGCGCAAGTAAAAGTCATAAATTCAAGACTTAGAAATTTAGACTTTTGACAAGTTGATTTTGGCTTACTATTTGGATAATTTACAACTGAGCAAATGCTTTTAAAATGAAACATTTAGGTAATCGAGATTTGAAAATTAGTTTCGACTGTGAAAAGTCCCGGAGCTACTTAAATGTGAAAAGTGTGTGTTTAATTTAAGTCACCACTTTTTTTTCTTTTCTTTTTTCTTTTGTCGCTGACCAGGGCCGCCTCGAAAGAAGCCTTTTTTCGAGGCGGCCCTGCGCTGACTCATCACGCGGCTAGTAGTTATTTTTAAGTGCTACATGAAAATGTATATAAAACTTGCAAAACTTTACATTTCTAATACTATACGAGTACAGGTATGCATAAACAAACTGTAATTTTAGCATGAAAATTAGCTTCTTAGGAAAAGTATGTATTTTGATTCTTTTAATTTTATTAAAACGATTTGTTTTTTTTAAAAAAATAGTGATTTGTAGCATTTATAAAAATTAAATGAAATTTTACAGAATTTTACATCATGTAAAAAAAATTTTAACAATGTTACGAATGTCCCCAAAAAATTTTACGAAATTTTAACTCCCTTAGGAAAAATTACTATTAAAAAATTTTAAGATTTTTAATAACATAGGCTTTATTTAAAAGGAGGGATAATCGAAACTATAGTAGTATTATTTTAGTAAATAACTCCTCACTTTGAGAAGAACTCATATTCGAGATAGAATATTTAAGTTAAATCATTATTGTTTATTATATTTACCGTAGAGTTATAAAATAATGTAAAGATTATTGTAATGAATAAGACTACAAAAATATTTTTGACCCACCGTATAATTTCCATACTTGCTATGAGAAATATTTGAAAATTTTATTCTATAGATTGAGTATGCTTGATTTGAGTTCTGCTTTCGCAAGAACCAGTACCATTCGCGAGTTTGAATTCGGCAACGACTTAAATAAAAATACTAATAAATACATAAGACTTTTGATAAAAAGGAGACAAAAAGCTTCATCATTTAAGTAGAAAGGAAAATAAGAAAGAATAGAACAATAAGCTTAACAAAAATATTTCAGAACTATAAGCTTAAACTTTTCCTCAATATGAAATGAATTCAGAATATATATTTGAGCTACAAAAAACTGTGCATTTAAGTAAATGCTTATCATAGGGTTCTAAAATGTTGTACTAATGTAAAAAGTTACACATAATAATCTATCAGTTAAATTATAATAAAATACTTTCTGTCCCCATCATTTTAATTTCTATAGATCCCATGAAAAAAAAAAATGGAAAATTTGTTTTTATGGATTGATTGGTTCAATTTGATTTTCACATCCATAACAATAATAGGTTTTTGATTTATGTGTGCATTACAATTTCCATAGATCCTCTGAAAAATTTTTTTAATGTAATGCCTACGCTTAGTTTAAATTTTGCACCTATACCAAACTTAGGCTTGATTTATAAATTTCTTTTAATTTTATAGATCCTAGGGAAAAAAGTTTAGAGAATTTGTTTCATTTTATCGTAGTTTAATTTCCTCACAGCACCAATATTTTAAACTTACGGCTAATTAAATTGTATAAATTTAATACAATAGAACCAAAAGGCTATTGTAAAGCATTGTAAAAGTATTCATTTTGATTTTATTCCCGTTAACAACGTATCAAATGAGAAAAAAACTTCCTCTATTTATGAAAAGAGTTAAAATTACGCTCGATTTCTTTTAAGAGCTTTTGATGTTTTACACTTCCGCCTGTGGTCAAGTAAGAAATAATGAACCCCCCAGTAAAAGAAAGATACAACTAAAGAGCAAATGTTACTTCCGATCTAAAATTATTTCACTCGTTTGTAGTCCGCTGTTGTCAGATTTGATGTGATGTGGAAAAAAGAAACACATTTGATTTGGCAACATTTCCTACAAACGTCACGTTTCACAACAGGATAAAGAGGAAACGTGAAGCATCCATACTTATCTTTTTCATCACCAATAAGAATGCTTGCTTAGAATATTATTTTAAGATCAACAAATAAGGAAAGTATGTGATTATCTACCTAATATTAACTACTTTCTACCTCATTATTTGCTTGTAAATATTTTATACCATTTTCCCTAATTGTCTGTTTGTTAAGATTATATTTGAGAAAGTTGTTGCGTTTGGTTCCCCGACTTTTCTGAAATGTGGAACCCTGGCGATATTTGAAATCATTTCACGGCACTCCAGTCGCATAATATTTGTCTTCCATATAATATTTATTGCATAATACATATAATGTATGAATTGTGTGTCCCTTGCTCTACATATACAGGATTGCTTCATGAGGTGCTCGATCTCGTTTTCCTGAGCAATGTTTTTTTTCTCCTAATAATATATAATTCTGGAACATTTTTGAGAGAGAAGTACCATATTATTTTTGCTTAAATCCGTTTTAAAATACCATTCAGGATTACTGTGTGACGATTGTTGAAGTAATTAAACGAATTACTAAAGGAATATATAATAAAAAAATCTTTTTATCATATTTTTTTTCTTTTTCTCTTAATTAAAAAGTGTAATAAAAAATTGTTTTTTAATGCTCCTCATATTGAGTTCTCGGCTATATCGAAACAATATTTGAAAACACTCCTTTTAGTGGATATAGTCGTGTGAGCTGATGAAAAGATTATGTCTTTTTTTTCCTGATTTTTATGAATTTTTTTCGTTTTTTTTAATAAATGTTTTTTTAATATATTTTTTTTCTTCTCTTTTTTTCATTGTTCTGTAATTTTTTCCATGTTTTCTCTACATTTTGAACTTATTTATTGTGCTATATGGGTGATTCTTTGGAAACTTGACATACATATATATATATGAGTGATTCTCACGAAATATGACAATTCACTGTCCCTTGCTCCAAGATCGAATACTATAATACTTAATACCTTTTTTTTAAAAAAATTAATAAATTGCATTGCTGTTAGCATTTTAGAATGACTTCGCACTAACATTGACTGTTTTGTATGGTTAAAAAATTTAATTGAACTTCAAAATGTCATTTTCCTGGCATGTCCCAAACAATGCTTGCAATAATAATTAGCTTCAAATAAATAATAAATTTCTCAATATCTAATTTTTTTAATCTCAACCGGTGTAAGCATTTCTAGAATATACGCAGAGGGTATTATTTACAAAAACTTAGTTTAAAATAATTTTTTCTGTCAATAATTTGTTTGTCCCCAAGAAAATCTGTCATTTTCCTGGCTACTTTTATTTCGCGGTTTATAACCAAAATAGATAGAGCCAGCAATCAATATCTTATGTTAATAGATTGATTAGATACCCTCCTATATGAACATGTCTTGTGGCATGAATAAAAAACCAATTTTCTGGTTCAAAATCTATTTCAAAAAATTTTTCAAGATGAGTAGGTTTTTGTGTTGTCATTTTCCTGGCTTCTTGAAATCATTAATAACAAAAACTACATAGATTTATCTGAGTAATTTTAAGAAATCCTGTTGTTTTTTGCAGAATGTAAACGTCTTAGGTCAAAATATTAAATTAAAGTAAAGTTATATGCTATAAAATGGCGAATTTGTCATTATCCTGGCTGTCATTTTCCTGGCTTATGAATTCCAGGGCATTGAAGTGTTACCAGAAATTTCCTTTAACTGCTAATACTGTAAGGAAGAAAAGCAAATATTAATCTAATACCAAATTTATGTATGATTGTAATATGGTTGGATGTAATCAAAGTCATTTATTTATTTACTGATTGATTATTATACACAATTTTATTCTGTACGTATCAGCAACAAAAAAAAATTTATTCCTTCTACAGTGGATAAAAATAATTAATTTAAGCAATTTATGGTCCATCTAACATAAAGGGTTAAGTTAAGTTACATTATATAACTTAAAATGACTGTTTTTTAAACTTCTGAGCTAATCTGTCATTTTCCTGGCATTCAAGATTTGGTGAATTTCTATTTAATTTTTTTCTCGAGTAAGTGTCAATAAACTACACTGCTGTCTGTAAGATATTAATAAATGTAACTAAAGAAGTATACAAAAAATTTTTTAGATTATTTTGAAGACTTTAAATTTGAAGAAATTTTTTGGTCCGAATTGTCATGTTTAGAAAGAATCACCTATATATATATATATGTGTGTGTGTGTTTGTGTGTGTAATGTATATATAAGTTATATCAAATTTTTATTAATATATAAATCTGAACTTTACCCTAACGTATCTCACATTAGCTTAAATTAGTTAGAGCACCCCATATTCCGATTTCCGACTGATCCAAAGAGAAAAAAAATTATATTCTTATTGTAATCCCCGTTAGAGCATACGAACGAATTAGTATGAAGATTGTCTGTTTTATTTCTTTGTGACAAGCTCGCAAAGTCTTAAAATAGACAACTGAAAGGAAAGCAAGAAAATCTAGCACTCCTTATTGACCTTGTCTGTCAGACCTTTTATTGAAAACCTTTGCTCTATGACTCTGAACTTAGCATGCGTATTATTTATATTCATAAACATAATTATAATTCGGATATTAATGTATCTATGTTGGGAAGTATTCAATTCCCATAAAAGAAATGTCAACATCCAAGCAAATGTTTTCCCTGTGATAATAATTATTTTATTTCTATTTTCGGTAAATAAATCGACACCCTTCTTTTTGTTGTGAGAAATTTAAATATGAATCAATCATAATCGGTATCAATGAGTGACGACCATACGACCTAATGAACTTGCTTTTACTAGAAAATTACTACTTTCAAGAAAGATGTTTTTACTCAAATAGCAGAAATTCTCTCACTCTTAACCCTTTGCCGCAGAATTTTTATCAAACATATTTTTCATACTTTTTTCATTATTTTGAATTAATTTTGGTCAAATTAAGTGAAAAATAATATATTTAACATTGTAATAATTTATAGTTATGAAACACAACCTGAAACACCGCTGTCTTTTTCTGCTGTAAAAATAAAAATTTCCATACACGGCTCACTTCCAAACAAATATTTTTGAAATGTTTACTTATTTGCAGTTATTTCGATCGATGAGAGGCAGGAATTCATCATTGAAATTTCTTTAATTTACAAAATCAATTAATGATAATTTTTTTAAAAAAGGAAAGATTTTTTTCTTCTAACTACTTTCTTTGGATTTTAAAGTTTTGTGCAAATACAATTCCGACAATTTAACAGATTTTTTTAGTAACTATTACAATATCAAAACTACTACAATAAGAAATACCAAAATATTTTTTTACTTGTAATTAGAGTGTCAGAAAAAAAAATTTATAGAACTGGCACCGATGTCCCATCTGCTTCAAAAGGTTAAGAGCCCTCATTTGGATTTAGATTAAATTTTGGATTTTGGAACAGACCATTTCGGATTTTAAATTAAATTTCGCTTTTTTCTTTCTTTCTTTCTTCCCCCCCCCCTTGAGGGTTTCTTTGTGCTTAAAAAGTTTTTTATGATAAAGTATTATTTGACAACAATTTAAAAAAAAGTGGGAAATGGACTCGTCGCTTTATTAGATTAGAAGACATAGCGTTTGATAATTTTTAGAACTTATTTGGTTTTATTCTTTTTCGTAACTTTTATTGAGCTTTATTCACGCAGATTAGCTGTTCCTTTTTTTTTTTTTTTTTTNTTTTTTTTTTTTTTTTCATCTTTATCTTTGAATGAACTTCAAAGACATTCTTCGCTATGAAATAATCAAAATCATACCATCATTGTTTTTACATTAAAATAAAATCAATAATAAATACAAAATAAAATCATATGTATTTCTTTGGAGTTCAATTTTACGTAGTGCTGTCATCTATAGTATATAAAACTAGGTTGCTATTAAAAAAAAATTAAAAAAACTTTTCCTTTTACTGTGACATCGATTTAATTTTCTGAAATGTAAGACTGTCAATTAGACAGTTTAAGGATTTTTTGCTATAAAAGAAGAGGATAGGTCGCAAAACTTCACGTTCAGAAAATCGGAAAAAAAAAACTAAAAAATTCGAAATTCTAAGAGATACCAAAACTGATATTCTATAACTTTTTATTGAGATTACTGTCCTTATTTTTCTCTTTTTATTAGGTTAGAATTTGTTTCTATTTAATTTTTAAAATGCGGCTTCGCATGCAAGATTGTTAAAAAATCTTTAGCCAGGTGTATTTTAAGTTCTTATTTTTCAGTAAAGTATTTTGCAATATGTTTAATGCAAATATATTTTAAGTTGTAGTATTTTATAATTTTAAAACCAATTTCAACATATATCCTATGGAATATCAACAGTATAGTTTAATTGGCATTCGTAGATACCTAAAACAAATTATCTTAACTTCTTTCTCGTTGATAAGTATGATTCATATTTCATTGATAAGTACTTACTTTTCACGATAGATGGCAACATCAATGCCTGAGACCTAGAAAAGTTTTAATTTCTTCCTTTTCTTCCCTTTAAAATTTGTTTCATTTCCATTTTTTTTTTAAGAATTAGTATATTAAGGTTAAAGTTTTAAATGTCAAAAATTTTTAATACGAAATTAATAAGTCTGTCAACTGTAAGTTAATTAAAAGGACTACGGAAAAAAATAGATTTGAAAAGTTCACTAACAAATCACTTAACAGATCACTAGTCACATATCTTCCCTTCGCAACTGTCACCTTTAAAATATATTTTAAATATTTTGTCCATTCTTCAACTAATTAAAAATCAATTACCTCACAAAATGAATGATATGTATCCTGATAATGTGTCAAAGTTTTTTTCATGATAATTTTTAGATTAATATTATTAAGGCAACTCATTAAAATTATAAAATTATTAATGCAAATCAATAAAAATATGTATACTTAAAATATGCAAATTAAAGTATTTTTCATGACTGTTGACAGTATTTAGATTAATATTATTAATGCAACTCATTAAAAAATAATATTATTAATGAAACTCATCAAAAATATGTGTACTGAAAATGTGCTAACCAAAGTATTTTTCATGATAATCGACACTGTTTAGATTAATATTATTAATGCACCTCATTAATAAATAATGTTATTAATGAAACTCAATAAAAATATGTATACTTAAAATGAGTAAACCAAAGTACTTTTCACGACTGTTGACAGTATTCAGATTAATATTATTAATGCAACACATTAAAAAATAATATTATCAATGAAACTCATCAAAAATACGTGTACTGAAAATGTGCTAACCAAAGTATATTTCATGATAATCGACACTGTTTAGATCAATATTATTAATGCAACTCATTAAAAAATATTATTAATGCAACATATTAAAAATAGTGTACTTAAAATGTGTAAACAAAAGTATTTTTCATGATAATCGACACTGTTTAGGTTAATATTATTAATGCAACTCATTAAAAAATATTATTAACGCAATGTATTAAAAATAGTGTACTTAAAATGTGTAAACAAAAGTATTTTTCATGATAAT
>NC_092211.1:74465618-74492147 GCF_043381705.1 Parasteatoda tepidariorum | reverse complement strand
AAAAAAAGCGCTTTCGACAAAATACTAAAATAGAGATCTATCGACAAAGACTACTCACTTCTGCCTAGCTTAATAGTATGAGATTGCCGCAGCTGATGCTCTCTAGTTATTTCAGTTTCCGTTTTTAAAAGCGCTATATGTTGAGCCACCTCAGCTAGATTTGGCATGTGACATTTTTAGCGGCAATCATTGATCGATTCGCCGTGTAAGAGAAATATCAACGTAAACAAAACAAAGCAAACGTTGCCACCGGCGGAAAAGAAATACAGCCAAAATTTGGGAGCCACGTAAGAGAATTATATATATTAGACTTTAACTGCTTTCTTTAAAAAAATAATAATAACTGACGTTGAACAGAAGACCCAATTTGAGTTTACGACTGCTAATGTTCAACCCTGTAGCTTTGAATACAATCCAAAAGACAAGGGAACTCCTGGATCAAGAATTGGAACAAGCTAGTCTTCGCGGAGGCCTTTTGGATAGAACTTACCAGCAATTACGTTACATGGAGAGTAAAACAACGAAAATCTCGCTCGGTCAGTCCGACAACAAGGGGATTCTGACCCATTAACCGTCTACCACTGAGGATATTTTACGTTAGAATTGTTGTCAGTGCGAGTCGGGAGCAGAGTTGGTATCAACCATCCACCGCTACGATTCGAACCAGGGACACCTCATTCGGAGGCGAACGCTTTGTTTTGACTGATAGACGGACCTTAAATATGCCAAATAATCAGTGCAGTTTGTATTTTACGTTATGAATTCGGATACAAAAACGTACTTGCATACTCAGTAAACATAGCTATTTTCTTTTTTCCTCGTATTCATATTTTTGTTTTCCCAATAGCAACATGGAAAATATGGTGCCGAATAGTTTTGTCCTGGAACTATTAAAGTAAATCACAAGCTTTCAGCATAAATTTATAAAACTCGTTTATCCAAATTTAATACCGTGGAAAAAAATATTCGAGTAAATAAAAAGCAAAAACTATTATTGAGTACTATAGTTGAAAAATTTTTGCGTCATTTTAAACTATGTTATTTTTGTTAAGACAAAAAAAAAAAAAAAAAAAAGGGAAAAAAAAATTAATGGAGGAGGATGCCTGTCACCTTAGGTAAATCGTGTGCATTTGTCGATTCAAAAACAAATCGGGCTCTACTCACACACGTTGTCGGAACTAATAGAGTCAAGTGGACTGATATGTTTAATAATTTTTTATTGAAAGAGAAAAGAACGCTAGAAAGCTAGGCTTGGCGCATTACAATTTCGCCAATGAGGGCGCGGACACACGTGACGTCGTTAACAGTCATCAAATTAAATAAGATTTAAATAGCATGATTAAGATTTATCGCTTTACTTCTTTTCGAGTTGCAATTACCCAATTTGTTCTTAAGAAGAAAAAAATTTAAAATTACGACTTTTAAAAAATTTTATTCGAAAATCTTTTGATCATTATTAAATTAAGTGATATAAAGCGATTACAAAAAAATAATTTTTGTATTGAAATATCTATGAAATTTTTATGCAATAGAAAACGAGTTTAGTTGCAAAATCAAAGTTCACGGCAGAAAAAAAAAGGTGATTCCTAATTTCAAATTTACACTCCTTACTTACCGTATTTAAGGTAAAATAAGGAATATAATACCTACTTTAAACCATTGAGATTGCATGCTAGAGCGTGAGTATTTATTAAAGAGTTCCCCTTTGGTTTTCTACACTGTGCTTCATAGATTCAATTTCTAAATTTCTCAAAACTTTTCGTTTTCTAGTGATAATATCATTTTCAGATATCATTTCTAGTGAAAATATCATTATTTTTCTAATGATAACATCATTGCGCATATATACATTTATCACAAAGATTTATCACTTGTTTATCATTCTACTTTGAGAAAAAAGGTATTGTCAAAACCTGGCTCTATGGGAACAACAAAAAGCTCGGTTATTTTCACCGAAGCGCTTTGGTTAATGATTTTGGAAAAATTAAAATAATATATGGCTTTATAATATGTGATAAAATTTGGTAGATGTGGTAATTATGTCATGATACTTTAGAACACGACGTAAAAACACTATATGTAGTTAAATGTGCTTTACACCTTTTTAATTTTTTACTGAAAATGTGGTAATAAGAACTATAATTGTGAAAACTAGAATTTCCGGTAAATCGTTGCCATATCAAGAGAAAAATTTCCAAATATATGGCTTAAATACCGTATTTTGATTTCATTAACATTCATTCCTATATATTTTATCAGAAATATTATTATTACTATACAGTGCTGTAATCTTGCCGGAAATTTTTTTTTTCTCTATGTACTAATACATTTGCCATTGCCTGATTATGTCTACTGGTTTTATCGTAAACCTAATATTAGGCATTCTGAAAAGAAAAGAACAAGAAGAAAAAAGAACAAGAAGAAAAAAGAAGAAAAGAACAAGAAGAAAAAAGAAGAAAAGAACAAGAAGAAAAGAAAAAAAGACTGTTTACGATATACGTCGTTGCTCTCTTTTAACTTAGTGTGTTAACTGAACTTGGAAAATCCTATGATTCATATGATTAGTTACCAATGTAGGCAGCAACCCAGTTTAAATGAAAATAATACCTGTTGAACATCGTGGTGATACAGTGAGAAAAAAAGTTTTTCTTTTCTCTAATTTCCCACAGAATAGGAAATAACAAAGATGTTTCTTTTCTTTTGCCCGTATCACGGCACTTTACAGTTTTCAGACTCTTCCACAAGTGTGAGAATTTTCTCATGATCTTTAATTCAATATGTTCGAATTGAGATATTGCTATATTGAGATACTGTTAGTACGCATTTATAGAGAGAGATTCTAATACATAAAAAGTAGTTTATTGATCACTGTGTGATTTACATTGATTGATTGGACTTGTTCGAATAAATATAAAGTTTGAGAAGTTGAGCTTTAGTAAAAAAAACGAATTAAAGTTAACGCTCATAGTTTTTAACTAAGAATTTGTTTCGTTAGTTAAGTATAGAAACTGAAATTTTAGACGTTGTCATAAAATACGTTTTCATTACTAAGAAACCATAATCAACAAAAAAATATTTATATATTCAAAAACTATTAATGCATTTCTGTAATTTTGTGCACATTCTCCGCAGTTTCAACAAAACATTAAAAGAGGTTGAAAAATGAATATTTTTCAATTTAAAAAATTAGCATAAAATGACCAATTTATAGAAACATATGAACTACATAAGTGCATGACAGTTACATTAAAAAAATGAAAAAATGTATTTCTGCCTAAAACTGAAACTTGATTTCACGTCTACTTGGGAAAAATGCGACTGTTAAAGCCTTTTTCATGAACAAGCATAAAGTAGCCTTTTCATTAAAAGTTTCAATGAAAAAACTACTGAACTGATCCATTAATTAACTAATTTATATATATATATATATANAAATATATATATATATATATATAGCCTACGATAGTACACTCTGCAACATCCTATTCTGAATAGTACTTTTATTAAATAATTCGATTTAAGTATTTTTAACAACTCTCGAAGCTGGTGAAGTTATCAGTATCTTTTACTTCGTGCCTCTGTAAATATGTAGTTTTTAACTGTGTGCGCAATTCAAGAGAAAAAAAAATTACAGTTAAATACCGAGATTCTTTTCTTCGATGTACCTCCTTAAAAGTCTAAATCTTACTTTTATAATTTCTTAAAGATATTATTTGGTCTTGGAAAGCAAAATCACAAGAGTAACAGTTATTCTAAATGTACAATATTTTATTTATGAACTTATTTTGGGTGGGAAGTCTGCACCGGAACTGTTGAAACAATTACAATAGTAAGGTTATCGCAATTTCGCACTACTATCGCAATTACCATCCAAAAGATAGTTGCTTCCCCGATGTAAAAATCTTAGTTGCTTCCAAAACGTAATACCTAAAATAATATTAAACTTAAGAAAAATAGAAGAATATTTTTTTGAGTAAAAAAAAATCCTTTTGACTCTTATTATTATACCTTTTTAATACAAATCCTTTTTCATATTTTTCTTATTTACCAGATGAAATTTTGAGTTACCTAACTATAAATTGGATCGAATTTTTTTTTATGCATTAATGATACTTTTGGTCGTAAGCATGCGTTTACATTTTTATTAAAAAAATATATTTAAACCCATTATGTTTAAAAGTTCTATAAATAATACATAGAAGAACTTTATTTGAAAAGTGTCAATTTAGAAGCTGTAAAAAAATGAAAGAAAATTTAAAAATTAAATTTTTTCTAACTAGACATCGTCAGGGACTAATATAGGGGATCCTTTATGGTGGTGATTTAAGAAGTTCCTTTTTGAAAAAGGTGGGTAAAGAACTAGCACTAAATCTAAGTGTTTAATTTCTAATAACACAAACACTTTAGTATAAAAAATATTTCAAAAATGTTTTTTCAAATCAAAAAATTCTATTTATATTACTAATATATTTTAACCCTTTGCAGAGCAGCAAGTTTCGGCAGCAAATTTTGTTCCAGCAACCCTTAAGCCACTTCGAAAACAGGCGGCGAAAATTGGTGAATGTTTTGAAGCAAATACATAGTTTTACATTTATAGTGATTTTTTATGGATTAAATGTTGACAGACTAGTAACACTTCACTGAAAAGGCTTAAGGGACGAGAATGTGAATTTTTGTTTCCCGGAAAGAAAATTTAATTAATTAAATAATTGAATAACCAATTTTTTAGCATTTTGAAGGAAGAGCACATATGAGATTACGAGAGTTTGAGTTGTTAGGGAGTTAAGATAATGATATCTAAGAAAATAAATTTTAATTAAAATGCATGGTTTAAGTTAAACTTGATTAGGAATCCATCAGCACTATATGCACGGTGAAAAAAAATTCTGCNTTACATTTCCGAAAAAAAAAAAAAAAAAAACAGCAACATTCTGGTAATTCTGGTATCAAAAACCAAAATGTACGGTATTTGAATTCATTTGGTAGTTTTTCCGATCGTATGGTAACGGCTAATCGAAAATTCCGGTTCTCAAACTTACAATTCCTCTATTACCACTCTTTTAGTTAAAAATTCAAAACTAAAAAGTAAATTAAACCGAACAGAAAAATTACCAAATTTTATCACATAGATACTATAAAACCGTATTTTATTGTTAATTTTACCAAAACCAATATAAAGCGCTTCGATGAATATTACCGAACTTTTTGGTGTTCCCATAGAGCCAGAAACAGGATAAGTTTTACCATATTCTGGTAATTTTGACCATATTTTTTTCAGTGTATTTGTTTTTCGTTGGAGTATTGCATAGAAAATATTCATCTTTGCGGAACAGATTATTTTAATTACTATAAAAAAATTCAAGGAAATTTTAAAACCTGAATGTATAAGATTATATGTTTCCGCTTATTTTATGTATTCAAAGCAAAAATGATTAAAAGTAATTACAGTGCAATAAATGTTAACATTTTTCTCTTGGATACGCTTAAGATATTATTTCAAGTTCCTGTAACTAGTGTTTTATAATGGTATTTAAACAGTTAGAATTTCAAAATTTGAATTTAATTTAACGCAATATTAAATATATTACATTAAACATATTTAACACACTAAACAAAATATTAATGTTTGTTTAAATAATAATACCAGTCACTTTAACAAACTGGCACAGATAACATTGTCTTAATGCATGTAAATAAAAAAATAAATAAAAAATACAAACAATATGAGGAAAAACTGCACAGTGAAGTACAATTATAATCCATAGAAAATCAATTGATACAAAACTAATACATCTTAACCTCTATTTTAAGAGAATATGTTTATCTCGTTACTTTCTCCATTAAGACCATTAACTAAACATTCGCTTTGTGTTCGATTCGGTAATTAAATCTTAAAGAGAAATCTTTTTTTAATAGTTAGATATAAGTGTGCACCATCATCTATTGTTCCAATCTGAAAACTGGTTCGTATTTCTCTTTTTTTACACTCCCACGTACGGGGTGGGGACAGACACAAAACTTGCTCTAATTCAAATCATTTTCGCCCTTAAGCTAAACACTCCATTTCACTGATTTTTGCAGATGACATATATTTTTCTCAGGATGTAATCTTTCCTCATGGGAAAGATTATGTAAGGCTTGGCTTTTATCAATCCGTTTTTATCTATTGCACACGGAACTAGTAAAAGATTGGGAGTGTTTAGAATTTCTCTGCGTTTTAAATGTTCCCTTATCCTTTGACGCAGAATTTTTATAAAATATATTTTTCATACTTTTCCTTATTTTCTCATAATTTAGGTCAAAATAAGTGAAAAATATTATTTTTAGCATTTTTACAATTTATTTCTATGAAGCATATCATGGAATACCGGTGTCTTTCTTTGCGTTAAAGGTGAAATCTTACAAACACAGATCACTCGGAAACTATATTTTTTTTTTCAAATTTGCACTTATTAAACAGTTATTCATCATTTAAATTCCTTTAATTAATAAAGTCGATTAACAAATTATTAACAAATTTTTCAATATGAATGAAAACAAAAATTGATTATATTTTGACGCGCCCAAAATATTTATAATTACTACAAAACCTGCAACTCGTTTTGAAAAAATTTTCTCCAGACATATCAATGAATACTTTTTTTTCATCAAATTTCATCCTGATATAATGACTATGCAAAGCGTTTACCACATAATATTTACCTTTTACCTAGAACTAGCCAAGGATTGGAAGTGTTTTCATTTTTGCTTATCTTTAAATGTGTGCCTGTTTAGACTTCAAAAGCATTTGAATTCATAGATATACGTATTTAATCACGAATGTAAATTTAGACGCGTGTGCAAAACTCGAGTGCGGAAAAAGAATTAATTAAAGAAGGAATATTTTTTCTTTATCAAATTTTATCTTGACAGAAAGTCTACTTTAGATGACACTTTAGATTTAACTTTGCAAAATTCCCGCGGGAAAAAAATCTTCCATGGGCACATCAACGAATATTATTCATGAAATTAAATTTTCAGTCTTGTGACAGATTATGTAAGACTTTTATCTCCTACAAGTTCATCTATTGTCACCTAGTCAATTATAACCCGGTCAAATATCACTTATTCAAATATCACCTGGTCAAAATTGCACTTAGTTAACACTAGATTGCCCAAGGAAGTCATTTTGACTGCTTTTTAATTTCAATTAGAAAAACAATGATGTATATGATGACACAATTTCTTAGAATTTTGTGACTTTTATAATTATTTTTATTGTTGTTATTTATTAATAACTTGTTATATAACTGAGAATAATATCAAAAATGTTAAAAATTAATTTGAAACAAATTTCTTTAGTTATTCTTTCACAATGCAGTCATTTTGACTGCTTTTGGGCAATATAGGTATTTCAGTCTTTCCAGTGTTAAAGATAAGAAGTGTCATGAATTTGAGAAGTGTTATTTTTTAAATTATCCTAAGGAAGTTTTTGGTTAGATTTTACGTAAGTTCTTTTGTTTGTGTAAATAAATTTACAAAGCGATGATCTATATAAAACTACAATTCATTTTACCTTTTTGAAACAAGAGATATCAAACTATTTTTTTTAAAAAATAATCAAAAGAGAGAGATAGTAGAAATCGCATTTAACTAAATTTTCGTGCAATGTCTTTTGCATATTAATTTTATACAGTATTAATCATTTTTTAGCTTCCCAAAAAATATAAAGTTGCAGAGTAACGTGTTTTACTTGTAAAATGTTTACACTTTAAAAAAAATATTAAAATTATAAGTAAATATTAGAAAATATAAAATAGATATTACTTAAAAAAATATTAAACCTCTTTTTTCTACAGAAAAACTTTTATTTTCTTCTAATTAGATTTACTTAAACAGTTACACATTTTGCATCAAAATAGTATGCTATTTTCTACCTCGAGCCTCCAATGAATATTATAAGCCCTTAAAATAAATTTATGTACGCTATACTCATGAACTCAGTTTGCCAATGAGCCTTTTATAAAGATATTTTGACAAAAAGAGATTTTGACAACCAAACAATCTATTCATTGAGTTTTTGGTAAATCAAATTTCTTTTCACTGGAAATAAAATTTAACACTATTTTTTCTTCTTCATTTCAGCAATTGAAAAAATACATTCTTTTAAAACATTCCAACATCGAATGAGTTATACATACAGTCAAACCCCGCTATAGTAAACATGGTTTATAGTGAACTCCCGGATATAGTGAACGAAATGTTCGCTACCGTACCTTTATTGTTTTTTAATCTTTTTTTGTATTTCTTTTCATTGGTCATTTATTTAAATTATATGTAATAAAAGTAACCAGTTCGAAAAATTAATTAAAATGGTTTGCAATACGAATATAGTGAACTCCCGCTTATAGTGAACCGAAATTTCGATCCCTTGAAGGTTTGACTGTATTTTATTCTTTCAACAATTGTGTTGTATTTAAGACGTATGTTTTCCTTTTATTTCATTTCTCTTAGAGTTCGTTATTATTTACAAAGAAATGTATATAACTTACTAAAATATTATCAACAGTTTTTAGCTTCAAATAGAAAAAAATTAAAATAACGTCGTTCCAGCTAATTTTATAGGATGTGATTAAACTTTTTGATGCATGAGGACATAAAGATCAAGCTTGATGAAGATCAAACTTTTTTATGAGTTATCGTAATAATTCCTACAAATTGTAAATTACTTTTATTAAGTCTACTTTAATTACTTTTGTTACGTCTTATCGATAATCTCTTATTAAAAACTTGTAATATTTTAAATTTCCTTTCTGCAACTACCTTAAATAGTTTATTTAAAATTATTCATTATGTATCATACAAGGAAAATAACTTACAAACAGTTAATACGTGAATATCTTTATAAAAGAATCTCTACATGTTATAATATTCTATAAATATTTTGAAAATACAAACATGCATTTAAATAAAAAAAATTCACAATTTATAATAAAGATATTTTTTTTAAAAAATCACAGCATTTTTTTATCACACAAACAACTCTATTTTATGCCCTTAAAATACTTCTTTAACACTACTAGGCCTATTTAAGTGTTCAATCACTCTAAGATTTTTTCATGTGTATCACTATATTAACTTCAAGAGATCGAATAAAACTATCCTAACAATCGAAGACCTCTTCCCCTGCCTAGTTCTAAGCCAACGAAA
The DNA here is from genome assembly GCF_043381705.1 of Parasteatoda tepidariorum. Classification (NCBI taxonomy): domain Eukaryota; kingdom Metazoa; phylum Arthropoda; class Arachnida; order Araneae; family Theridiidae; genus Parasteatoda; species Parasteatoda tepidariorum. Next base: position 74,482,958 of record NC_092211.1, on the reverse strand, counting down.
ACTTTAGAGTTAAGTCCTAGTGCAGGTCGAGGCATTAAGGCTGATACTATATTTCTAGCCATTCCCAGCGCACTTAGAGGTAACAGACCTCCTCCGCCTAGCCCTCCAGGACTTCCTCCTATTTGAACTGTGATTCCTCTTCCTGGTGTGCCAAGTCCGAGTCCAATAGTTCCCAAACGATCAGCATCATTTTTGTGGGGAGCATCAGACAAGTTAATGTCCCCTATGGGATCTGACCCCATCGGCATAGGTTCATGATGATGGTGGTGGTGATGGTGATGATGTTGGCCACCATCTTTGGAAGACTCAGCTGCTGTGGTTTGAGCGATTCTTTCATACGAAGAAAGTGATCCTAATTTATTTGAATTTTCATAGTTTACTTTGGTGTGGAAAGTTTGTGGGGGTGGAGCAAAGTATTGGGGAGCACCAGGAACATTCGAATTTTCTGGAGCATACGAATTGGACTGGAAAATTTGAGAATTCGGTTGAGTAGCAGGAGGTGAGTTAAAATATGATGACTGAGCAGGCGATGGTGACAAATTTTGCTGCATATGATATGGAGACGTCCTTTGGCTGCCTGAAAATTGAGATTGTTGGGACCCTGTTGGTGAAAAATGCACGTTTTGATTGACAGCTTGTTGCTGCATTTGTTGAGGTAAGTTTTGAGACAAATGCAAAGACGGGTTGGCAGGAAGTGCTTGTAACTGCTGAGATGGGGCATTGAATGACATATGTGGAAATTTACCTCGTAGGGCTGATTGCTGCATTGATTTAGAATTTTCTTGGCTATTTATGCCAGGCAAAAGAAGACTTTGCGGAAGCTGCTGGAAATTAGCGTTTTTATTCACGTGCCCAAAAATACTAGGGTTATTGTTAAGAATATTTCCAGAAGGAATCGGTTGCAAGCTAATTCGTTCATTTTTGTTGAACTTTCTGGTTGAAGAACCTGGTGGTTCTTGCTGCCTCTTTCCGTTCTGATCGTGCTCGACAGATGTGTGCTCGAAATATGTATCTTTATGTGATTTTCGTTTTCTAATGTATGTATTTCTTGTTTCTGGTGCCTCCTGAGACTTGGCTTCTGAGGCAATGGTCTCTTGAGCAAGTAAATCTTCTCCATCAGATATGTGAACCTTACCGTCGAATCTTCTGGCCTGAAGTGATTTCTTATCATTCTTTGTATCAGCTACCGGCGCAAATACAACAAAGTTTTTCGAATTCTTTGGAATGGGAATGTCTGATATGAGCTTTGATAAAATATCAGAAGGTGATGGCTGTTTGGAAGGCGTTTGTGAAGTTGTATTTTCTTGAACAGGAACACTTTTCGATTCTTTCGCTTCATTTTTCATTTCAGTGAATCGTTTCGTTGATGAAGGTTTTTTTGAAGAATTATCTTCTTGTGAAAGACTATTTAGCATGAAAACATCAACATCTTCATCCTGTCTAGTTCGCAAGTTGTCCCCCTGTCGAAGAAACAAAATTATAATTTAGTACTAATTACTTGCATTAAATAATAATAAGCCACAAATATCATACTTATAAATTAACTTATAATACCTATAATACTCACCCTAATAATATTTAAAATATCTTATGAACTCTGACGTGAATGTTACCTTTTTTTATAGTATATATTTTTAATAAATATTTAACTTTTAAATATTATAAATATTTATTTTCGTAAATATTATAAATATTTACTAAATGAAGTATTTTTATACATAATTTGGCATATGTGAAGATGACCAGATTTATAAACCATGATTTGAGAACAAACTTACGATTACCATTATACGATTTTAGGACACCAGATTTTTAAGAAAAATGTTAACTTATGTATGCAAAGATTTATTTTTTAAAAAAAATGTATAACTGATATCAGATGCATCACACTTGATTTCATTACTATGTAGTATTAAAATATCGTATAATGCGATGTTATATTAAAATTTGTCTATTTTTTGTTATAATTACTTTAAGATGAGTGTTGTGTTTTCATCTGCTACTTTTAGCAAGGTTTTCTTTTCTTTGCTTTTCGTTTGTTTTCACTGTAAGACAAAGCCATCTAGCTTAAAAATCATGCGCATTTCGAATTTGTTTTGAAAATTTATCAGTAGATAAATTATTGGAGAAATTCGAGTACATTTGAGAAGACTTGTAAAAATTTGGGAATATTTTTTGTTCCTAAAGAATTTGAGAGTTTTGAGGACAATCAATGAAATTTGAGGACAGCCTTCAAGATTTGTGAAGGTCTGGCGACCTCAGAATGCGTACAAGAATTTTGCTTTAAATCTTAGCTTAATTAAACCTAATTTAGATGCTATTGTCACCCACCCACACACACTTGGGACTTTTTATTGGTTTGTTTGACCAAAAATTGTGATTCTGCAATTATTCCGATTATATCAATATATAACCATTCAGAATTTCTAGTTGTTGATACATAATTTCAGCCTGTAATATTTATATCTTTAATACATTTGTCAAACTAATTCACCTAGCATCAATATCAAAATTTAGGTTTAGAATTTTCGTTTTTGGCACAACGTACCAAAAATATTTTTTAACTCATTTTTATGACCAAAGCTAGTAGCAGAATTTACAGAGTTAATCTGCTGCACAATCTTCATAAATTCAAATTTGTCTGCGACTCTGACTCAATCAGACACAGAGACTATTATTTCAAAAATTAGGAATAATCTAACCTGTGTACTGTAAAACTAGCACAAGGTAGATAAAAATTATGCACAAAAAAATGTATAAAATTGTTTAACATATTTTATACACATTCAATTCAATGGAATGAATAATTGAGATTTAAAAGAGGTAGAATTCCTTTACGGTCTATATAAACAGCAACTAGAGATTTCGGAAATTATTTCTTTTTTTTTAAATTTTTTCTTGTCTAAAATTGAAATCAGAAATTGAAATCATTGTCTTAAGTAAACATTGAAAGCAGATAACTGCGCATTAAGTGATGCATAAAGTTTTTTTTTTAAAAAAATACAATTTTTTTCTATTATTCATTTAAAACCACTGGTAATTTAATGAGCAAAATTTAAAAATAGTATTTAACTCAGTGTTTTTCTTCTTTGATTTAAATAATCGTTTAATATCAAGTGTTTTTCTAATCTAAATAACTGGACCGTAAAGAGAATAAGAAAAAATGCTCGATTCATGAGAATCGTATCTAAATATCTGTGGAAAAAATGAGGATTTTAAAGAATTGGCAATGAAACTGGAATGAATAAGATATTAACAAAAATGGAAAATATATACAATCGACGCTCTATATTACTTTAAATAGAATTATGAAACTGAGTAATAAGCAATTTTTTTTTATGTCATTAAAGTAAAAGTATTATTTTAGGTTTAAAATACATTTTTTTTCTCAAATGACATCTTTTAATGTTGCGCATAAACTTAGGATATTCGTTCAGTGCTTTTTTAGATTTTGCAATTTTGCTTTTCAAGAATAATGTCATGAAATTCGAACATTTTGTTCTTCAGCCTTTAGAATTACATCACGATCTTTAATTACTGTAAAAAAAAGTTTTTCGGGATCTTTTAACAATTTGTGTCCTTTTTTATACGTCCAGAGAGCAAGCAAAAAATAAATAAATAAAAAAGAATACGAATAATACCATTTGTATCAATTCCAAAATAAATCACCTATTACAGCAGTTTTCAAAACGCGTAAACACTGTTTTCAATACGATTTATGAATATACATGAAACTCAGATTTCTAAATAATATTACAATGTACGCTTCAAATTTTCAATATGAGTAAGCAATTCAGATTTCACTATTCTTTTGATCATTGATTACATCCAGGACTTCTAATGTGGTCCTGTCACTCTTTCTTCACTCTTAGATAATTCAATATGTTTTATGTTTATTGAGCAGTAACATCAAAAGAAATTGCGGTTTAAATGGTTTTATCATTACTTTTGTTACCAATTGGTAGATAGGTATTTCATTAACGTTTAATTCTGCACAATGGTTATTGTGCGAATGTGGGAAACATCTCTGAAGATGATCCAAACGCTTATCATCACAATTCGTGAGGTCACTTCATCAATTTAGACATAGATCTGAAGGGGAAGGAATTTTTCTCCAGATGCCTGTAGCCATGGTACTGCTCAGCGACTGACCACAGGAGTTTTTCAATTCCACAGATTTTACGAGTACGTATATAGCATGTACCCGGTGGGTCTTAGCTGAGTCGAGGATCGATTAATCAAACTATTGGGACCTCTCTCTAGTGCAAAACTATTGGGACCTGCTTTTTGAACTAAACTATTTGGACCTGTCTCCTGCACTAAACTCTTGGGACATGTTTTCTGAACTAAACTATCTCGAATTATTATTTCACAAAATAATCCAAACCCGATGGAAATATGTGCAGAGACAAGAAATTAGTTTTGTGTAAGTGCGCAATTTATTTAATAGTTAAAACTATTTAATTAACATATCCAATGAGTGAATTCAAGCGAAAGATTGCCTCTTATTACATGAAAAACCCAACATTAGATCAAACATCATTCAGAGCGTTGTAATAACTTTCACGCAGTGTAATGGAGATAAAGATATTTTGAACAAATTGAAATGATATAGAGATAAGCATCAACGTTATTCGTAATATTAGCACCGAGTATGAGGAATAGAATAACATCTACCGTCAATACATTATCAATTCCGAAGTTCAAAAACTAAATTATATTTCTAAAGTAAATATTAAATCATCATGGAACCACTGTACGGTGAAAATAATAATAAAGACCCGCATTTAATGACTAGTGGTAGAGGAAAATAGATCAACGACTCTAAACAACTATGGTCCTTGAAAAACCACAGTTTTCTTCTATTTTCCTAAATCCAATGTGTTTCATGACTTTTCGAAATTCTGCAAAGGATAAACTCTTTCAATACAGAATTTATAATCCTCACAATTATATTGGTTATGAATTTTATGTCTTTTCTTCAGGTTGGGAAAATGTATCTAAAAGAAATATATAACTTCAAATCCTTCCTTTAGATGAATAATGATGAGTAAATGTTCCCATTTGCCTTACCACTTACCATAACTACATAATCAACAATGATTCGAACTTAAAACAGATAACCCAGTCATGCTTCGCTCATTCTTGTAACTGCAGCATTTATGTTATTCTCCCTTTTATTCCTTTAAGCATGACTGTTCTGTTTAGACATTTTTAGAACATGGAAGAAGAATTGTTGACAGCTTGATGCTAATGCTTTAGAAGAAATTATCTTTTTCGTTCAGAACATTGGAATATTATCTGGTTTTTATCGTTTTAAATCTTATAATAATCAAAATAATAGGTCAGATAATCCCTAATTTTAAAGTTAATTTTAAGTAAAGGTTTTTGTAATGAATTCTCACCTCGCCTTAAAGGTTTTTGACTTTAAAAAAAAGACAAAATTACGAGTATAACGATTCATTTTTTGTCGTTTCGATGCTAGTTCTGAAAGTATTTATATAAAGTATTTAAATGAGAAGAAATATCATTTCTAACTGAGTGATTTTTTAAGGATGTGCTACATTGTGTTACATTTTTTGAATAAATTGCTACTTAGACTCTGTATATTCATTGATAATTTCCCAGTTATTGGATGAGAAGATTTAGTATTTCGTAACATTTTTAGAATAAATGACTATTTAGAATCCGTATATTCATTGATAATTTCCCAACTATTGGATGAGAAGATTTAGTATTTCGTAACATTTTTAGAATAAATTACTATTTAGAATCTGTATATTCATTGATAATTTCCCAGCTATTGGATGAGAAGATTTAGTATTTCGTAACATTTTTAGAATAAATTACTATTTAGAATCTTTATATTCATTGATAATTTCTCAGGTATTGGATGAGAAGATTTAGTATTTCGTGAGGAATTTTACCTATTTAAGATAACGCTTTGAAGTACACTTTTTTTATCTTAAGTATAATACACTTATTTAAACTGTGCATGGAATAAGCATTTTATGAGATATTACAATTTTTACAGCATGTTATGTATACCTAACAGGAATTTTTAACCTTTTTTTGTCTACGTTTTCACAAAATAATCTATAAAAAATATTCTAATTGATATATCACAAAATGAATGCACAAAATTGTTAAGATGAATATTGCAAGCACTTAGAAAAGAAAATTTGAGAACATGTTAAAATAAAAAAGCCTTAAAGATTTAAAAATTTTCAATTTTTTTTTAAATTTTAAAAAAATTAAACAGTTTAATTATTTTTTGAAGATAAATTATTGATTATAAGTTAAATGAGCATGTGAAACATCCACAAAATGAATGATTATGACTTTATTTTTAAAAAAAGTTGTTGCAAAGGTACTGTGACCCCTAAAGTAAAATAATTGTACCTCTGTGTTATCTAAATAAAAATTTATTTACATCCAGCAACTACTTTAGGGCTATACTTTCCCCTTTCCTCTTTAACCTACCTCATTTTTTAAGATGCCTTAGTAGAAAGAAATTTATAAAATAATTATTGAGTAAAAAAAGTTTTATTAAATGTAATTTCATTTACTCTGAAAAATCTAATGTCAANTACATTTTGTTACATTTTTAGAATAAATGACTATTTAGAATCTGTATATTCATTGATAATTTCCCAGCTATTGGATGAGAAGATTTAGCATCTCGTAACATTTTTAGAATAAATGTCTATTTAGACTCTGTATATTCATTGATAATTTCTCAGGTATCGGATGAGCAGATTTAGTATTTCGTAACATTTTTAGAATAAATGTCTATTTAGAATCTGTATATTTATTGATAATTTCTCAGCTATTGGATGAGAAGATTTAGTATTTCGTAACATTTTTAGAATAAATGACTATTTAGAATCTGTATATTCATTGATAATTTCCCAGCTATTGGATGAGAAGATTTAGTATTTCGTGAGGAATTTTTTCTATTTAAGATAAAGCTTTGAAGTACACTTTTTTATCTTAAGTATAATACACTTATTTAAACTGTGCATGGAATAAGCATTTTATGAGATATTACAAGTTTTACAGCATGTTATGTATACCTAACAGGAATTTTTAACCTTTTTTTCTACGTTTTTACAAAATAATCTATAAAAAATATTCTAATTGATATATCACAAAATGAATGCACAAAATTGTTAAGATGAATATTGCAAGCACTTAGAAAAGAAAATTTGAGAACATGTTGAAATAAAAAAGCCTTAAAAATTTTCAATTTTTTTTTTAAATTTAAAAAAAATTAAACAGTTTAATTATTTTTTGAGGATAAATTATTGATTATAAGTTAAATGAGCATGTGAAACATCCACAAAATGAATGATTAAGACTTTATTTTTAAAAAAGTTGTTGCAAAGGTACTGTGACCCCTAAAGTAAAATAATTGTACCTCTGTGTTATCTAAATAAAAATTTATTTACATCCAGCAACTACTTTAGGGCTATACTTTCCCCTTTCCTCTTTAACCTACCTCATTTTTTAAGATGCCTTAGTAGAACGAAATTTATAAAATAATTATTGAGTAAAAAAAGTTTTATTAAATGTAATTTCATTTACTCTGAAAAATCTAATGTCAAATAACAGAAGAATTAGACATTTTTTAAAGCTTTTTCTCAGTTACGGTTCGAAAAATTTACAAAAAGGCAGTTTTTACGACCATTCTACCTTGACTTACTAAGCATCGACGAAATAAACTTCGACTCAATAAAAAAAATCATTGATTGATGTGAAATAATGAACCAATTAAAGATTTTCCTTAAGTTGGAAAAATAAATTATGAAATAAATTTTTACATTCATTGACCATATTGTATCTCAGCATTGTCAGTTACATAATATGCAGTGAAACATAACGCAATAATCTAATTATTAATTGAAATCATATAAACAATTAAAAACTTTCCTCTTATTAAAAGTGAATTTCACAAATCAATACCATACACTTTCTAGACACATTGTGTTTCAGAGAAGAAAAAAAAATTGTTCCACATTCATATTGGTAATTACTTTCACATAATTAGTATCGATGAATTATAAAGCAGTTTGTAAACCTAGGTTAAGCGAAGCGTGTCGGTGTGAAATGTGCCTCAGGTTGTAAGTTTACGATTGCCATGTGGATATTGTGATTTTGTGGTAGATCTTTCCTCTCCCGCAAAAGAGGCCAAACGTGTCATTTAAACGTGCAATTTTATTTTTAACTTTTGCATGTCGTTCCTGGCAACGAAACTAAGCAAAGTTAGATCACAATTTCAGTTACGTTATCCCTTAATTGATTGGAATTTTGGATATTGTCATTACAATGAATCATCTTCTGTTCGTAAAGTTAACAGAGCGTAAGCACGTTTACTGCTCTTCTCAAATCTTTTTTTGAGTGAAAAATTAATGAAAATAGATTTAATCGTTCCGCTGGCGAAGATTAAAGAGTGGACTGTCGAATTAAATATCGATATATTTTTAATTCATGCTGGTTCTTATTGAGTATCGAAATTAACAAACATTTAATTACTATCTATGGTTTTTATTACAGGACGTTCAACATAGTACATCAGCAACGAAAAGAACAAGCAATAATAATAGAAACAAAAAATAATTGTACGAAACAATTGGCGAACTATTTTCCACGTGGCGACAAAAACAATTTTTCTTTAATGACATTTAGAACGCTTTTTTTCTCACTTTTTTATGTATTGTAATATTGTATACAGCGCCGTAGTGGGCCTTCCCATGAGCATTCGCCTTCTCATAAGGTAACCCGGGTTCGAATACCAGCGATATATGAATGGTAGATTTGAATTCTGCCCCCGGCTTGCACCGATCACAGTGCTGACATAAAATATTCTTAGTGGTAGCCGGATCATGAGTTTGAGTCCCCTTGCCGTCAGGGTAACCGTGGGATATTTTCGTGTCTTTCCTCTCCGTGTAACTCAAATTCGGGTTAGTTGCATCAAAAAGTCCTCAACGATGGTAAACTTCTCCCAATACTTGATCCAGGAGTTACCTTGTCTTCTGGATTGAGTTCAAAATTACATCGGAGTTGAGCATTAGTAGACGTAAACCCAATAAATTGGGTCGGCTGTTCAACGACGGTTATAAAATAAAATAAAATATTGCATACTGTCACATCTTAAGTTAAAGATTCTAAATTTAAATTGCATCTTAAAAACAACTTTCCTAAGTAGTGTAAAAAGAGTATTCTTAGTGCTGTACTATACCAGGAACTACCTTTGGTTGTGAGTGCAATGGAATACCACTTAAATGCAAAGTAGTTGCTATATTTTTGGTGTTGAGATTCTCTAAAAATTTTTACAGTGTCCGTTTTACTTACAAAACTTGATTTATTTTCGCAATTAAGTACAATATAGCAAAGAATATTCCAATTTAAAAAGAGATTTTTATCCATTTAGCTTACTTTACACAAATATTTTAATGTAATAATAATTTAATAATTAAACAATAGCAATAATAACTTAAATATTGTCGTATTTTCTAGTGTAATTTCACTTTATTTCATAACCTGCAATGTTGAACGGCTCATTCATTTTTGAGTTTGCGGATATCAGTGTCAACTCTGTGGCTCTGTAGTTTTGAATTTAACCCAGAAGACAAGAGAAGTTCTGGATCAAGCATTGGGAGAAACTAGCCTTCGTGAAGGACTTTTTGATGGAACTAACCCCCATTTGCGTTAACCCTTCCTTTTCCGCGAAGAGTAAAATCACGAAAACGTTTTCACTGTTAGCCAGACTGCAAGAGGATTATAGCCCATGACCCGTCTACCACTGGGAATATTGTACGTTGCACTGCGGTCGAAGCGAGTGGAAGCAGAATTCGATTCGGTCAGCCATCGCAATTTTTTCTCCAAGTTGTTGATACTTTATTTTATGGTGAGTGCCGAAATTTTATGTCAATATACAATGCTTCATAAGAAAATTCAAAATACTCGTCCAATTAAATTGAAACCAATCAAGGGTTTTGAAATAAATTGGCGGCATTTTCAAGATAAAGACGAAAAATTTGACAAATAAATATCCACATATCACTATTACATGCACGATAGTATTTAGAAATGAAATATAAGCGTGGTCAGCGTATAACACCTAGTAATCTTCTTTATTATTCAAACGGCTTCTTCCTTGTTCACAAATTTGCATATTTTTATTGAATCACGCAAATCTAGCAAAATGAAGTAAATAAATTAGTTTATTTCTTGAATAACATTCACGCCATTGCATTCTTCAACACTTTTAACCTCTAGGAGAAGATAAAAAAAATGAATGGTTCGTAAATCTTGAAATCAATTTGGTGTTCGCTTTCGTACTATTTTCACACCAGATATTTCAAGTTCGTTGATTGAGGTCAGAAAAACATAGATAAAATAAAATGCTATTTGATTTTATCACTGCTTTCATTTTTTAACACCTTTCATAATATTTTATGCTCCATAAAATTTAGCAAGTCACACATAATTTAGTATTATACATAAACTTGAAAAAAACATGAGTGAATCAGTGGCTAACAGTTTATGAATCTTCATACATTAGCGGCTATCATCTATTTATAAATCTAGAAAATGATTTCAATTTCATTCCCTATAAAAACATGTGTTTCGATTTTTTTTAATTTATTTATTTTTTGAAGCATTATTTATTATTTTTTTGTATCCGTCGTTGATCAGTCGATCTAATTTTGGGCTTACGACTACCAATGTTCGACTCCGTAGCCTTATAATTTTGATCCAATCCAGAAGACAAGGAAACTCCTGGATCAGTACCCCCAGTGGTATTGATTTGTTATAGGAACATGGAGGACTTTAAGACTCGACAGATTTAACGTGCATCCGTCACCATTTACTTTGGCCCACGAACTCTTAGACATTGGTCCAGTGCCCTACCAACCAGGCTATCCCGGCTCTGTATTATTTATTATTTGCAGTAGGGAGAATTTGCGCTTACGTTTCGCACGCTCCCAAACGTAAGATTTTAAGTAACTGCACAAACGTACTTGAAGTGCATATTTGTCAATTATGGTGAAATGCGCGTGTGCCAGTGAAAGAATAGCAATTTCATGTGAATCGAAATAAGAGATTTTGAAAAAACCCGTAAATTAAAAACGCTAACGTAATAGAATACCATTCTTACTTTGACCACAAAATCAAAACAAATATTTACAACGGACATGGAGTTTATGGAAGTTAAACTTTATACAACTAAAAAGTACAACTGAAATAAATATATTTGATAATTTTAAATGACGAAGAATTATGTAGTTTATTATGGATCTAGTGCAATTAGACAACCGTAATTTTAACTAAACCAATAATTCTTTCTATTAAATCAACCAATTGTGTTGGCATTTTTCTTGATCTATCTATAACATGTCCATGTTGTTAATTCTATTTCTTCTTAAATAAAAAGCTGCAAACAGCGTACTTGTTGGTTTGTAAATCCACGACAACAAAACGTATAAAAACGCAGAAAAAAACGTGAGCATGCACATTTGCTTCAAATCTTACGGAATCTAACGTAAATTTGAAAATACTCTCCAATACCCATAAAATGGATTGTTAAGAAACATCAGGTACTTCTAATATATTATCAATATTAGAGTGCTTTCTAATATTGTATCCAAAGAAAAATGTATCAATACACTAGTGGGAGGAGCAATCAAAAAAAAAATTTTGAAACAAAAAAGAGCACATTAAGTAAAAAAATATATCACGTAAGAATCAGAAAATAAAATATAAAGAAAAAACAGCACAAAACGAAACGAGCACTCCTTTTTGCGGAAATAATCGTGTGAGCTGATGAAGAAATTATATCTTTCAATTTCTTTGTTTTTCGACTTTTTAACGTTATTTTTGTTCATTTTTTAAAAAAAGTTATTTTAGTAATATTTTTCTTCTTTTCTTTTCATTAATCATTAATTTTTTCCATATTTTCTCTATGTTTTTAACTTATTTTATGAGCTCTATATACTTGCTGCTTATGCGCAGTAAATAAAACTTATTAATTTTCTTAATTTTCTTCNATATCACATGACTGATAACGCAATTGTAAACTTATCCAACCATTTTATCCTGAACTTAGTAAGCAGATTTTAAAGAATCGTGGAAGTACTAAAATAAGCAGCTAAAAGCTTTGAAGAAATTGAACTTTTTTTTTTTTAAATTAAAAATAGTGAATCGGTGACTATATTCTTGTTCTATTTTATCTTTAATTTCTAAAAATCTTCTGTTAAGTTAGTAGATTATGTAGTTATTCTAGCCATTGATAACCATGAATAAAATTGCTTCCACATATATTATTATTTGTTGTATAAGAATTCTTTTTTACTATCTGCATATCTTTTTTATTTTCTGTAATTGCTTTCCAAGAGAGAATTCTGAAATTTATCTCTTGAGTTTGATGGGTGGTATACTGTATATATATATATATATACTTTTCTTACGAGAAATGTTATTACCTCAAAATACGGAAATTTTACCTTTTTTTCCATGAGGTGACTTAAAGAATAAGTTTAACATACTTCTTTTCCGGCAAAAAGGAAAACTACAGAATGTTGAATTTAGTATTCCAAGGTTAATATTTACTGTACATTTTTACATCTTTATGTAATATTTTTACATCTTTATAATTGAATAAATCTCTATGAATAGTTCAAAACTTAATATTTTTACATCTCTCAATACCAATTTTTAAAATATAAAATAATGTTTTATTTTTAAAACAAGTTATTACTTCATTCTATCACCAATTCTTTAAAATAAAATAACGTTTTATATAAAAATAAATAATAAAAAAACTTTCTAAATGCTTGTGAGAAAGTTAGTCGAATCTATTCGTATTTCTAGGTTTTTCTTCATTCAATGAAAGGCAAAAGTAGTTCGGAATAATAACAACTACTTTTACATTCCCTGGAACAGTTTACACATGTTTATGAAGAGTGCTCTTGGGTAAATAATCTTTGCAAATTGACACGCGAATGAAAACCGGGTCGCTTTAAAAGACCATTTGACACACTCAGTAAGATTTAATACCAGTGGTCATTTTTTTTTTCGTTTTCCAATACTCTCTACTCACGGAAGATGAAAGCTTTTCATTTTTGTAAAGTTTGGTCGTATATTTATGGGTCAAGTCCTTCTGTCTTTTCAATGAAGAAATTTCTAGAAAATGAGCTCATTTTTTCCCCCAATTCAAAATAAGTCGTCCCGTCTTCAAGGAAATATAATCGGAATATAATCAAGGAAATTTAAACTATTCTCATACATTAGTATGCATTTCTATTGTATTTCTATGAAAATGAAAGTTACTCTCTCTTTAGAAAGAATGCTAAAAAGTCTTATAATTCCCAATTTTTATGAAATTTTTAAAAGCAGTGTTATGTTTTGAGAAATAGCGTTATTTATTTCAATGAAGAAATTGTATTCTAATATGCAGGATGTCTCTAAATGTTGCGACAAACAGCTTCCATGGGAAGTAGGGCACATCATAAGGATTAAGAATTATTTAAGAAACCATGACTAAAATGATATCATATGCCGCTAAGGACGCTTTCCTATTATAAACTGTTACATCGTGTGCTTTTGAACATCAGGTACTTTTATTTATCTAAATTATCTTAATTTTTCGCTTCTATTAATTATTGCCAAAAACTACTTTCAAATAGGTACAGTATTAGCTGTTTTATCGTAATCTAATGATTTGGTGACTAACTGGCAAAGCTCGCCTAATCATTAAATTACGATAAGACAGCATTTCTTAGCCTATTTTAATGGAACTCTTGACAATGACTAATAGTAAGTAGGAAAGGGCCGGGATAGCCCGGTCGATAGGGAGCTGGGCCCATGTCCAAGGGGTCATGGGTTCGATTCCCGCCGGCCGAGGACTCCCCGTGTAGTAAATGGTGACTGATACACGTTAAATCTGTGGAGTCACAAAGTCCTCCATGCTCCCATAACAAATCAATACCTCTGGGGGTACTGATCCAGGAGTTTCCTTGTCTTCTGGATTGATTCAAAATTACAAGTCTACGGAGGTGAACATTAGTACTCGTAAGCCCAAAAGCTGGGCTGTTCAACGACTGATATATATAATAGGAACATGAAATTAAAATATTTTAGAAAAATAAAAATGCAAGTTCAAAGGCACACGAACAACATTTTCATAATAGGAAGCACCCCTAGCAGCGTAACATGACATCTCTGGTCATGGTTTCGTAGGTATTTCTCATTCCTTTTGACGTGCCCTACTTCCCTTAGAAGTTTGTCTCAACATTTATGGGACATACTGTATAAACTATTTTCTTTCTATATATTTGTAATGATTGAACAGACTTTCATTCGCTATTTGCATTTGGTACTTTTTTTAATAGCAGCAGTTTTAAAAAATATTTGTTTTTACGAAAAAATAAGATACACAAATATTATTATTTTGAACGAAAGATAAAACAAAATTTAAGATGTGTGAAAAATATGTTAATCAGCTTGCAAGCACACCTTTTTTCTGACAAAAGAGACAATTTTTATATAACTTGTGCAAAAATATATCAAGCTCGCTTTTTCATTTAAAATTTATTAACATTTTGAAGTATCCTAATTAAGAGTTTTGAATTAAATCTAAATACTTTTCTTGAAAGCACACAGATGCATACTAATTTCAATAGACTTTAAAAACTTTAGGAATTAAAAATACCATTCTTATAGAAATTTAGTACACAATACCGGCAAAGAAAAATCTATCCCTTATTGATCTTGTCGAGATATTTGTTTATTTATTTATTTTTATGTTAGGTGACATTGTAGGGGGAAGCATATATTTTTCTTGATTGTATGCATTTCTGAAACACTTAATCTTTGCAAACATTCAGGAAATGTTATATTTTAATTCTAGTTTTCAAAATCCTCACAAAAACCTTATGGCTCTCAAATTACAAACAAACCATCCTTAAAATTTCATTCAAAGATTTATGAAAGCTTTATTTTTAAAGCAATATACTCAAAATTACATTATTTCTTTTTATTTTTTAGTAATATTATTCTTCCTTTTAAATGTCTTATTTTTTAAAAATTTGTCAACTTTTAATATACGATTAATTGTGCTAGAATTGAATTGATATTAAAAGAAATCAAATATTTAAGTTCCATCTACTATATTTACTTTTAATAACATTACAGATAGTTAAATTAAGAATTTAAAATAGATTAAAAATCAGATTTTTTTGTGTAATATACCCATAGATTAAATTACACTTTAGTTAATGCCAAAATTGATAATTAATTGATATTCACGAATTAATTAAGTTTTAATTTATTAAAAAAACTGAATACATACCCTTGATTTTCCTCTTGGTCTAAAACTGTGTACAGTATTTTCATGTGCTCTTGGACTGATCCTTAATACATCAGTCGTTACAGCCCATGCAGTGATTCCTGCAAATTAAAATATTCTGTGTTATAACGCATAATACAAAAATACACTGTAATATACGCTTCTTATTAATTACGATGAAAAATTCGAGCATGTGAAAGTGTTAAATGAAATCTGGAATAATGCACTAGGCAATGTTTTAACTCTTATATACATACTAGATGAATACCTTTTCTTCGTATGAGAAGAAAATTAAGTAAACAATCAATGATCAGTTCAAAAAATCATGAAAATTCAGAAATCTAACATTGAGCACTAATTTACCAAAAATAATGTGAAAGTTAAATGAATAGTAAATTAGAAATAAGGAATTACGTATATTGATATTTTTTAAAGTCAATAAAATCATAATGCATAAAATTAAAAGATAACCGCTGGTAAAGGCAATATATGTGTATTACTCTCGTAATGAATTACGTGTAAATGCGATATATGTGTATTACTGTCGTAATGAATTACGTGTAAATGCGATATATGTGTATTACTCTCGTAATGAATTACGGGTAAATGCGATATATGAGTAGTACTCTCGTAATGAATTACGAAATTATGCACGAAACTGAAAGACACAATTAATAAAGTTAAAATAATTAGAATTGTTTTAATTTATTAATTATTATTATTAGTTTTGTTCTTTCCAATGAATTTGCTTTCTTGCATTTTATATTTTATAACCGTCGTAGAACAGCCGACCCAATTTTGAGTTTATGACTACCAATGTTCAACTCGGTAGCATTACAATTATGAGCTCAATTCAGAAGACAAGGGAACTTCTGTATCAAGTATCGGGAGAAATTTGCCTTCGAACTTTTTGATAGAACTCACCCATATTTGCGTTGCATGGGGAGGAAAACCACTAAAACTTTCCACGGTTAGCCTAATAGCAAGGAGATTTTAACCCATGATACGTCTACCACTGAGAATATTTTACATCAGCACTGTAGTCTGTACGAGTCGAGAGCACCATTCTTATCGAGCAGCCACCGCTAGGATTTGAACCCGGATCACCTCATTTGCATTATTAGATTAAGCAAAACACGTTTTTTAGTAGTTTATCCCATCGAAATAGAAATTAGCTGCATACATTATGATTTCTCGTCATGCTATTATCGAGACTAACTCACGATAATCAAAATTAACCATAACTAAGCGATTTTCTTTGGTACTTATCCTTTTCAAGGACCCGTGAAATTTTATTTCCACAGTATCGACATTACTGATGTGTTTTTATTAGGTACCAAATGTACTAAATGTATCTATATTACTATATTTGGTATCGATAAAAACTGCAACAATTACCTGTGGAGTCTATTCCCAAAATTAATTGGGTATCATTGCGTCAATAATAGCATTGCAATATCTTTTGTTTCCCCTAAATGAATTTAAACCCTTTCTCCATTAATATTGCTTTTAAGTGCATAATTCATTTTTTTATTGCAATTGGGTACTTGCACTCCAAGAAGAAGAAGACAGCCAATACCCATGCATGTGACCTATGACGTCAGCACCAGCTAATCTTTATCAGCAATATGGAGTATTAAAGTTGAGCTAAGTCTCTCGACATAACTCAAAATATTAATTAACGTTGAGTTAATTAAATAGAGAGCCGTACAGCAAATCAAATTTGTTGAAATATAATTCTTTCTAGTCTACTTCTTTTACTTAACTTTAATTTATTATTTGTTCATGTATTTAATTGTAACTGTTATATATTTTTGTTTTGTGTACCTGGCAACTTCGATGCATAATAAGTTTGTTTTTGTTCTGCATGGCTTCGCGCCTGTCTTTGTGTTATTATATAGTGGTAGAATTGAAATATTTGTGAAAGATTATAGGCTGCGTTACTTAAGAGAATTGGTACTTGACAGGCTTGGCTTCCTCGAAGTAGA
>NC_092211.1:74369751-74462626 GCF_043381705.1 Parasteatoda tepidariorum | reverse complement strand
AGTAAATGGTGACTGATGCACGTTAAATCTGTCGAGTCTCAAAGTCCTCCATGTTCCCACAACAAATCAATACCTCTGGGGGTACTGATCCAGGAGTTTCCTTGTCTTCTGGATTAGTTCAAAATTACAAGGCTACGGAGTTGAACGTTAGTAGTCGTAAACCCATGAAGTTGGGTCGGCTGTTCAACGACGGTTATAAAATAAAATTAAAAAAAATAATTTTCACCAAACGATTTGGTGATGAATTTTGATAAAATTAACGATAAAATATGGTTTTATTACCATGCTGTTTGGTAATAAACGTGGTAAAATTTACAGAAAAATTTATAATTTTACCAGACTTTTTTTCTTTGTGTGATTTTACCACGTATTTGCATTACCCCAGAGGGAGGATTGGAGTATCAAATACTTTTCTAGTTTTAAAAATCATTATTTTTTTAAATAACAAGGTAATTGACTTTTTCATTTTTATGAGAAAATCTTTTTAATCGTATTCTTTAAATTTTTTGTTTGGGCATATGGTTTAATAATTTTTTCAGTAGCTTTTAGGCCATTCAGTATCTATGTTTATCGTTTTGTCAAGTTAAATTAAACTCTATGTGTATACACTGTAAAAAAAAACTCGGTAAATCTTTAACCAGTATTTGGTGCGAAGTTTCTTATTATCCCAAAGTTTAGTTAAATGAAAGATCATTTTATTTCAGTTGCACCATAAATTGTGAAGTATGATCGAGAAATGCTTCCACGGTGCAACTGACTGCACCAAAATTTGGTAAAAGACACAAAACTTTGACGGTGACTGTAAACTAAACGGTATTTGTTCACGACGCCATGTTTTATTTACAACTCGGTCTCGGTGTATCGGGACGACTAATGCATGTTGTTTCAAGTTTCTACATATTTAGTTAGGTAAATGGCTTATTTGTATGAATTAAAGTTCTTTTTTTATGTTGCCTTTTTAAATTTGGTTAACGGTATAAAATGGTTAGAGGTATGTCATAAAATAATTTCTCACGGTAAATAGTTTTGTTACGGTAAATAGCTATACCCTGACCTTTAAAAATACCTAATAATGATGCAACCTTCCTATGCTTTTGTAAAAGAAAAAAAATGAAAATGTATTTTGTTTCTTCAAAACACCTCTTTTTGGTGCGAGCTTTTACTGATATTTGGAACTTGTAAAAATACCAAAATATGGTAAAATTGAATTCCATTTTATGTAGCCAGCAAATGAATACTAATTTTTGGTGCAATGAGGTTCGGAATTTTTAATAGTGTATCAAATATGTTCAAAACTCATTTTTGAAAAAATCATCAGTTAGAATTAATGAAGTCAATCGTACAAAACATAAAATATATTCAGGGCTATTATTTTATTTAAATTAAATCGTGGGAAAAAAACGCTTTTTCCATAACTCCTTTCAAAAGTAAAAGAATATAAGAACATTATATAAAGAAGATTATTGCATTGGTGGGAAATAAATTACGGATATTCTAACTCTTTTTATCATAAAGTAAATTAAATCATCCATCACTAATCTGAGATCTACAATTTTTATTTTATTTAAAACGCTTATCATACCTTCTTTAAGAATGGATTTAAAAAAATCATTATTTCCTTCATTTTTATCATTTCTGTTTGCAGAAATTTAATACTTTTTTCCGATTAAAAGTGCCGCAAATAAAAACCAGGAAATATGGAATAATAATCTCTCATTTTAAAGAAAGTATTTTTATAATTTACTTTGTTTTTAAAATAGATGCATATTTTTTCTTGAGATCATGTTCTCAAATAGTTGTCTTCTGCTCTTTGAGAAATGATATCATATTATTTATAATATTAATTAATTATGTTAATTAATTGCATTAATTAATTACATTATTATTATATTATTAATAATATTAATTAATTAGATTTTTTAATTTCAATTCAATTCGTTATTCAATTTGATTTAATTTCTATAATAAACAATTAAACTATTAACTAATTCATTGAAAATGAATTAGTTAATTTTTAATTCACTTTAAAATTAAATCACACACAGTTTGTACAAGCTGGTTTATAAAAGTCTTTTAATCCTTATTTTGTAGTTAAATAAAATGAGTTTTATGCTGATTTCATACTTTTTTCTTTAAGTATTTACCGTAAAGTAATTAAATAGTCTCTTAAATTTTGAAATGTCATTTGAGTCATTTAATTAATACAATTTTATGTGGTTGATCAATAATCTAAAAATATTTGAATCACAGTTAAACTCCTACACAAATAATAAAAACAGTTCATTTTACAAGGTTATGGAAATTTAAATTTAAGAGAAAATTATATTTATATATTTTTTAATTTTAAAACGGTTAGTTCTAATTGTTTTTATACTCAATCGCCTAAAAAATCATTTTAGTTTAATTCAAATTTATTCAAAAAATATATTGAGAAAAACTTTTTATATACAATAGCTTATAAATATTCATAATGTAAATTGTATTTTTCCTTGTCAAAGATGCGGAAATTATAATTTCAAAACGATAAATATACATAAAATAACAACATGTTAAATTATATGTGTAAATGCTCGAAGACACGACAATTTTTTTTTCTTTAATAGCCTCTATCACGATCAAATCACGCGCTACTTTTCAAATAAAAATAAAAAAAAGTTTTTCTTAGAATTTGATAGACAGATAAGTGATGTGCTAGCTTGCAGCTCTAATCAATCAAATATAAGTTTTGCCATTAAATTGATTCATTTAATATTAGTTTATAAGTTAAAAATGTGATATTTTCAGTTCGAGGAAATGAAGACAACTTATGCAAGCCACCTGACCAGTAACATCAGCGCCAGCTGGTTGTTAATTAACAAGATGGCTCTTTTATGTTACAGCTGTTCGACTTGTTCTTTTGTCTGTTTCTTTTCGTTAAAAAAGGAAAATTAATAGCTCAATTCTTTTGTTTTGTTAAGATTTATTGTATAATTAATGTTAATTCATTAATAACGATTAAGATATTTAGATCGTAAGAATAAGTATATTCTTAAGATTTGAATATCTTTTCATCGTCATGTCACTTGGACAATTTTCGAACAAAATTTCGTCTTGATTTAAAAGTTACCATTAAGAAAATCATGAGTTTTTATAATTAATATTTAAATAAACATTTAAAAAAATCAAGAACTCCCTAGCCGAGTTTCCTGTGTTTTGACACTACTTATCACTTAGAGCTATCGCCTTACGTTTAAAATAATGTTGATATCTTAAACATGTTAAGATTGTCATCAAATAATAGTTAGGGCGTCAACCTTTCAGTGACTTTCTTAAGAGGAACATCTAGAAAATTGTTGTGGTTAGTTTCTAACATGACCTATAAAACGTATTTTACAGATATTAATCTTTTCTAAAGCGTCCGTGTTCTCACTTTCAAAAATTATAATACTTTATATCTCATCGGCGGCTTTCGCTTCGATTAAAAAAAAAATCCGGCTTCAAACCAAGTGATAAAATTTAGAATTAGAATAGAGTTGAATAGAATAGAATAGAATTAGAAACTTCGAATAGATAGTTATTCAATTAAATTACAACAATCGTTTAACTACGTGTATATTTTTTTATTAATGTAAAAACACAGTATCTTTTTAAATAAACTGATTTTGTACAATCTCTTATCGCATATTTCATATTGTAAATAGTTTTACTATTGTAAATAGTTCTCACTTTCAAAAATTATAATAATTTAAAATAATACTTCATATCTTTTCGGTGGCTTTCGCTCCGATTTAAAAAAAAAATCCGGATTTAAACCAAGTGATAAAATTCAGAATTAGAATAGAATAGAATAGAATAGAATAGAATAGAATAGAATTAGAAACTTAGAATTGATAGAAACTTCGATTAACTTGCAAGAATCGTTTAACTGCGTGTATATTTTTTTTATTAATATACAAACACAGAATATTTTTAAATAAACTGATTTTGTACAATCTCTTATCGCATGTTTCATATTGTTAATAGTTTTACAATTATTAATAGTTCTCTTACATATTGTAAATAGTTCTCACTTTCAAAAATTATAGTAATTTAAAATAATACTTCATATCTTTTCGGCTTCTTTCGCTCCGATTTAAAAAAAAAATCCGGCTTTAAACCAAGTGATAAAATTCAGAATTAGAATAGAATTGAATTAGAAACTTAGAATAGATAGAAACTTCGATTAAATTACGAGAATCGTTTAACTGCGAGTATATTTTTTTATTAATATACAAACACAGAATATTTTCAAATAAACTGATTTTGTACAATCTCTTATCGCATGTTTCATATTGTAAATAGTTTTACTATTGTAAATAGTTTTCTTACATATTGTAAATAGTTCTCACTTTCAAAATGTATAGTAACTTAAAATAATACTTCATATCTTATCGGCGGCTTTCGCCCCGATAAAAAACAAGCCGGTTTTAAACCAAGTGATAAAATTTAGAATTAGAATAGAATAGAATAGAATTAGAAACTTATAATAGACAAATTAAATTACAAAAATCGTTTAACTACGTGTATATTTTTTCATTTTATATTTATCATCTTTTTAAATAAACTGATTTTGTCCAATCTTGCATCGTATGTTTCAAACTGTAAATAGTTTTACAATTGTATACGGTTTTACTATTATATCTGTTTTACTACTGCACATAATGCAGTAAAATAAAGTAACATTTTATTTATACTAAATATTAAAAAAAAAAAAAATTCTATTGCAGTCAGTTTCAACACAGTTATTAACTTGGAAAATGCTGTAACCAATTCCTTACAATATATTTAAAGTGATATTTTGAAAACAATTAAGGAAAGCAGAAATTTGCTCAATTTTACCCAGCTCTTAAAAACTTTACGGCACAATTTTCAGGTCTGATATATTTGTTTCTATTGTTATTATGCTGCTTACACAACAAAACAAACATAATGAATTTTCGAAAGTATGCCAAATGCTCCTAATTGATGCTATATTTAATTATCAATGTATACGAATAGTTTTTTTTTATTTTTTACATTCGATATTTTTACACATAAAAGACTTTTTTACTTAGTTTTATAGTTTGAAAATGGAAGAAAATCGAAATTAAAAGAAAATTTTTTAACGTGATGCTATTTATAGCAACTTATAAGACATTAAATTATTTTTAAAAATTTATTTAATTATCAATGCGTGCGAATAGCTTTTTTTTAAAAAAATTCGATATTTTTACGCATAAAAGGCTTTTTTACTTAGTTTTATAGTTTAAAAATAGAAAAAAATCGAAATTAAAAGAAAATGTTTTAACGTGATGTTATTTATAGCAACTTATAAAACATTAAATTAATTTTAAAAAATTTATTTAAGCTTTTTTTGTCAATTCAACACTTAACTAAACAATTTTTAATGTAAATTGGTATTTATTGTAATTTAATTTGCAGGAAAATTTAAAAAAAAAAATTGAAACGAAACCCGCGCTTCTTTTTTACAACTTCTTGATATTTTGTTTACACCTTTTCGCCCATCGGTTTGCAAATTGAAATCTATTCTTTTTTTTAATGATAATAACAGTGTGAAAATACCGGAACTTAGTTCTATTTCGTGACAAATATTGACAACATCGTTTCGCTTGAATAAAAATCTTTTTTTTTTTTTTAAATTTTTCTTTTATGTCTCAGAAAATAGCCACATAAATATTTATAAATACCCTATTTTTGTTTACACGTTTTTATTCATTATTTATTTTAGATTTATATATTTTATATTTTTTTTAAATTTATATTTTTTAAACAGTATTTAAGTTTATTTTATAATTTTAGGTTTACTTAAGCAATATGTTTTATAATATGAAAATTAATTATTTTATGTTGATGAATTACACCTTAATTCGAGTAAGAGAATTTGAAAGAAATAAATTAAATTAAATAAAAAATATGTCAACTGTTTTTTTCTTTCCTTCTTTCTTTTTTTTTACAAGAGAAAAAGATAATGCATATTGCATTTCTTATTGACCGATTATTTTATAGTTTGATAACACGCTTCTTACATTATATCTTTTACATTGTTTACTTTTCTTTTAATTGAATTAAAAATAATCATAATTTTAAAATGCGTGCTAAAAACTGCATGTAACGAAGGAAATACAAAAAATTTGAGAATTGAAATTTCAAACATATTACATAATAAGTTATCTATATTATTTTTTATATAATTTAAAAAAATTCCAAACATACATATATTTTTTAATATTAGTTTCATTGTTTGATTATTGGAATAGTCTCTATATTGCACAAAATATTGCTTATATTGTTTGATAATTGGAGGAGTAATTGGATATGGCGTAAATATTGGTTTCAATGTTTGATAATTGGAATAGTCTCTATATAGCGCTTAATATTGGTTTTATTGTTTGAAAATTGTAATAGCCGCTTCATAGCACAAATTATAGGTTTGATTGTGTAATAATTGGAATCTATAAGGCCCTTAATATTGTTTTTAGTGTTTAAAAATTGTAATAGTCACTCCATAGCACTAATTATTTGTTTGTTTGTTTAATAATTAGAATAGTTTCTATATACTACTTAATATTGTTTTTAGTGTTTGAAAATAGCAATAGTCACTCTATAGCACTAATTATTTGTTTGATAATTGGAATAGTCTATATACAGCACTTAATATTGGTTTTATTGCTTGAAAATTTTAATATTGTTGTTGTTGGTTTTATTATATATTGTTGGTTTTATTGTTTGAAAATTGTAATTGTAATAGTTTGAAAATTGTAATTGTTTTTAAATCTGCGCGAATTGAAATATCTATTGACTAATTAACACCCTTATATGTCACCCTTATATACTCAAGTTTGAGCCGCGCTGGCTCAGAGGATAGAGCGTTCGCCTTCCCATGAGGTGAACCGGGTTCGATACCCAGCGATAACTTGTCGATAACCACAGTGCTGACGTGAAATATCCTCAGTGGTAGACGGATCATAGGTTAGAGTCCCCTTACTGTCAGGTTAACCGTGGGAGGTTTTCGTGGTCTTCCTCTCCATATAACGCAAATGCGGGTTAGTCTCATCAAAAAGTTTTTCACGATGGCAAATTCCTCCCAATACTTGATCCAGGAGTTCCTTTGTCTTCTGGATTGCGTTCAATATTACAAGGCATTAGAATTGAACATTAGCAGTCGTAAAACCAAAACTGTTCAACGACGGTTATAAAATAAAAAGTACTCAATCTTAAAAAAATTAACACGCTTTTTTGAAAAATATCGTCTATAATGAACGAATTTTCTAAATCACATTCCAATTTTGCAATTAAATTGCTGCTTTTGAATAAAATAATACATTTGACATGCCATTTCCAAATTATTATCCAACAACTGATCGTAAGTTGTGCGAAATTTGCACAGCTTAAAATCTATGGTCATAGAATATTTTCCAAAAATTATTTAGATGTGTTTAAATATATCTATACTAGATATATCTTATATATGACTGATAGATTAGATGATAAATAAAACATATCTACATATCGAATTGCTTTTTACAAATTATTCTACTAATAATTTGTAAAAATTTTCAATGTGCTTCTTATATGTCACAATAATTATATGATATACTAGCTAAATACCCGTTCTTCTTCCGTGGAGGGGGGGGAAGCATCAACTAATCAGTATTGAACACCACAAACTCATACGCGAAACTTTCAGACTAATACCAACACAAATAATAAAGTTAAAATGATTCCAATTTTTTTAAATTTATTATTATCAGGGGTCTGTTTAGAAGAAATTTTGGTCCGTTAACGGACGCTTCACAGAATATATTTTGATAAAAACGACGCTTCACAAAATAATTTATCTTTTAATCGGACCCTTCACAAATCTGATTATCCTCATTCTTGTTTTGTTAATAGAATAAATCCTTCTCGGGGGGAGGAAGAAAGAAGGTTCGAGACAAACTAAGTTTCCCTAAGTTTAAATTCCAATTGTAGTATTCTAAGAAAATATTTCTACTTTTGCAAACATCGTGTGCGCATTCTTATAATAATTAAATTATTATTCTTTTGTAAATAAATAATTGATCAATTTATATTTATTTATAAAATTAATTAATAGACTATTATGAAAAAAATTAATTAAAAATTAATTTCTAGCAATGTTTTAAATAAAATATTATAAATTTAGGAATTGTTTAACTTTACTTAATGCGTAACACATTAAAATTGATACATTACTAAGTTGTGTTATTTAAAATATGTCAATTGAAATTATTAAAAATGTGAGTGATTTTGTTTCCATTATTCGTCCGAATTGAATATTCTGTGTTGAGCAGCGTAGGCTAAATGAAGAATATTTGTATGTTGCATCTCTAATTTAGTATCAGCAATTGTTGAGCAAAATCTTGTATCTATTTACAATTTAAGAACTTCTTTAAAAGGTTTTTAGCAATTTTTGCAATAACAGGACCCTGGTTGGAAGAATGTTACTTAACGCTTATTTTATATTCACAAATTATGAATAGTTTTTCACAATTTTACAAGAACAGAAACTTTCACAAAATGTCTGGNATCATCCATCACTAATCTGAGATCTACAATTTTTATTTTATTTAAAACGCTTATCAATACCTTCTTTAAGAATGGATTTAAAAAATTCCTTATTTCCTTTATTTTTATCATTTCTGTTTGCTGAAATTTAATACTTTTTTCCGATTAAAAGAGCCGCAAATAAAAACCAGGAAATATGGAAGAATAATTTCTCATTTTAAAGATAGTATTTTTATAATTTACTTTGTTTTTAAAATAGATAAATATTTTTTCTTGAGATCATGTTCTTAAATTGCCGACCGGCCTGTGTAGGGGGCAGGGAACTGTTCTTGCATCAGAAATGTTCCGGGTTCGAATCCTGGGCAAGCCAAGGATGTTCTTTCCTTCGCTGTACTATCTGTCCTAACTGTGGGAGCGACGTTGGCCCAACTAATATGGTGCCCCTGAAAGAGAGGCCAACAAAATCGCCCTGTATATGCCTGAATTGACGGATGTTAACACAGGTGGGCATTGGAAAAAAAAAATCTTCTGAAATAGTTATCTTCTGCTCTTTGAGAAATGATATCATACTATTAATTAATTACATTAATTAATTATATTAATTAATTTGATTTTTTAATTTCAATGCAATTCTTCAACCAATTTAATTAAATTTATATAATAAACCATTAAATTTTAATGAATTAGTTTATTTTTAATTCATTTTTAAATTAAATCCCACACAATTTGTACAAGCAAAAATCTTTTAATCCTTACTTTGTAATTAAATAAAATGAGTTTTATGCTGATTTCATACTTTTTCCTTTAAGTATTTACCGTAAAGTAATTAAATCATCTCTTAAATTTTGAAATGTCATTTGAGTCATTTAATTAATACAATTTTATGTGGTTGATCAATAATCTAAAAATATTTGAATCACAGTTAAACTCCTACACAAATAATAAAAACAGTTCATTTTACAAGGTTATGGAAATTTAAATTTAAGAGAAAATTATATTTATATATTTTTTAATTTTAAAACGGTTAGTTCTAATTGTTTTTATACTCAATCGCCTAAAAAATCATTTTAGTTTAATTCAAATTTATTCAAAAAATATATTGAGAAAAACTTTTTATATACAATAGCTTATAAATATTCATAATGTAAATTGTATTTTTCCTTGTCAAAGATGCGGAAATTATAATTTCAAAACGATAAATATACATAAAATAACAACATGTTAAATTATATGTGTAAATGCTCGAAGACACGACAATTTTTTTTTCTTTAATAGCCTCTATCACGATCAAATCACGCGCTACTTTTCAAATAAAAATAAAAAAAAGTTTTTCTTAGAATTTGATAGACAGATAAGTGATGTGCTAGCTTGCAGCTCTAATCAATCAAATATAAGTTTTGCCATTAAATTGATTCATTTAATATTAGTTTATAAGTTAAAAATGTGATATTTTCAGTTCGAGGAAATGAAGACAACTTATGCAAGCCACCTGACCAGTAACATCAGCGCCAGCTGGTTGTTAATTAACAAGATGGCTCTTTTATGTTACAGCTGTTCGACTTGTTCTTTTGTCTGCTTCTTTTCGTTAAAAAAGGAAAATTAATAGCTCAATTCTTTTGTTTTGTTAAGATTTATTGTATAATTAATATTAATTCATTAATAACGATTAAGATATTTAGATCGTAAGAATAAGTATATTCTTAAGATTTGAATATCGTCATGTCACTTGGACAATTTTCAAACAAAATTTCGTCTTGATTTAAAAGTTACCATTTAGAAAATCATGAGTTTTTATAATTAATATTTAAATAAACATTTAAAAAAATCAAGAACTCCCTAGCCGAGTTTCCTGTGTTTTGACACTACTTATCACTTAGAGCTATCGCCTTACGTTTAAAATAATGTTGATATCTTAAACATGTTAAGATTGTCATCAAATAATAGTTAGGGCGTCAACCTTTCAGTGACTTTCTTATGAGGAACATCTAGAAAATTGTTGTGGTTAGTTTCTAACATGACCTATAAAACGTTTTTTACAGATATTAATCTTTTCTAAAGCGTCCGTGTTCTCACTTTCAAAAATTATAGTAATTTAAAATAATACTTCATATCTTTTCGGCGGCTTTCGCTCCGATTTAAAAAAAAATCCGGATTTAAACCAAGTGATAAAATTCAGAATTAGAATAGAATAGAATAGAATGTAAATAGTTCTCTTACATATTGTAAATAGTTCTCACTTTCAAAAATTATAGTAATTTAAAATAATACTACATATCTTTTCGGCGGCTTTCGCTCCGATTTAAAAACAAATCCGGCTTTAAATCAAGTGATAAAATTCAGAATTAGAATAGAATAGAATAGAATAGGATTAGGAACTTAATATAGATAGAAACTTCGATTAAATTACAAGAATCGTTTAACTGCGAGTATATTTTTTTATTAATATACAAACACAGCATCTTTTCAAATAAACTAATTTTGTACAATCTCTTATCGTATGTTTCATATTGTAAATAATTTTACTATTGTAAGTAGTTTTCTTACATATTGTAAATAGTTCTCACTTTCAAAATGTATAGTAACTTAAAATAATACTTCATATCTTATCGGCGGCTTTCGCCCCGATAAAAAACAAGTCGGTTTTAAACCAAGTGATAAAATTTAGAATTAGAATAGAATAGAATAGAATTAGAAACTTAGAATAGACAAACTAAATTACAAAAATCGTTTAACTACGTGTATATTTTTTCATTTTATATTTATCATCTTTTTAAATAAACTGATTTTGTCCAATCTTGCATCGTATGTTTTGTATTGTAAATAGTTTTACTATTGTATACGGTTTTACTATTGTATCTGTTTTACTACTGCACATAATGCAGTAAAATAAAGTAACATTTTATTTCTACTAAATATTTAAAAAAAATTTTATTGCAGTCAGTTTCAACATAGTTATTAACTTGGAAGATGCTGCAACCAATTCCTTAAAATATTTAAAGTGATATTTTGAAAACAATTAGGGTAAGTGGAAATTTGTTCAATTTTACCAACGCTTAAAAACTTTACGGCACAATTTTCAGGTCTGATACATTTGTTTTAATAGTTATTATGCTGGTCAAACAACAAAAACAAAACAAACAAAATGAATTTTCGAAAGTTTGCCAAATATTCCTAATGGATGCTATATTTAATTATCAATGTATACGAATATTTTTTTTTTCAAAAATTCAATATTTTTACGCATAACAGGCTTTTTTACTTTATACTTTAAAAATAGAAAAAAATCGATATTAAAAGAAAAAATTTTAACGTGATGAAAATAAAAGAAAATTTTTCAACGTAACGTTATAGCAACCTATAAAATATTAAATTAATTATAAAAAATTTATTAAAACTTTTTTCGTCAATTCAAGACTTAACTAAACAATTTTTTATACAAATTGGCATTTATTGCAATTTAATTTGCAAGAAAATTGAAAAAAAACCTGCGCTTCTTTTTTGCAACCTCTTGATATTTTGTTTACACCTTTTCGCCCATTAGTTTGCAAATTGAAATCTATTTTTTTTTTTTAATGTTAATAACAGTGTGAAAATACCGGAACTTAGTTCTATTTCGTGACAAATATTGACAACAATGTTTCGCTTGAATAAGAATCTTTTTTTTCTTTTTGAATTTTTCTTTTATGTCTCAGACTTATGAAAATAGCCATAGAAATATTTATAAATATCCTATTTTTGTTTACACGTTTTTTTATTATTTATTTTAGATTTATAAATTTTCTATTCCTTTAAAATTTATATTTTTTAAACAGTATTTAAATTTATTCTATAATTTTATGTTTTCTTAAGTAATATGTTTTATTAATATAGAAGTAACCTTGATTCGAGTAAGAAAGTTTGAAATAAATAAATAAAATAAAATAAAAATTATGTCAACTGTTTCTTTTCTTCTTTTTTTTTTTTTTGCAAGAGAAAAAGATAATACCTACTGCATTTTTTATTGACTTATTATTTTATAGTTTGATATAGTTTTATAGTTTATAGTTGCTTCTTAAATTATATCTTTTACATTGTTTACTTTACTTTTAATTGATTTAAAAATAATCATAATTTTAAAATGCGTGCTAAAAACTGCATGTAATACAAGAAAATTTACGAATTGAAATTTCAAACATATTACATAATACGTTATATATATTATTTTTTGTTTAATTTAAAAAAATTCCAAACATACATATATTTTTTAATATTAGTTTCATTGTTTGATTCTTGGAATAGTCTCGATATAGCACAAAATATTGTTTGATAATTGGAGGAGTAAGTGGATATGGCGCAAATATTGGTTTCAATGTTTGATAATTGGAATAGTCTCTATATAGCACTTAATTTTTTTTTCTATTGTGTGAAAATTGTAATAGTCTCTATATAGCACTAAATTATAGGTTCGATTGTTTGATTATTGGAATAGTCCCTATATAGCATATAGTATTGGTTTTATTGTTTGAAAATTGTAATTGTCACTTTATAGCACTAATTATAGGTTTGATTGTTTAATAATTGGAGTAGTCTATATACAGCACTTAATATTGATTTTGGTGCTTGAAAATGTTAATATTGTTGTTGTTGGTTTTATAATATATTGTTGGTTTACATATTGTTGATTTTATTGTTTGAAAATTGTAATTGTTTTTGAATCTGCGTGAATTGAAATATCTATTGACTAATTAATACCCTTATATATCTATTTTTTTCTTCTCAGTACTTTTTCTTCTCTCTTTTTAACAGTACTCAAGTTTGAGCCTCGATGGCTCAGAGGATAGAGCGTTCGCCTTCCCATGAGGTGAACCGGGTTCAATTCCCAGCGATAACTTGTCAATACGAATTCCGCATCCGGCTTACACCGACCACAATCCTGACGTGAAATATCCTCAGTGGTAGACGGATGATGGGTTAGAGTCCTCTTGCTGTCGGGTTAACCGTGCAAGGTTTTCGTGGTCTTCTCTCCATGTAACGCAAATGCGGGTTAGTTGCATCAAAAAGTTTTCCACGAAGGCAAATTTCTCCCTATACTTGGTCCAGGAGTTCCCTTGTCTTCTGAATTGGGTTCAAAATTACAAGGCTACGGAGTTGAACATTAGTAGTCGTAATGTAGTTGAACATTAGTAGTCGTTTCCTGGTTGCCTCACCTTGACTTTATCTATAGCAAAGTTACTAAATTTCAAGCTAAACTAAATAGAATCTCTGGGGTCGACTGGGGGATTGGCTCTGATGTTCGGAAATTCATCTACCTAAACAGCACTCAGAAACTTATCTTATATGGAGCAGAAATTTGGTTTTCCCAACAGGTAAGAATCATTAATAGATTGAAAAAAATGGAAAGAACTTCTTTACTATCTATCACTAAGGCATACAAGACTGCATCTACTGACTCTCTCCAAGTACTTGCTGGAACAATTCCTCTAGATATGGCAGTAAACATAGAAGCTCAACTTAATAATATTTTTCAACATGAAGAAGAACATATAATCTATAAACCAATACCTACACCTTATATTTATCATCCGGCTGAAGAAATTTTACTTAAATATCAACTGCATTTACCTACTTATAAAGGACTAGAATTATTTACAGATGGATCAAAAATATTAGTTAACAATGAGTTTAAGACAGGATGCGCTTTCGTGGCCTATCTGGAGGGAGAACCTGTTGAAAGAAAAACCTTTCGCATCTCTGATCACGTTTCCGTGTTTAAGGCTGAATTATGGGCCATTCTCCAGTCGATTCGTTGGCTTAAAGAACAAAGAATTACAGACAATATCTCAATTTATACGGATTCCCTGTCTAGCCTGCAAGCTTTGGAAAGCAGCAACTCTAAAGAGTATTTAGTCCACTTAATAAAACAAGAATTCACAAACAATATCGCTTTACATTGGATAAAAGCACATGCAGGCCATAAGGGCAACGAAGAAGCTGATAGGTTAGCCAAATTAGCCTGTGAGAGATCAACGGTCGACCTGTTTGAAGATCCTAGCAGGCGGACTGCAAGAAAAACTTTGGAACGCGAAAAATTGATTGAATGGCAGGAGAGATGGAGTGACAGCTTCACAAAGGGAAGGCACACATTCGAGCTCCTCCCGAAAGTTCAAACGAGGAAAATCATGGGGAATTTCTTTTTAAATCAATTCCTAACTAATCACGGCTGTCATGGACAACATCAAGCCAGGTTTTTTGGGGGAGCTCAGCTGTGCAGTACCTGTCAGCTTGTTGAGGATTGGGAACATATTTTAATCCAGTGTACAAATTTTAAGCACATTAGAGAGAAATTTTTTCATTCAAAAACCACCTACGAGTTTATAAAGCAGCATTGGTCAAACCCTAAAATAAAAAAGGGAATTGAGGAAATAATAAGAAAATTGTTTAGTAACAAGGCACCTCCCTGAATCCTGATGGCCTTTTGCTGCCTCTTGTTAGGAAAAATACACCTAAATCACGGCTTATTAACTTACCTGTTATGGTTTGATTATTACTTGAATTTTCTCTTAAAATGTTTTTTTTTTGGAGCTTTAGTCTCATGCTTTGTCAATCTCTGCCCTTATGTGATTCCTCATTTTGAAAATTTTAATCACTTGTGTTCCTAGAGTTTTTATATATGGTATATATATGTCCTTTCTGTTTAAAAAAAAAAAAAAATAATAATTACTGGAATTTGATAACTTTAGTACTGTTGTGCCAGCCATAATTATATTCTGAGTTACAAACATCCTTTATTTTCCATGTGAAATTGTTTCCTTTTATTAACTTTGCACCCCTACTGAAGATGCGACATCAATATCTCTTCTGATTGTTACTGTTTATTTTCTTTGTAGTGTTTGTTTCCGTAGTTTATTTCTAAGTAGCACCGTTTTCTGGATTTCATATTTAATATTCCACCTATTTGTTAAAACTCTAATTTGAAAATTTTGAATATGTTTGTTCATGTAATTGAACTGTTACGCTCACTTCGAACTTTCGGAGTGCCCCCGGATGCCCCCTTACGGGGGCGGGACGGGCTTAAGCTTGTTATTGGTAGTCGCAAACCCAAAATCGGGTCTGTTATTCAATGGCGGTTATAAAATAAAATAATAAGGAACTATTTNTCACTTCGAACTTTCGGAGTGCCCCCGGATGCCCCCTTACGGGGGCGGGACGGGCTTAAGCTTGTTATTAGTAGTCGTAAACCCAAAACTGTTCGACGATGGTTATAAAATAAAAAAGTACTCAAACTTAAAAAGTTGACACGCTTTTTTGAAAAAACGCTTCTATAATGAACGAATTTTCTAAGTCGCCTTCCAATTTTACATTTAAATTGTTGCTTTTGAATAAAATAATACATTTGACATTATATTTCCAAATTATTATTTAACAACTGATCGGAAGTTGTGCGAAATTTGCACAGCTTAAAATCTATGGTCATAGAATATTTTCAAAAAATTATTTTGATGTGTCTAAATGATATATCTATACTAGATATATCTTATATATGACTGATAGATTAGATGATAAATAAAACATATCTTCATATCTAAGTACTTTTTACAAACTATTCTAGTAATAATTTGTAAAAATTGTCTATGTGCGTCTCATATGTGACATAATTATATGATATACTAGCTGAATACCCGTTCTTCTCACGGGGTGAAAAAAGCATCGACTAATCAGTGTTAAACACCAAAGTCATGCGTTAAACTTTCAAACAAATACCAACGCAAATAATAAAGTTAAAATTATTCCAATTTTCTATTTATTTATAATTATTTGTTGCCCTTCTCGGTTGCTTCACTTTATTGGATTAAGCAAAAACACAGTTTTAGCACTCCATCCTCTCAAAATAAAGATTAACTGTATTCAGTATTATCTGGCATAATACTGTTGCTCATGGCCACTCTTAATATTTCAAATTTACCACAGTCGAGCTTATTTCTTTTCTACTTATCTATCTATATAATAATTGTATAATAAAAATGTACAGTAATTATGCAGCTGTATTCGGCACTAAATTTTTCTCTAAAATACGTTCTATAAGAGAATATTTGATACCTATTAATATTACACTAATTTCTCTGATGCCAGTAGTGCCCATAACTAAAACTGTTCATAATTGGTGCCAATAACAGCATGGCGACTTTTTATGGTTCCCCTTTAACGAATAAGTACATTTTCTCGATTAAGTTTTCTTTTCAGTTCTTAGCCTATTTTTTATTATCTCAATTTAGTAGTTATTACCAAAATTCAGTAAGCATCATTGACTTCAATAATAGTTGCAGATATTTTACGCTCTCTTAAGCGAAGCGGGTAACATTTCTCCTTTAATTTCGTCTTTTAATACATAATTTATTGTTTTACTTAAATTAATAATTTGCCAAAATTAATTATTGTTGCCATCAATAATAATATTGATGTTTTTTACGCTTATTCCACAACGAATTTAGTCACGTTTTTCTTCTAAATTCGTTTTTCCTTTCAAAACTTCTTTTTTTATTTCGATCACCACCGATTTTAGATTATTTAGTTTTATAAAAACACGTTTTAAAAAAATAACTATAAACAACATAAACACGTGGTTTCAGATAACCTTAGACATAATAATTTGGTGATGCAGTTTATTCGTGCTACCACGATCACGTGGATCATTCAGATAACCTGGCGTAAGAAATAAAATATAATTAGGTATAACAGAATATGCAAATAACTCTTTTGATTAAAGATAGACAGGGCTTCGTAATTTACTTATAATTTTACTCATTTAGGCTTCGTAATTCTAAAAATATCCTAATATATATATTTATCAAGTTAAGTGACCATTTAATGAAAATAAAAAGCTGTACGAACCTATTATACAAGCCAATACAGGTAGAGCTATTCCTAATATTAGTATAATTTTGGTTTTTCTTCCAGATGAAGTTTTAACAGGGTCATTAGGTACAAAAACATCAGCTGGTGCACCTCTACGACGAGAACCCCGTACCAAAGTTCTCCCGGATGCTGAAGACCCGGACAGCGTGGATGGCGGTCCGGGGTATCTGGAACTCCTCATCTGACACAATATGAGCTAAAATGCGAACTAAACCAATCCAATTGTATCACACACTAAAAACAAAGTCATAGTCAGAGTCACCAAGTCATAGTCTTCATCCCCGAATATTACTTATTACTAATAATCTTTGTTTGAGATGACCACTGATAAGTCGCGATTGAGTAGACTATCATCTTTGAAGTCGACTCTTCGAGCGCTAAACAACCTAATGCTTTGATTTTAGAGCGAGGCAGTGGTTTTTCTTTCTCAGTTTTATGTTTTCCTCGTTTACTGCTTATGATATTTTGTTCCGCCTTAGGCCTTCGCGTGTGACGGTAGAATGGTTAAGTGGGAAATTTGACTTTTTTCTTCTTTCTTTTAACCGGCTAACTTTTAAGGGACGTTTACTGGATATTCGGTTTTTTTAATGGGATATTCGTCTCGTTTCGCTGACCACGGAGGACGGAGTTTTTTGTGTGCATCGTTTATGTTTTTCTTTTAAAGGTGGGTTGTGATTGCTTTCTTTGATCATCCAAATCAGGATAAGTTAGGAAAAACTTTTAATATTTAGTTCAGATAAGTCCAATTCTCATTAGAACTTATTTTGTCGAGGAATTGATGAAAATTTCGTGAGATTCGGGATCATTATTAAAGGAATTTTCTTAATTAAGGGATAATGATGTTCAATATATATGTAGCACAATAAAAAAAGAGAAAAACGAAGAAAATTAAAAAGTTTTATTAACTGCGCATAAGCTGCAAGTATATGGAACTTATAAAATAAGCTAAATATTGAGAAAATGTGGAAATTAATAAAAAAAAATGACAAGAGAAGAAAATTATTAAAAATAATTTTTCAAAAGTGTTTAAAAAAATGATAACTAAAAAAAAAAACTGATAACTAAAAAAAAAAAAAGAAAAAGAAAGAAANTAACTAAAAAAAAAAAAAGTAGAAGAAAGAAATTAAAAATCCGGAAAACAAAACAAAGAAAAGATATAATCTCTTCACCAACCCACACGATTATTATATCCGCAAAAAGGAGTGCGTTCTAATATTGTATTAATATAACCAAAGCAAAATATATCAATACAAAATTGTGAGGAGCACTCGAACAAAATTGAAACAAAATAGAACACAGTAGGCAAAGCATGTATCAACCAAAAAACAGAAAATAAAATGTAAGGAAAAACAAAATAAACACAAAACAAAATCTATAAAGCAAGTAGCGAATTCAAGAGAACTTACATGAACCGGTATCTTTCAAGAATGATTTAAAATAATAGCATAATAAGATTGCCAGATTACAAAATATAAAAACAGAATCGCAAATGGAGTTAATAGCGTAAATAGAGGTATTCTGTTTTATACCACGTTCTTACTGCAGAATTGAATCCCGTTTGTACCGTTACCAAGTGTTGGCCGGAAAAAAGATGCGCGAAAGGCAATAATATGATACTACATAATTCAAAAAAGTTCATAATTACTAAGGTTGATTTTTAATTATACTATTTTAATAATTTTAGAAAATTAAAATTTATTTAAAAAAAGAGAGAGAGAAACATGATTTGCCCGTTTTGCATAGATTTTCAGCCACAGATTTGCCTGAATCAAATTTGCAAGTTGTAAAAATATAAATTGACAAAGAAGTTTTTAGTTAATTTTAATTAGAATAACATATAATTAATTCTATGATTTTGTATAGAATTTGATTCCTTTAGTTGGATATCCTTTGTTTCTTTATCACATTTTGAAAGACTTTTTTTATTTGTTTTTTAGGATAGATAAACATTACTACCTATTCCTTTAATTCTATTCATTTGAATAAAAATCTTATTTAAATAGTTTTTTTAGAAATATTAGAATTCCAAGTAATTAGTTTATTTGTATTAAAACTAAAAACTTTTCTTTTATCGCATGAATTAACAAAGCAAATATTTTCTTCTTTTACCCAAATCCAAAAAATTAAAATTAATGTAAAAACAAATGTAATAAATATTAAGAGTACTATTTTTTTCATAATAGTGTAAAAATTTTTTAGCTAAGGGAGATGAAAAATTAGATCCTTGAGGTATTCCATCAATTTGAATAAAAGTATATTTTCCATTGTAAAGATAATTATTAAAAAGACAAAAATTAATTAGAATTTCCCAATGATCAAAATCGCAATGAAGGTTATTTTTTAAATCATAGTAATAACTCAAACGAACATCCTTCAGTTTAGAAAGGGGAATACTTTAGAAAAGATCCTGGAATTCAAAAGTCGAAATAGAATTAATTTTATTTTGATTAATAAATTCTTTTTAAAATTGGTTGATTGCTAGTGATAATCCAAGTTCTTTTATATTATTGTTAATAATTTTATTTAAGTAGTTTGAGAAAATGATGCCAGGTTTAGTTAGGTAAGTATTCGACCCACATGTGACACACAGACTTAAGTAAAATTGTAAAAAAGTAGATTTTCGATAATAATAATTAAAAAAACAGTGTATGTTTGTTCATCAGTATTTAATAAATAAAAAAAAAGCTTTTTTTGAAATTTTTTCCGACTTTTTATCTCTTTAGTTAAAAATAATTCTAATAATAAAAAGCAACTATTTTTTTAATCAACTGAACTAATGAACACTGTTATACAGAACAGAATTAAATTTGAATCTATCATGATGGTTGCACGCAATATATCTATGTAGTAAACTAAAATGTTGCTTAATTTTACACATTCAACAATATTTTATAATTTTCATTTAAATGAAACAGCATTTTTCATGTAAATGAAAATTTTAAAATTAATATATTCATTTTTCACGCCACTCATATTAATTATATAAATAATGCTATGAATTGGGTAATTTTTCTACGAATCTTTAATATTTAAATAATTACTTTATTTTCAATAAAAATTTGTATTTAAATACTTGGGCCGGGATAGCCTGGTCGGTAGGGGACTGGGCCCATGCCCGAGAGCTCGTGGTTTCGAACCCCACCGGCCGAAGACTCCCCGTGTAGTAAAGTGACTGATGCACGTTAAATCTGTCGAGTTCCAAAAGTCCTCCATGTTCCCATAACAAATCAAGACCTCTGGGGGTACTGGATTGGAGATCGATCGTTCTCTGATTCAGGTCAAAATTACGATCTGTGGATGAATGAATGGATGTATGAATGGGTCCGCCCTATAAACGGGTGCGACGTATAGTGTGGCAGAAGTCGAATTCATGGCCATAGATGGCGCCACTGGAAAACAAGAACAATCGCTCCCCTTTGCCTAAACAGGCATACGTCAACAACAACATTTAAATACGTATCTGTATTAAATTTACTGAACGTAAAATAAATATAAATAAATAAAATATTAGATAATGAAAAATATCCAGCAATGGCTGCCAAATTCTGTATACATACCTTCCTAAATATATATTCCCCATCCCCCCATTCTAGGCACCATACTCCAAGGTACCATACACCTAAATATATAATTTCCCCATCCCCCTATCTAGGTACCGTAATAAATATTCAATACCTTTTTCAACGTCTCTTATTTTCGGTACACAAGCCTTCTTAAATATTTGCCTTTTTCCCCCATCACTCATTTTTGGTACACGCAACTTCCTAAAAATTTTACCTTTTTCCTCATCTCTCATTTTTGACATACACACCTTCCTAAGTAATAATATTTCATNTATAATTTATTAAATAGATTCCCCTCACAACAACGATTCAATTTCTGCTTATATTTTTCTTAAAAAAATTCAAAATCAAAAGTATTTATTTTTCTCGGCATGCCATTTACGATCCTACGACATATCACTACTGTTACTGACATGTACAATTTGTGAAGGACCATTGACTTAAATAACATTGTTATTGTTTTCAGGAAAAAATTTTAGTACACTAGGTAAAATAAAAATACACAAAAAAAAAAACTTCAGAAGTCCTAAAAATACATCTGTTAATCCATCTCACAAATAAATAAGAAAAAAAAGTTTTTCTATTCTAGATTTATAAAACAATTTAATCTTTTTCTTTCATTTTACCATTTTTAGCTCATATTTGTAAGTAGACTGCTATAAATACAGAAATTGTTTTCCACGTTCAGTCATGAAGCAACGTTTTCAAGATTATGTGTCCAACAACAGGAGTCAATTATCAGCATTGGCACGACAGCCCTTTGTGAGCCTGGACATTCCTCAGAAACTTTTCCCATTCTGCCCTTCTCCCAGGAATTATTTTCCAGTTCTTTACTTTTAGGATGGCAAAATCCTCATCCACACAGTCCTTCCATCTTTTTTCGGGCCTTCCTCTTGGCCTTTTATTAGAGGGGGTTGCATTAGAGACTCTCAATGCTGTTCGTTCTGGGCTCATTCTCACTACATTCCCTTCGTTCTGGGCTCATTCTCACTACATACCCGGCTCATCTCATTCTACTCAATTTAATAGATTTAATGATAAGGAGTCAATTATACCTATACCAAATAATGAGTAATATTGGTGTAACAAATACCATTTGTTGGGAAACTCTAAGTTACATAAAATGAGTTATTGTTTATTATTTTTAAGGAAAAAAAGTCATAAATTAGGCTTAATTGTTTCTTTAAAAATGCTAGAAATATAACTGATGGTTCCTCTAACGAATGAATGAAGTTTTTGGTACTTTATATGAAACAATGAGTCCAACCTTCTTGGTTCATTTTACCAGTTTTAGCACATATTTTAAGTAGACTGTTATAAATACAGGAATTGTTTTCTAGGTTCGGTCATGAAGCAACGTTTTCAAGATTATGTGTCCAACAACAGGAGTCAATTATACCTATACCATATGCCAAATAATAAGTAATATTGGTAAAACAAATGCCATTTGTTGGGAAACCCTAAGCTAGATAAAAAGAATTATTATTATTGTTTATTATTTTTAAGAAAGAATCATAAATTAGGCTTAACTGTTTCTTTAAAATGCTAGAAATATAACTGTTGGTTCCTCTCACAAATAAATGAAGTTTTTGATTCTTTATATGAAACAATGAGTTCAATCTTCTTGATTCATTTTACTCTTTTAGCTCATATTTTAAGTAAATGAAAAAGTATACAGAAATTGCTTTCCACAATCGGTCATCAAACAGCGCTTTCAAGATTGCGTGTGTAACAGCAGGGGTCAAATATCTTTTTCACTGATCATAATGTTGTTTCCTAAATGCTTGAAGAGTTTTTGGGGACTCAACACTACAATTAGACTGTTCATATTTCTATCCTTATGATTTCGATTCGTCTTCAAATTAAGAGGTAAAAGTCCATTAGGGTTCTTTGTTCCTATAAAACGCAAATGAGAATTTTATTGTCTAATAGAAGGCTAAGTGGATTTTACGATAAACGGAACGAACTTCAACGAAGTCGTAAAAGTTTATTTTATTTAACTTTCACCAGTTCAATTGAACAAATAGGTCATTCCAAAAACCTAAAATTGCATGTCAACATTTGTCAAACTGCTCTTGCTCTTTTCATGTTTATTCTAATTTCCTATTTAAAAGGAAATTATAAAAAAATAAAAGCTGTTGTGCAGGTTTTCGTTGCTGAGATTTTGATTTATAGTATGCAGTACAGTAAAATTAAAAAGGGAACTAACTTGTTTGGGATAGTTAAACGGACAGTGACATGCATTAGAAATTTATAAAACTATTTTAAAATAAATGTGTTTTTTATTTCCGTGTTTTACATTTTTTTATGACTATTTTCTAAAATTACGAATTATAAACGCCACGCAATTTAAGAATTTAATTCAAAAGCCTTTAAAATAATCTCTATAATTATATATAAAGCTAGTAATTACCTTCTATAATATTTGAATGACTTCTTGATACTCTTTTTATTCATTTACTACAAGAGAAAGTTTAAAAATAAGCTCTTCTTATTCTTTACTTTCAAAAATCTGTTCATTTTCTCTAATTTTACATTATTTAAAAAGTTTAAATTCTGTCTAATTTTCTACATAATGACTCCTTTGGTTCAATGTATCTTTGAACAAGTTGTGATAGTTTTGTATGTCTGTGTCATACCAGCTGCCCATTATGTCCTTGTATTTTATTTTATTTTGAAACCGTCGTTGAACAGCCGACCCAATTTTACGGGTTTACGACTACTAATGTTCAACTCCGTAGCCTTGTAATTTTGAACCCAATCCAGAAGACAAAGAAAGTCCTGGATCGAGTATTGGGAGAAATTTGCTTTCGTGGAGGACTCTTTGATGGAGCTAACCCACATTTGCGTTACAGGGAGAGGAAAACCACGAGAACTTCCCACGGTTAGCCTGACGGAAAGGGGACTTTAACCCATGATCCGTCTGCCACTGAGGATATTTCACGTCAGCACTGTGGTTGGTGCAAGCCAAATGCGGAATTCGTCACGATTGNATTTTGAAATAAATGTGTTTCTCATTTCCGCGTTTTACATTTTTTATGACTATTTTCTAAAATTACGAATTATAAACGCCACGCAATTTAAGAATTTAATTCAAAAGCCTTATAATTATATATAAATATAATTATAAGGCTTCTCTATAATTATATATAAATTAATTCCCTTCTATAACCTTTGAATGACTTCTAGATACGCTTTTTATCATCTACTACAAAAGAAAGTATAAAAATTAATCTCTTCTTATTCTTTATTTTCAAAAATCTGTTCATCTTCTCTAATTTTACATTATTTAAAAAGTTGAAATTTTGTCTAATTTTCTACATAATGACTCCTTTGGTTCAATGTATCTTTGAGCAAGTTGTGATAGTTTTGTATGTCTGTGTCATAGCAGCTCCCCACTATGTCCTTGTATTTTATTTGACTTTATAACCGTCGTTGAACAGCCAACCCAAATTTACGGGTTTACGACTACTAATGCTCAATTCTGCAGCCTTGTAATTTTGAACCCAATCCAGAAGACAAGGAAAGTCCTGGATCGAGTATTGGGAAAAATTTGCCTTCGTGGAGGAGTCTTTGATGGAACTAACCCGCATTTGCGTTACATGGAAAGGAAG
The DNA here is from genome assembly GCF_043381705.1 of Parasteatoda tepidariorum. NCBI lineage: Eukaryota > Metazoa > Arthropoda > Arachnida > Araneae > Theridiidae > Parasteatoda > Parasteatoda tepidariorum. The sequence continues at coordinate 74,438,013 of NC_092211.1, read as the reverse complement.
ACCACGGAACCTCCCACGGTTAGCCTGACGGCAAGGGGACTGTAGCCCATGATCCGTCTACCACTGAGGATATTTCACGTCAGCACTGTGGTCGGTGAAAGCCGGATACGGAATTCGTATTGACTGGGATTCGAACTCGGTTCGCCCCATTGGAAGGCGAACGCTCTATCCCCTGAGCCATCGCGGCTCATGTCCTTGTATTGAACTCTATCTTTTACCTCGGAGCTAAATATCCTTCCGAGCAAGTATTTATTTTTTTATTTTTTTTAATTTGCTTAGAGAATAGGTGGTAGTCGAGTAATGGTCAGTCGTTGCAGAAAGTTAAAAAAAAAATGATCGATCATTAAAATGACATGATATTATTGAGTATAAACGGGCTTTATATGTCAAAAGGAACCGTGTACTTTTAGAATTGCCCTCATATGAGCGTTGAAGAGAAATTAAATACTACCCCGATTACCTGATTTAAACAACAAAAGTCATTCAGTCAAAATTTCATTCAATATAATAAATAAGTCAAATTTTGCCTAACATTTAAAAAATCCGATATTTTTAACAACCCATTTATTTAAAATGAAATCACACTGAAAACACGAGTTTTCGTACCTTATTCAAATCTTCACGTATTTCCGTAATTAATGCTACCTCTGGGAGAAAATGGATCAATTGAAGAAGGAAATTGAACTGAGTTGCAAGGAAAACTTAAAATAAAAATTTGAGTTTTTTTTTCTTCTTCTAGATAACATGCGATTACATATCATTTACAAAGTAACTATATAATAAAGTATCACAATTTAACTATATACTCATCCACAAACAAGTAAGCAATCCGTTATACTCAGATAATCTCAAATAAATGACTATCTTCTCTTACGTGGCCTTTATTTCCTAATGGTAAGAACAACAGAATAATCTCTAGACATATCTAAAATCCAATGAGACATGAAATTAAATAAAATTAGAGCAGAATTTAACATTATTTATTTTAAAACGGAGAATTTAAATTATAAGACAGAAAGAAGAAACTGGGATAAAGCAAATGAGGATGAAAAATGCATATCGCAGTGAAGTGATAAAATTTAAGAAGACGGCATTTTAAACAGTTTTCCCACACACTATAAACGCCGCAGGAAAGAAATGATTTTACGTTTTGTCCACAGTTCTTTCATCTTGTTCTTACACCGGGACATTCAAATGTTTATTATTGTTCTTCTAAAACGACGTAAATTGATATTGATTCGGTATCATTATACTTCGATATTGATAGATTTTGAGAAAATCTTCTGGGAACTTGGGCTCATTCAGCTAAACTCATTCAGCTAAATTTGAAATTGCTAGGAGTTTCAAGTGCTTCCTCCGTGAAACGACTTTGCATCGTTCAACGGAAAAATCCCAGAAAGTACTCTTCTTTAAAAACGCTGCTTGTTTCTGACCCATAAGTTTTAAGATCTAAAGCACTCCAACCATCCGTAAAGGTTTGCTAAATCTAATGCAGTAAATTTTAAACCATTTGATCATTTTAATTTTCTGCCATTTATCCTTTTGATCATTGGTCGGAAGTAGCCCGCTACAGGTAGCGAAACTACTATAGTCGTTTCTTTTCATTTTTCATAGTTTGTAGTGTAGCGCGCTACTTCTTAAAAGAAGTAGCGTGCAATGCAATACAAAAAAACAGTAGTTTTTTTCGCGATTTCTGACAACTACATTTAAAATTTAGTAAAGAAACAAAGTTCAAATGCAAAAAAATGTTTCGTATAATACTCTAAAATAGCAATTATTTTATATATATAATTTTTTTTTTTAAATTTTGGTGGACAGAAGTTATTTTTTTCATGTTCTTAAGTTATTTCGTTCATTATTACTGGAAATCTTGTAAACGAAGGAATAATTGGAAATCGAATCAGTGAGTCCTAGAAAGTGAAGATCTGATCATTAAATATAAAATTATTCAAGATGATCCGTTTTTTTTTAAATTTTACGCACCGTACTTTATTTCTCAGAGGATATGGAAAAGCATTAATCACTTACATCCCAATTATTTGATAATTTCTTATCATTTCTTAAATTAAATATTCACTGTCAAGAAGAGCATAGAATTTGAAGGTTAAAAGAATAAATTCGTAAAAAGTGCTTTTTTCGTAGTTTGCAGTGTAGCGCGCTATTTCTAAAAAGAAGCAGTGTAGCGTGTAATGCGATACAAAAAAAACAGTAGTTTTTCTACTTCTTCTTCTTAATAACTTCTCCTGCCTAACTAAGCCAATTTTTTTATTCAAAACCATTTTGGACAATGGTGTGAATTATGCTCTCCAATATAGTATGTATGTCTTCTAGGAATAGTGAAGTAGTAACTATATTTCGAATGTAGTTGGTAGTCGCTATTTAAAAAAAGTAATTGCAGTTGTAGTTAACTACAGTTGTAATAAAGAAGTTGTAGTTAACTACAAAGTTTTTCCATAGTTTTCAAATGCAGTTTACCCGACCACTGTTCTTGATCATTTCGCTCATGGGCTGCAATATCGGAAAATTTCAAAATATTAAGTTTTGTGATAAGTGGGTTTAAAGTTTTCATTGCTACGCAAAATGCATTAGAAATGCTTTAGTTTTCTTAAACGAAGATTACCTTTAAGTTGAATTATGAGTTGTGCTACTATTGATACTGAAAGAATGTGTATTTTTATATTTGCACACGTTCTTAGTCCAAAACCCGTGTTTTTTTTTTTAGTTGTGTAACTATTGCAGTCCATGAGCGATTTGTTCAACTATACTGCGCTCCAAATGCTAAGGTACAACCTGTTATCTGTGTCTAATTTGAAAGCAAATGAACATAGAAAGATGTTAGAGCATGCTTGGTAGTAAATGTGTGCTTACTCATAAGTGGAAACTTTCTTTATTACATACTGTAGGGGAGAGTGGGATCAATTGTAACAGGATACGATTGTAACAGAGCGAAAATTTCGAGTGTCGGGTTCTAGATTTGGTTCCTAGGTGGCGCACAAGCTGTATTTAATAAATCTACATGTACACCCCTGCTAGCAACCATTTTTATTTACTTTTAAAAGAGTTACATCACAAAAGATATTTTCACGCTACGTAAGTACTTTTTTTGGTATTAGAATATTATATAGTAACAAAGTAATTTTGTTTAAACAAATGAAAATTATTAACCGAATATGTAAGTGGACACCTTAATTAACATTTCAACAAAAAAAAAGATTAGTTTCGTCAATTAACTAGCATTGTTTTTAGCAAATGAAGCTGAAATGGCGTCTTGGGGACGATTGTAACAATAAGTAAAGGGACGATTGTAACAGCTAAAAATAAAACTCATAATTTCAATTGCAATTGTTTAACCCCGTAGGTCCCATTTCTTACGTTTATAAACCATTACTTAACTCTTTAAGAACCACCAATAGTTTCCTATATCATTTATATTATGTTGCATGTGCAATTTTAATTTTGAAAATTTTCACAGCATAAATTAAAATTTTTAACCCCTTAAAGTTAAAAGTTTAACCCTTTAGGTCTCTGCTCATTATTATTTTTACTCCTAAAATATCACTACTATTTTGATCAATAAAAAAATATATCACAACTATGATAATATGTATAATTAACTATGTTTTAGTTGAATTTATGAACTGTTACAATTGACCCCGTAAGTGGGGACAATTGTAACAAGTGCACGACTGTCAAAAATTGTTAATAACTAATATAATAACATTTAAAATAAGGTATTTATTTTTTTCTAGTAGAGGATAGTCTACTTTACTCGTCTGTCAATTAATACTAATAATATATTGGGATTTTTGTTAGTTAAAAATAGTTAAGTAAAAAATGCTACAATTGACGCCACTCTCCCCTACTATCTCGATACAGCAAACAACTGAAAATAATTACTTAGAATACATCTTAACAAAATATGGTACGTCATCACCGGACACAACAACATAGTGAAGTGATATCTGCTTTGAACAATGTATGTCTTGTATACAGATTCTGTAATATGCAATAATGACGCCACTTATGTTATCTGAAAAAAAAATTTCGGTTGCCAACACACGACCAAAACTTAATTCTGTTAATTCAATGTGTTCAGAGGTGTAACAAGCCACTACAACAAAAGAGCCTTAAAAACTATGAATCTTATTGCAACAATTGAGTTAAAAGTTTATTTCTTACCAAGAGGTTGTTCAAATAGCATATTTCATATCTTCTGATCTTCACTCCTCCTCTGATGCTTACGCTAGATCTTACGTTACGTTAGATCGTTTTTCAAATTTTGATTATTTTTGAATATTTTTATGAAGGGATTTTGTCAGATATAAGGAATTTAATGCCGTAAATAGGTATGTTTGCTTTTACTCTCCCTTTCAGCAAAAAAAAAAGTAAATAACAACCACCTTGCTTAAGTAATATCTGAACTATTCCGTGTTTTTAATAGTGTGCTTTCTCCTAAGATTTCAGATTTTAATGCTCTCTTTTGCTCTCTCAATATCAAAACTTAACTGCTGTATATTTTAAACCTTTTTTATCATTTTACTTTCTGCCATTTATAATTTTGATTGTTCAATTTATTCAGCTATAAAACCTTCATATAAAAGCATTCTTCCGTTTCTGAACAAAAGAAGAAAAAAAAAGCATACAGTATTCATTTTTCAAAAGAATCTTCGCTCAAATGATGCGCGAAATTTTTTAAGAGCTTGTAAAATGACATACGAAAAATAATGAGTCTGAAAGCGCTGATCTAGAAAAAATAATAAAAAAAAACTATATTTGTTCGTCAATTTCTTTTCTTAATTTATTATTTGAATCTAATTTTAAAATAGCTTTTACAGTTGGTGAACAATAATTGAGCAATGTTTCGTATTTGTTCATCTAAGCATTTGTATTATATTAGAATTAATTTATTAATAGAGTCTGGGCACGAGAATAAAAAATCGTCACCCTAAATAGGATTCACGTGAAAGTCAGAAAGTTACAAGACGTTAATTCTGAATTATTCGGAATTCTTCGTAAAAAAAATCCAACATAAATGTAATTCTTTAAAGAACCCAACAATTAGAGCATAAAATTTAATTTTGATTAAATAGGATATGGGATTTTATTGTTTAATAAAGACTAGTTAAGGTAGTTTTAAATTTATTAACGTTTGGCACATCATATGATCGAATGACGTATAATGGCAGTAAAATAAAAATATTTTAAGGAAAACTAAAAATATCATAAATCAAAATCGAAATAAAAATAATATTTTTAAAAACCACGTTTTTGTAGTGGAGAATAATAATTAAAAAGCAAAAATTTGAAAAACGAAAAACGTGGCGCGTATGAAACACATAACAGTATTGGTGCTTATGAGAATATGTGTATGTATATCTGTAATTGCATCTGAATGTGTATGTGGTTGAGCATGTGTATGAGAAAGAAAATGTGTATATGTATGTGTATATGTACTGTTATGTATTTCATGCACCCCTCGTTTTTCGTTTTTCAAATTTTTGTTTTTTAATTATTATTCTCCACTACAAAAATGTGGTCTTTAAAAATATTATTTTTATTCATTTATTTATTTTTTTGTATTCACTTCCAAAATCTCAATTTTTTCTCTCACTATACACAAAACTTTCAACTGACATGTGACACTAATTTGAAATAATCGAATCGACACAAAAGACAACCGCGAAAATATTAATTTTTCTTTAATTTTAATTTTATTTTACTTTGTATGTCTTTTTTCTTTTCATTTTCATGCATTGTCATCCAATTCTGAACTATGTGCCAAATTTTAAGTCTGTAGCTAGTCGGGAAGTTAGTTTAAAATCGATTACAAAATTCCACCCGAACAGACATACACGAAGGCAAGTTGATAAAAATGATAGTTTTCATAAAAGTAACTCTTATGATTTTTATTCTTAAAATTCAAAAATGGAATTACAAAAAAAAAGAATAAATATTTTAGGCATATTATAGAGAATGATGAGTGCAGTTAAAGTTAGAATTTTACAATTTTTATTAGTTAGAATTTATTTTTTATTTAGTTAGAATTTTACCATTACTCAACTGACTTACTAGTCAATTTATTTTATTTTATAACCTACGATAAATAGCAGACCCAATTCTAAATTGACAGTGAGCAGTGTTCAACTCCATAGCCTTGTAAATTTGAAACCAACCCAGAAGACAAAGGTCCTCCTGGATCAAGTATTGCGGTAAACTAGCCTTCGTGGTGGACTTTTCAATGATGCCAATCTTAAATTGCGTTTCATGGAGAAGAAAACCTCCCACAATTAGCCCGACGGCAAAGAGATTCTAACACATGATCCGTTTACCACTGAGGATGTTTTACGTTAGTACTCGTCATTTACGTATGAGCCGGGTGCAAAATCCGTACCAATCAGCTACCGCTGGGACTTGAGCCTGGGTCAACTCATTGGAAGGCGAACGCTTTATCCCATAGCTTTTTACCCGATTTTCAGTTAACGACTATCAAAATTAAGCTTCGTAGCCTAGTAATTTTGAATCCAACCTAGAAGACAAAGGAACTCTTGAATTAAGCATTGGGACAAACTAGCCTTCGTGGAGTACTTTTTGATGGAACTAACCCGCATCTCCGTTACACGGAGAGAGAGAAAACCCGAAAACCTCCCACAGCTAGCCCGACGGCAAGAGTATTCTAACACGTGATCCGTCTACCACTGAGAATATTTTACGTCAGCACTGTGGTCTGTGAGCAGAATTCACATCGACCAGCCACCGCTGTGATTCGAACTTGTGTCACCTCATAGGAAGGTGTACGCACTATCTCCTGAGCCACCGTGGCTCTCTTATTGGTTATTCTAATTTTCAAATGTTCTTACGTCAAAAAGTGATTTTACGAATGCAAAAGAAAAGTGAATTTGCGATGGCATCTCACCTAAGACTTTATCCTACAAATTAATAAACAATATTGACTTTTATTGCCATTAATACTATCCTAACTTAAAATAATCAGCCGATCATTAATTTTTAAAGACATTACTTAAGCCTAAGTGATTTGCGATTTTTTGGTAACAAAGGTAAATGAAAATTGCCCAAATCACACTACGTTATATTTGCAAGCCCTTACACATGGTCCATAAATTGGATGGTATATTTAACTATAAAGTGAAAGATTGCTGATAACTGCATTATATCCAATTCTCACATATCATGCCTTTACCTTTTCTGACGTTCACTTACTAAATTATTTTAAAATGATAAACGTATCTATAATTATATAAACTACCCTACAATAACGGAGGGATATTTCCGTATCGTGATCTGTCGCGCCAACTACTATCGCCAAGGTACCAAGTAGATTTTAAACTTGCAAATTTAAAAAAAAAGAAAAAAAAACATGTAGATGTTTGCCTGAGGGTGGTTATGAGTTATACTTTCGAGTCGGTCCCTTTCTGTGATGTTTTTTTTTTTTTTTTTAGTTTCTCGCGGTTATTCAAGACTTGGCGATTATTCAGCCACAGATCACGATATGGAGATCTCCCCAGTAATGGAAGAGACACTTTCGGTTTCTGATGTTTGTTTTTTTAATTTCTCAGGAAATACTTGGAGGACTATTTTGTAATTTTAGAAGTGTTTGGCTCATTCGATTTTTCATACTTTACAATAAAGTTTAAAGCTTTCAGGGGTTTTAGGGACCGACAATTATATACAAAAGAAAGTATTTTTGAACACCCTATGCCAAAAAATCAAACAATATACTTGCAAGTTGTATCGATTACTTTGATTTTTATTTTTTTCAATGACTGCATGAAATTTAGTAAATCTAGCTTGGATATTTATGAGAATATAAACATGTTTATTTCGCGTCATGTTTTTTTTTTTTTTCAAAAGTATTTTGTTCTTCAGAAATATTCTGCAAAATCAAACTAAATTTTGCAGCAATTTAAAATAAATTTGTTTTAAAATTGAAAAAAAAAATGTTAAAAAACGCGCAAGGTAAGAATATTTAAAGTAGTTCTTTTGAACTGGGCATGCACGAAAAAAAATTTGAAATAATTTTTTCATAATTTTAAAGTGAATCGTATTTAACAACTAATGAAAAAATTTTTATTTAAATATCTAAAAAACGTAAAAATTTCTAGGTAGTTTTTGTATTTTTTAAAAGAAAATTCAAAACGATAGGGGATTTAATTTTATTTTTGCGATTTTATTTTACTTTTGCTGTCCAGTCATAGGTAGAATAATTTGCAATACTACATAATAAAATTTATGAAAAACCCCTGATTATTTTGAGTTTTCTTTTAAAAAGTACAAAAACTACCTAGAACATTTCTTGAAACTTTTAACATTTTTAAGATATTTAAATCAGATTCTTTCCATTAGTTGCCAAATACGATACACTATAAAATTAAGAAAAAATATTTTTTTATTTTTTGTCGCGAATGCGCTATACGAAAGAACTACTTTAAATATTCATATCTTGCATATTTTTCAATTTTTTTTTCATATTTTAAAACAATAATTTTGTAATTAATTTTAAATTGTTTAAAAATATTGTTTGATTTTCACTGAATATTTAAGTTATAGCAAAAAACATAAGAGAAAAATTGATCTTCTGGCATAGGGTGTATAAACATACTTGTTTTCTTCATAATTTATTGTCGGTCTCTTAAACCTCTGAAAGCTTTAAGTTTTATTGCAAAGTATGTAAAATAACATGTACTAAATACTTCTAAATTTACGAACAAAAAAAGTTTTCTATTTTTTTTTTTTTTTTTGAGTAATTCAAAAAATTATCAAAAACTGAAAGCGGTAGGTTAGTGTTTATAAAAGGTTTGTATAATGCAAGGTAATATCTCAATTTTAATAACACAATACATTGTCGAGAAATATTTATAATTCAAGATTTATCGCGATGGTTCTCAATTTAACTAATTTACATCAGTCAATATTTTCTAACCAATATGAAATTTTACAACCTTCACGCAGTGGTGTGCAAGGGGAGGGGGGGTGAAGAATGCAATAACCCCAATCAAAGAGGGAGTTCAATCGACGACTAAGAATACGGAAACATTAAAATATATTATCTATATTTATAAATTAAATTTTTCGTCAGAATTAATCAGTTAAATCAGAAGTTTAATACTTTTCCAGTACGTTTTATGAGAATATAAAGTTTGCAAGCCTAAACGCAGTTACAAGTCGATTTGTCTCGAAGAGGCAGATAGAGAAAGCCTTGGCCTGCACTAGGCTGTAGTGCTGTTAAAGGAGAAGAAAATTGAATAGCGTAGTAGAGGAAAGCTCCAAGTAACATTCTAAAAAAGAGTAAAATGTTGGGCTTTATAAACATGTTATGGTCAGTTGCATATTATGCATAAGTTGAGATCTATAACTTAACTTTTTTTCTGCAAGGTCATTAAATAAATGGGTTTTTATATGAAAAATATGTTTTGCAAGCAGCTTCCTCTTGTTAATAGATTTTATGAAGGGTAATAGGCTTTAAAATGCGTTTAGAGCCTTTTCCCATCAAGCTACTTAATAAAATAAAAAAACTATGAATTTTAATTGTCCCAAACAGAATAAACAGGGAAAAGCCATTATTGTGCGTGTTCTTATTCATTTTCTTCTTTTAAAAAAATAATCTCAATCACTTCTAGAATCAGAGCTAAAAAGTATAAACGTCTTGTTGAAAAAATATCAAAAGAACCATTATGAAAATAAAACCTTTAAAGAAACTCGTTTAAAAAGTTGCTTTCTTTTCTACTTTTCAGTTAAAAAAAAAAATAAGATAATGCTCTTACCATGCCCGCAAACGTGGTTTCTAACATTAAACTTTTTTTTTTTTTTAAAGAGAGATAAAGCGGGTCACTTTACATAATGGACCATTCTAACCAACTTTTTAATATGAACTATATTAAGGAAATTTCGCTTTAAAAAAAATTACGCGCAAAAAGTTTAACTTTTCTTTCATAATGAGGCACATAGTACAATCATTTTCAATCAGGAAAAAAAATGAAAATAGTTTAGACTGTAACAAAATATGGCTCGCAAAATATTTAACTAAAATTTTAAATTACGTGAATTTTTTCCAAGCAAAGTAAAAATAAAATTATTTATATCTGTTTACTTAATTTGTAACAGTGAGTGAACAATAGCCAACAAGAAAAAAAATTGTTTTAATAATCAGATTTTTACGAAATAAGTGCAAAGCTTAAAGATTCAAAGGGGTGAATTCAAACATGGTAATCAATAAGTGCTATCTGTTAATTAAGTTAAAAAGATCAGATAGAAAAACGCACTTTCTCTGAACGGATTTTTCTCTAAGAGAGCGATCGATAGTTTGGGCCTCTGATTGATAAATATTTACTTTCTGCATATTTCGCTAAGGGATATTTTTATGCCATCGAAAACTTTTTGGCACACACAAATTAGTTTATCTAAGGATGACTCCATATAAAAATAATTTTGAATAATTACTTATTTTATTGAAAAAGGGTCAGAGATTTTTGGGATTTGCATGATAGGTAAATTTTTACGCCTTTTTATTTAAACTATGTAGTTTTAAACGACAAAATGCAAAATTTAACGAAATCGGTCGAATATTTGAACGAAACGAATCGATAAAATTGAATGTTTCTTCAAAGAAAGTACGTTTTCGATGCATCTGCCATCTACTAATTAGTACTAATTAATTGGCATAGTTGAACCATTACAGCACCCTTGAATCATTAAGTAAGGTTCTCAGTAAGCAAAATTTGTTCATTAAAAAACACAAATTATTCAGTGTGATATTTTATCCCCACTATTGCGTGTGAAACACGCCCTCCAGAATATTCATAAAGGTTATTTGCTATTTATTTATTTTTCAGCAATTTTACAAAAACAATTTCAAAAAAATAACCTCAATATTAAATAAATAATGAATTATTGGTAGGAGGCACACCTGTTACATGTTTCAAAAAATATTTGCTGGTTTAAAAAAATCCTAACATACGGTACCCTTGTAACCTTTCCAAGGAACCCTAGGGTACTGTGGACCACCATTTGAAAAAATCTGCCTTAATCCTCTCTATTTTACATCATTTTGAATAACAAAAACTATAATCAAATTTTTTTTATTGATTTCACAAGTAAAAAATTGTTAAATGAAATAACATAGTGCACAGCCAAATCTTTCAACAAAAAATAAGCACCTTTTCAGTACTTAAAAATATTTTTAAGCATTATATAAATTAACAAAATGCAAAATAATTTTCAAAGACTTTACATGATCATGATAAAATAACAAGAACAAAGAACTCTTTTTCTCGATTACATTAGCCACCATGAAAAGATAGAGAGATTTTTCGGTTCGATTTCAGAGGGAGGAAAATCAAGTTGGAAATTGAGAATCCCTTGCAAAATGCAGCCGAGTTGCACATGACAGTGCAAGAATAATTCTCTCTGAATCCAGCTCAGTATATGAAACACAAGCATTTCATCAAACATGTAAATTGATTGACACTTTCATATGCTACGGAAAGACAGTATGCCAAAATGCATTTTGTTTGAATGATTTGTGAAAACGTTGAATAGAACAATGTGAAAACCATGCTTTTGCATAATATGTGGCGAAAATCAACATGGTAAAGAAAAAAACAGTATCATATTCGAAAAGGGAGAATTAAGCACTTTTTAAAAACACCCAATATAAAAAGCACCTTTAAGGGCTTTTAAAAATGAAAAAAAGGCATGCTTAAGCACTTTTTAAAAAAGCTATGCACCCAGTTAAACTTACATTTACAGCACACAACAACTTTGTGCAACATTTTAATACAATCAGATGAAAATTGTGGAATGTGTTGGCTTGTAAGAGGGCTATAAATTATAGTTTTGTATAAAAAATATTTCAAGTTTTTAGTTACATAATGCCAAATGACAACACTTGCTCACTCATAAGTGATCAAAACAAGAAAACAAACTGAGTTTTCTTATCACCATTTTAGAAAGTTAAAACTACATAAAAAAAATTATTTTCAAAGCATTCCTTTATTTTGATCAACTTACTGGATATTCGTTTAAAAGTCAATTAAATTTTAATAGAGATTATAAAGTAATAGCAGAACTGATGTTATGTGTGTAGTGAAATGAAATACATGAAATATTCTAAGGAATAATGAAATAAATATTTTAATTCAAAAGATAAGATATGAATAGATTCTTTTCGAGACAGACTTTCGGCTTCTTTTAAAATACTAAAGCAATCAATATCTTACAATTGCATGAAATTTATAAGGCAATTTTAAATTTCACAGTTTAAGAACATAAAGTTTTCAAGATAAAATATTTGGTAAAATTTGAATTTAAACTCAGAATGATATCAAGTAAACACAAACTATCCTGAATAAAACCAAAGTGAATATTGCACAGTAACTGGCATACGGTTCAGTAAACTAAAGCCTTCCTCAGTGTCAAAACACAGAAGAAAACAAGAGACAAATAAATTACAGCGTGGAAAGAGTGATTTAACTTAATAGGGAAGGAGGTTGGAGCTTAAACAAGATAACCAAATAAAGGGAAATTTAAAAAAAAAGAAGGAAAAAAAACAGGTGTGTAGGCAAAGTAGGGTGAGAACCCCAAATAAGCGAAATGTAGAAATTAAAATAAAATTTCAAATGTTAGGAAAACATGAAATTCAAGCTTGTTCCTCCTCTCCTATTGCTTAAACCACCTTTTTCCTTGTTATATCTTGCTTGCCTCACGTTTTGTTCTGTCATTCTGGGTTTCTGCACTGAGGAAGGCTCTTGCTTATAGAACTAAAACTTTAGTATGTCTGTTTTTGTAACATTATCTGTGCTTTATTCACATTGTTTAGCTCGATTCATGTGTATCACAATATATACCTTATCTTTATAAAGACAAATTTTCAGTTTTAATTGATAATAATGAGGAACATAAAATGCATAAATATATTATTTTTATTAAAAAAAAGACAAAAAACAATTTTTCAAACAATCATTCAAAATTAGAAATTTCTCAACAAACATTCTTGCATTTCATCTTCTTTAATACCTTTACTAATGTCCTCTACTTTTTTCTTTTAGTTTAGCAACAAGAATCTCATTCTTTCTACATTCCTATAAAAATCAAAACAAATAATTCAATACCAATGCATGAAATTTATGAACTGAATGTTAAAGACAGTAAGACATGAACAGGGAGCATAGCCAAATCTTTCAACAAAAAATAAGCACCAAGTACTTTTTAAGCACTAAAAAAATATTTTTAAGCACTATATACATTAAAAAAATGCAAAATAATTTTACATGACTATCGAATCATGAATAGACTTTACATGATTATGATAAAACAACTAGCTTCTGACAAAGAACTCTTTTCTTGATCATATTAGCCACCATAAAAATATCGAGAGATTTTTCGGTTTGATTTCAGAGGGTGGAAAATGAAGCCTGAAATTGAGAATATCTTACAAAATGCAGAAGAGTTGCACATGAGAGCGCTAGAATCTCACCGAACTCAGCTCAGTAAACGCATATGCGGACTCGCAAGTATTTCATCAAACAAGTAAAATGATAGACTCTTTCATAAGCTATGGACCCATAGTAGACCAAAATGGATTGTGGTTGAATGATTTGTGAAAACGTTGAATAGAACAATGTGAAAAGCACGCTTTTGCATAATATATGGCAAAAATCGACATGGTACAGAAAAAAAATCTCATTTTCGAAAAGAGAAAAATTGAACACTTTTTAAAAACACCAAATGAAAAAAGCACCTTTAAGGACTTTTAAAAAACGAAAATCAAAAATAAGTACCTTAAAGCACTTTTTTAAAATACTACACACCATGATGAATGTATATTTTATTATAACATATTACTACAATTTACATTTCTGAAAGAAGAAAAATTTTAAAAAATTTGAATATAGAAAGCTAATACTACAAGATTAAAGAATTAAGATTTGTTGAATCTGTCTTAAGATATTTTATTCAGCTGACAAATATAAATTTAGTTGTAGTTTCTTAATTTTTTAAAAATTCAACTTTCAACCCTCAAAACATTAAGTGTTGGATGAATAAATTTATTCTCTATATGCCACTTCCTAATAAATACTACAGAGTGAAACCAAACTGTAATACAGAAATTAATCAGGTGAAATGGCGAAAAGTTCTGGGTTTACTCTTATGTTTAACACTGCATTTTTTACTATTTTGTGTAAAAAACAGCAAACAAACATGTTTCTGGAAATCAAACAATAAAATTTAGGGTCGTACCTCTTTGAAGTCTTTAACAGTCTTGAAATAAAGTCTTTGCTTTTCTATTAAGTCAACAAGGTGATCATTAAGTTTATCCCGCTGGTCTTTAAGTTCAAGTTTTTTCTTTTCAACCTAAAGTAATAAAATATTACATTACATAAATGATCACTAGAAAATAACTAATGCAAACTATGACTGAAGTTCCAAATTGTATTTTCAATACTTGTTTTTTTTAAATAGATATATTTTAATATTCAAGTGATTGTACCCAAGTTGCCTGAAAGTTAACATTAAAAAAAATTTCTTTTAAGCTTCGCTCAGTGAATTTAAATGTTAAAAGTTATATAAGTGTTAAAATGTGAACATTAGTAGACTTGAGTAAGGAAGGAGGAAAAAAAATTAAGAAATACTCATATTGGTTCTTTTTAATATTGTAACTTTATCTACTAACTATATGAAAAATTTAAATTAATCTAAAATCAGAAAAATAGATATCTATAGCCCTGAGTGATATTGGAATTTAATTTAAATAGGGTCAGAAAATATTAATATGTTACAACATTTTCAATATAACCAATTTACGTTTAGTTTATATTAGACAATTTTCCTGCCGAAATGAAGAAGAAGAAAAAGAAATTTTTTTTCTAAGATACTTTTAATAATCATTATTAAAAAAAATAATAACTGGGTAATTACAAACATTTAAAAGTGTATAAATTAAGAGATAGGAAAAAACTATTTTTTTTTAAATATTGGTTAGATCACAAGAAATTGAATATGTTTTAGCCTAATTAACTTGGTCAGTATATGTCCCTCAATTTTGTGCATAATTTTGTATTGTTAATCAATACTGATTTATTGATTATTCACTTTCCCCCCCATTCCGTAGGAAGAATTTGTACTCGGCTAGTATTAATAAAAATAAAATATAAAGCTGTAACATAAAAAATAAAAATGTGTTACAGAAATTAAAGTATTTATTAAAAATAAATACTAACTTTAGCCTTATTCTGGATAATCCTTTCAACAATTTGCTCTAATTTAGTTAAAAATTCTCCTCTAGATGATGAAGATGACATTGCTCTAAGGTCAAATTAAAATCAGCAATCAGTATATGTTTAGAGCATCATGAAAATAAAGTACTTAAATGATAAATACTTACTCAGTAAAATTCTCTTGAATAGAATTCAATAAATCCACCTTGGAAAAACAAAACAAACAAAAATATTAAAAATAAAATTATCAGTCTTTATCATATCTTTTAGGCAAAATACAACTAAATAAATATTTATTCTGAAATAGATTTCAGTCACGAGAATTTAAAATTTCTTTTTGCAACCAATAGTATTAAATGTCTCTTTATAATATTAAGCAAAATTTTATACAGTGTAAAGTCTGCTAAAGTTAAGATGCCATCTCAATAATTTGAAGGATTAAGCTTAAATGTGATTAAATATTTGTGCAGATGATATTTTAAACTACAAAATCAGGCACGGGAACATTCTTTCTCTAAATAAACATAGTCTTGTTTCAATCGATTTGGATCCTTAACCATCAAAATATAGGGGAGGGTAGTCGGAAGTTTGGGCAACATAATGTTAATTTCACTTTTACTTATTTCACCATATCTATAAAACTATTTGAGACAATCGAAACTTTATTCACGCAATTATAAAAATTGTAAAATAAAATTTTATAATTATTTATTATTTTTATTATCAATTTTAATAACAAGCCAAAGTATTTTGAATCATAAGGTATGCAGAGTTCTTACATTATTTTAAACATTGTAATTTTAAATAAAAAAAATCCAAAATTTTAATGCAATTATTAAAATAGTTCTTAAGAAATGAAAATTTAAAATTGTTTTCCTTGATACTATTCAGTATGAAAATAGGGAAATTCAGGCTGCATGTTATAGTTCAGTCCCTTATATCAAAAATTATTAAACTTCTTTTTTATTTATTCGTTCTACATACTGTATAAAACATATTTCATCTGTATCGCTGCCCAAATTACATTAATAATGGGACAGCCATTTCATCTGATGCTACTCAATTTGATTTTAAATTAGTTATGCAAATTTTTTAAAGTCTAACTTATAATGCACATGTTTCATAACCACTCCTAATTTAAAGAAAAAATCTGATGTGTGTCCGCAAATTTGAGTAACAAAATACACCTTTGTACAAGAAAGTGGAAATTTTGTGAACGCAAGAGATGAAGAACATTAGCCTTACATATTTTCCAGGAAATAAAAGTGTTTCTGTGTTTAAGTGATGTAAGGCCCTTGCAAATTCATGTAAGAATAAAACTTTATTTTTAAAATTTAAATAACGGGATGATTTTTTAACAAACAAGATAATCTATTCCATATGAACATGAAATGCTCTTAAATTTTTAGTAAAACAAATAATAAATTCTTGCACATAATATTAAAAGCAGAACTTACACTTAGCATTAAAGTTGTGACATATTAGATATCAATAATTAATAATTTAAATAACTCTTTCTATCATAAAAAGATAATTGACTTCTTGTCACTTTATGGATCAACTCAATGGGCGTAAAAATCACTTTAAATAATCATTAATAAATAAAAGTAATAAATCCAGATATTGTGTGTTGCAATCAGATAAAATAATAAACGTTGTAACAATATTAATCTGTGAATTATTTACTTATCCCTAATTGAATGGTATTTACAAGTAATATCTATTCATTCATTCTTCGTAACATTATTATATTTTTTTAATTTATTATTCAAAATTAAAGGCATAAAAATATAAGAGTTATTATTTTACTATAATATAATAACATGATATTACCTTATTTTGCTACATTTTATGATAATATATTTAGTTATGATTTTACAGTTATTCAAAGATAAATTAGTTACATTTACTTCTATTAACACATTTCCTGGAAAATTATACTCAGTTATTATGTACAGCTAAAATATTGAAAACAAAATAAATATTTAAAATTCTAAAACAATATGAATTAATTTTAATACTTTTGTTAAATAACCAATTAAATAATATTTTATATAACCAAACCAAATAACTAAAATAATATTTAATGAATTTTCAAAGTATCCAAAATTCAAATAAGAATATAAAAACATATTTATGGATAAAATTGCAATGGTAATTATTATGTTTAAATTTTATCCCAATAGATTCAGAAACTAAATCAGTGTATATGTGTAAGAAAATTTTGGGATCTTTTAATTGAATATATTTTTTTAAATTTGGTGATACCACAAAACAAATATGATTGTAAAGCAAACATGGGTTTTTTATGAAGAAAGAATCAGTTGAAAGAACTTTTTAGTAATAATAATAGATATATTGAAGAATTTAAAATAAAGAAGATACAGCATACCTCCTTGGTAATATACATTCTTGTATCCTCCAATGTATTGTACAAAGTATAAAATTGTTTTGTTTCTTTATGCTTAGCTGCCACTAAAAAATAAAAGTTACAAAATATTTAATACATAATAGATTAATAAGCGAAAAATGCAGACAGGCAAAACAATTTTAATCTATTTACGGGAAACCTTAAGTTTAGATAAAAAGAAAAGGAAGAAAAAACTTTAATTTCGAAAATGATGAATTTATCTTCAATTTTGAATGAAATATTTATTACTTTTTTTTTCCACTCACCTTGATTATATAATTCAACAAAACGTTTCTGATACTGACTCAACTCGGCTCTTGAAGGAACTTCATCAAATTTTCTTTGAATGACAGCTATTTCTTTGTTTTTTCTAGCCTAAAATGTATGTAGTGCATTAGATTTTGAAGAAAAATTAAACTAAAATGTAATTAAGTGATTAATTTAATAATTCAATTAGGTATCAATTCAACTTAATAGGCTTTTAACAATTAAAAAAAATATCTGAAATGTAAGATTTATTTTCTAAATACTATATAGCCAAAATCCTATAATAAAAGCAGAAACAAAATTAATAACAATAATAATATGAATCATCATCACCATAGTTGGCCAGACAGCTCAATGTGAGCCAATGCCTTCCTAATAACATGAATATGATGAGTGAAACTAATACTCTTTAAGGAAATATGAAGTTTGTGAATACAAATACAGTCGGACCTCTATTTAACGAAGTCACTAAATCCTGATAATAAGTTCGTTATTTGGAAAATTCGTTAAATAGAAAATCACCTTCTAAAATACATAAACAACACAAAACAGGTTTTAAATTCATGAACACTAGGCATTAATTGATGCACCGTTATCTTGCAAACTAGTATCTACTATTTATCTAATAAATCTTAATCATAAAAGAAATTTGCATGGAAAGCAAGAATAGAGCAAAACATTATCCAGTGTTACACTATTATGCTCAGTGTTTTCATCGCAGAAAAAAAATGGGTGAGAATTTCTCACTCTTCCTCAAAAACAGGGTGAGATTTCAAAAAGTTAAGTAAGATTTCTAAAAATTAAAAAAAAAAAAACACACACACACACACACACCAAGAAACTTGGAAAAAATANGAAATATGAAGTTTGTGAATACGAATAATATGGTGCTTATGCCAAAATTACTGCAAGCAATAAGACATTTGTCCTTCCTCAAAAATAAAACTTCACTAAAAATTTAATCATAAAAGAATTCCTAATATTATCAAATAATCATTCTGTGGGAATTATTCAATAATTTTTTATTAACATTTAAAGTACACATTGTGTAAATTTAGGTTTTCTCACTGTCACTGATTAGAACAACTCACATAAATGTACATTTTTTGTTTGAATTTTCAGAATAAGTTTTTCATTTTATGTATGTTTTTTGGTGAGGGGGGCATTTTTAAAGTGGTAGCAAAAATAATAAAAATATAAATGTTTTAAATTGTTTGTATCCACAGAAATTAATGAAAAAGTTAATAAATTAAAAATACCTGGAAATCAAGTAAGGCAAAGCAGATTAAGCCTGCCTGTCAATGTGACATACAGGTCAAATGATGAATAACTTAAAGATGAAGTATGAATCTGAATAATGATAAATAATTTTAAGATAATATATTTATTATGAACAGTAACAAAAGAAAGGATAAAAAAAATATTTTAAAAAGACTTTATTAATACCAAAAATTATATTTAATAATAGCCAAAAAAAAAAAGCTTTGAAATAGTTCTTAAAATTTATTTACTTTATTAAAATTTGCAACAGAATTATGCCAAAGAACTGATACAAAAATTCATTCCTTAATTTAACAATTAAATTTTTTCACTTTCCCGAAATCTGTAAAAAGGAAAAATGGAAATATTATCCAGTAAAAAATGCACAAAAAACTTTTGAAATGTAGTTTAATTAACTTAAATTATTGAAATGTAGTTTAGTCAAATTCCATCAACAGAAATAAAATAGAGATACTGTTCTAGAGAAATAAAATAGAGATACAAAGTCTAAACGAAATAAAATGGAAATTATTATAAAGAATAAAAACATTATACAATGCATTTAAACTGAATACAATTGACCAAACAAAAGATATTGAAATACACTATGTGTAGTAAATGTTCATTGAATCTATGTAAATGATAAAAACTTAATATCATAAAAACATTATGACATTTATATTTACTAAATATAAATAAATAATTGGTGATTTTAATGAAACTATCACACCAAAATAGTAGTATGTAGTATAATTAATAATTATTTTATCAGACTTAGCAGATAAAATAATAAAAGTAGTCTTGTTCTAGAGTTTAAAAGGAACTTTTTATTAATACTAAAGACTTTTTCTTTTTATAAACATAAATAAGGATATAAATAGTATAGAGAGTAAGAGAGATAATTACAAATAGTATATTAGTAAATAGTAGATAATTACATATAGTATATTACAAATAGTATAGAGATAATTACAAATTTAGAAAATTAGACAATTTTTAACAACTTACTAAAAGCATTCTTATTTTTTGTAGTTTTTCTTTATCTAAATTGTACTGTTTTTCAACCATCTCTGTGTGTTCCTGCAAAAAATATTTGTGGTTACTAATTTTTTTGTTGCATCTATGACTTATTTTAATAATACACTGAATAAAAATGTATTAGAAAATAAATATTATATTTTATAATGTTTGTATAGCAAGACTGGAAGATGATTGAAATTTTTTAAAGAAAGTTTATCACAAGGTATTATATATGCTATTTTTTTCATATTTAAATAAAGTAACTGTTTTTAAACAAAACTTAGTCATAGGTAAACAGAATTTGACAAAGCTTTTAAAAAAACCATTAAATGTGAGTAAAATTCTGACAAAAGCACATTTTTGTGTGATTTTTACTGATTTTATTTTAGACTTTACCTTCTGCTAATATCTGGTACAGTGAGTGCACCAAAGGGTTAATGCTCAGTAAAATTATTCATTTTGGTGATTTATATTTAGTTCAATTTTAGGTATTTAAATATTACTACAGTACAGAACCCGTTATCTGGAAATCAGAAAACCCAAAAACCGGAACGAAATTCGATAAATTTTCCCGCCATTTTTTTTAAAAAATTTTTTTCCTCGTAAAATTTTAGGACTTTTCTTTCTTTTTTGAAAGATGTTTACCTTACCATCACTTTGGAAATAATCATTAGTGTATTACTTCATTATATTTTTTCTTCTTTTTAAGAGTATTTCCAAATATTTTTTATTTTTTTTAGTTGGGTTTAACAATAAAAAAAACGGCTTTTTGTAGCTATTCAGAAGACCGGAAAAATCAGTTAACTGGAATAGCGATGGTCCCGATCGTTCCGGATAATCGGTTCCCTACTGTATTATTAATACATATGCATCAAAAAAAAAATTTTTTTTTTGCACTTTAAAGTAGTTTTTATCTGAAAAAAAATTTTTTTTTTAAAATTAATATCCTTTAATTAATTCACTGAAAAACTGTTATAAATAAATACAAATTAGTCACATCAAAATTATCCTACATAAAAATAACTTTTTACTACTAGATTCTGGGAGGGAAGAAATTGAAAGGAAAGTTCATTTTTAGAATTTTGGGCCTATTCCTATTTATGTAGAATTTATAAGAAATATATCATTTTATAAAAAATATAATTTCAATATTATTCTTAAAAAATTTTGCATAATGGGATGCAGGAGAATCAGTTTCATAAAATAAAAAAAGCAATGCAACGATTTAAAGAATGAAGAAAATATATGTCATTTCATTTTTTTTATCAATATGCATACAGTTCCATTAAAAATCCAATATCTATATAATTTACACGTCATCTTTTATTTACTTAGCACTGTAATTATTAAATATTATTTTTTTGCTTTTCTTATACATAAAAACAGCACAAAAAATATTAAAAAGAAATCTTACTGAAATACTATATTAAGTATGAGTGTTGTAACTTTAATATTGTCTTTAAATGTAGTCACCAGCATTGTGCGAGTGATATTTGTAGGAAGAGTTTATTTTCTCTATTACACAGCCTCTCTATAGTAATGTTTCCACTATTAAAATTCCAAACTTCATTAAAAAGGCTTAAAATTAAGAAGAAAAAAATGCTTTAATTTGTCGACTTAACATAAAAAAATTAAATTTATTAAAATAGATGCATTACATTGTCTTCAGATGTTCCTTGTTCCGAAGATGCTTTTAATTCTTCAATTTCCGATTTTAATCTAGCAAGCTCTTCTTTACAATGAGCTCTGAATTCCTGCTCTTGTTTCTTTAGAGTTTCATTTGTAGCTACAAGGGATCGAAGTGTTTCTAATAAACTGAAATAAATACAAGAGAATAACAGTCATCTACGCAGAATTCTTAAAAATATTTAGGTTGTTCCAAGATGTGAATAAGCATTAAATCAAAATACCAAACCAAAATGATACAAACAATAATCTTAATATTAATAATAAATCAAAGTTTATAATTTTTCATAATAATAATCAATTAAAGTTTAGAATTCAATTCATAACATTAATGCTGAATATTTATGACTAAAGTTACATTAATATTTTTTACTACTATGCTATATATCTAAGAATGCCTTATCCAAATTTTTCTTAAATAATTTCTTATTAAACTAAAAGGAAAATGATAAAAAAAAAATAATATAGAAAACAGATAATAAGAAATAATAAAAAATAAAAAGACTGAAGATTTTAACTTCTGTCAAAGTTATTTTAAAATAACAATTACTTGGAACTTCTGTTACCATGATATAAAGTAATCGTTATATATTGTTAACAAGAAAAATTGCTTCTCATTGCGTCACACACTCAGTGTTCCTAAATTTAAAATTCATTTTTAAAGTTTTAACAAAATGATCTTACATAAAATTACATAATTTTATTAACAAACTTGACTTTTAAAAAAAAAGAACTATTAAGAGACGAAAATGATGAGTGAGAAGTAACCATGGGGCTAAGAGTGGAAGGAGGCAGCGGATGGTGCCATTTAAAAATTAAAATGACTATAGAACAAGGTTGATTAAATTATTCTCATATGGGATTTAAAAGATAAAATAAAATATTTAGCGTTAAAGAAGTGGAGGTATTTTAGTTCAGAAAAATTTATATGAAATTTTCTGTACTTAATTTAATAATTAATGAATCTCAATAACTATAATTTATATTTATAAAGCAAAAAATACTACAAACTTTTTATTATCATCATTCTCAGCTCCTTCTAATGCTTCCATTTCTTTTAGCATGGTGTTATATTCTTTTTGCAGCTGAAGAAATTAAATGACATGCGTCAATGATTAATGTTCCAAATTAACATTAAGAATATATAAAATGTACATGTACACAAAGATAGCTCATTTAAAAACATTTTCAAATTTAGTAAAATAAGTACAAACAATCATTTAGATACAGGTAGAACTACTTACGGTCTTCTGTCTATTTTGTGAATCTTGATAGGCACTTTTCAGTTGGGCATTTCGACTTTCTGCCTATTAAGAAAATAAACATAAAATATGCAGAAACTTATAATACACATTCTGTGAGAATGAGATAAATCTACTACCAAAAACTTTAAAATGAATATTACAAAAAATAAAATTTTTAAATTTAAAAAAAAAGATGGAAAAATAATTTTAAGATCATATTAACATAAAAATTAAGGAAGAGCTGGCAAATTACATTTTTAAGGTTACAATTTCAAAATAAATGGTTAATTTTAGATATGAAAGTTACATGGATTAAGATCTAGTGACCAAACATGTCATGAAATGGAAAATTTTTTTTTATTTTTCACCCGAATCACACGATCGAAATGTCTATGCCAGTTATAAGCATTCTTGTAGCCAAATAAAAATTAGCCTATAGTTTAAAAATGATCAGAAATAAAAGTCATAAAAAAAATGCATTGCAATTCAAAAGTTGTGAAAAAGGGAGCAGATTCTTTAAAAGGGAACAAAACACAACAGCATTAGTCATATCAAAAGAATGCAGATATTAGAAAAAAATTCCCTGAATTTTCCAGGTATATCAGGTAAATTTTAACGAAAATCAAGACCATGTACTTTTTCATCAGAAAACTTTCTGGTGAAAACTTTATTTTATTTGCAACACCAAAATTAGATTTTGTGACTAAAATTAGTCTTTAACCCAGTGTAATTTAATCCAGTGTTTAGTTCCCAAGCATGCTTGGTACTAATTTATGAACCCACTGAAGGGATGAAAGATCCTCGGGCGAGAAAGGCCCGAAATAGGACCTGCGTCACGGGAGCGCGAGGCGCTATCACTCAGCCACCGGGCATCATATACTATATCTAAATTTGTATAAATGTGAACGGCATAACAACGGTTCATATAAATTCTTATAAACATTAACAAAATACTGTAGATTTATATACGCAAAATTAAAATTAGTCCTATATAACAAAGCAATTTGAAGACATTATTTATCACTATGGAATAGTGATAAATGGCACTGAAAGATCTTCATATTAACACTTTCGCTGCTAATCCTGCTCCAGCACGAGACGAAATTCTTTTTAACAGTTTATGTTGATAAAACAGATCAAGCGCATATGATCATCCAACTATTTTTACAGAAAATATGAAGTTTTCTCCAGACAATAATACATTGTTTATTGAAATAAACTTATTGTGAATTTTAAAAACTAAAGCAGTTGCATAAATAAATCTAACTTTAACTATATTTTTATCAAATACCACATTTAATGATAGATACAGCATAACCACCTGTACTAGGCTAGCTGTGAATATGTTGATAAATACTAAACCCAATTCTATTTGAGATGGTTTCTAAAGTGTCACATCTAATATTTAGAACTATTTCTCTCACACTTAGCATAAACTCATAGATATATGAGCATAGAAGTATATAACGCAACATAGAAACTCTAGTAACAGAACTTCCAAACAAATTCATAAACCATATAATGATTAATTATAGCATAAATATGAAATTCTCTAAGAATCCTTAAAATGTTCATTTATACAGGGTATCTGCTACATTTTAGATTTTCAAATTCATGACTAATTCCAAGAACTTTTTATGACTTAACGAAGTTATTATTTTCTCTGACAAAAACGGAATGATAAATTCAAAAAGCATTATAATAACATTAATTAAAATGATAGGTATAACCAAAACTGTTATACTCTGCATCTTCATATTTATTGATTTTAAAAAACAGTAAAAAAAAAAAAGAGTTTAAGCAATAAAATAGCTGAGCAAATAATTTTTTCTTTTTTTCTGCAGTATTCTAAAGATACTTTTCCTGTTCATCAGAAAGGAAAGAAATACTCCTTATTTTTCTGTTCTCATCTCGGAATAAAAAAAAAATTCACCAATGATTGGCTTTCTTCAGCTAGAATTTTAAATTGATAAAATAAAATTTAAAAAAAATAATAATTCTGAAATCACAGAAGTTTAAAAGATACTTGGCTCTAGAAATGATGTTTTTTCCTTCATTTTTTGAAAAAACCATAATTTTTAAAGAACATGATAAAATCTTTTTATATTTTAATAAAATATTATTCAAATTCAGATATTCGGAGCACCAAGAAATTGGGGGAGTGGAATTCCATTTTATATAAAAAAAAATTGCCGACCTAAATCCATGACTTTCCATGATTTTTTTAAATAAGTTCTAGTTAAAATCATGACATTTCATGACAAATTTTGTTCAATACCGAAATTCATGACCTTCCATGATTTTTTATGACTTTCCAGATGCGCGGATACCTTGCTTATACATACCTCAGCTACTTTATCTCCTTTATCTTTGATTTGCTTTGTAAGTGATGCAGCCGTACGCTTATGATACTGTTTTCCACTCAAGCCTCTCTCTCCCAGCTCTTCATTAGCTAATTCTGCTTGCTGAAATGCATTGATATTTTATTATTTTTGCAAAAAGATATCTATGATTATCTTTCCTCAATAGCATTTAGAAATTGCAAACTTTACTTTTTCTGCAAATTCTGATGCAATTTGTTGAATTTCTCCAGACTGCAATCCCACGATTGAACCAACTTGGCTTGCAGTGAGTTTACCCTGAAATTTAAAATTTATTTTGGTTAAAAAAAACAAATACTTGAGTATAATATACAGTACTAGGAAGATGAAAGAGTATATTTTTGTCTTTTATAAAATAACACTTTCAAACTTTCCATCAAGAAGTCAATGATTAACTATCCTACTGTCCTGTAATTATTAGTCCCTACCTCATTATTATTTGAACTCATATGAGGAAGCGCATAATACCATTTATCATTTTCAGTAAGATAATAAAACTATTTTTCTTAATTTAATTTGCAAAGCAGGGAGGCCTAATTTTCAATGTAATTAATTGATAACCAATCTAACAATCACCTCAAGCAATTTAACTTGTTCTTCTTTCAAGACACAACAGACTATCGTATCAGATAGGGCAATTGGGAAATAAAATTAAAAAAACCATATTCTTTCACTAAGCTGCACATTAAGTACATTCAAAACAATTTACAACCTATTCAAAATAAAGGCCAGTTCTGTTCTAAAATAAATTAAAATTACACCCAACATTTTTTTATATTGGCTTTGCATGTTTCATTAATTTTCTTGCTTTTGTCAGTCTCGCTAAATTTTATTTTTAAAAGTCTTGACAGTATTATCTTCAAAATTTAAATATGATATACATATTTAAATTTTGAAAACACATAAAAACTTATCGTTTTTTGTCCCTGAATAAATTAACACTAAGTATCAATTTTTTTATTTCCTTTTTCCTTCTAAAAACACTAAAGTTAGTTTATTACTTACTTACCAGTCTGAGTTTTTTAAATCATATAACTGTATACAGAACAATAATATAAGGATTTAAAATTAATGACAACACTATACAACATGAAAATGTTCTTTAGATGAAAATATGTATTTTTTGTATATTTTTATCTGAAAATAAAGTATCTGTTACTATCTTTTGTAAACAATATGCCATTTTACCAAAAATTCATACTTAAGATTGTTGATATCACATATTTTAACAGCACGTCATATTTTACACGCAATGGTAAAATGTTCTCATTAATAGTGAAAGAGTCGCTAAATTGACGACCATTTTAGCAACAAAAGCTTTTTCTATCTTTCCAAAATGTTTCAGGCTCTAGATACATTAGAAAGCAAGATATTCAAAAACTCAGAAACGGAAACTTTTCTCCTACAAACAGTACATAATGGACCATTTTTGTTTTGATATGTATATGAAGCACCTTTTTTTTTTTTTTTACATAATTACAGTTTCATCTAAAGGACAATAACAAAATGTTCACATTTGTTGTACAAAGCTATCAATGAATACACTATGCAAATCAGATTTAATAAAATAATAGGTGTTTAATAGAGTTACATTTTAACAATACCAATTATACAAATGAATTATTTACCCAATAAACATAAAAAAACTATTGAAACAAAGTAAGCATTTCAAGAATTGCCCACAAAATAAATACACCAAGCTACTTTTTATCAAAAAATAAAAATTACAAAACCTATAACACTTTAGTTTATGCAGTTAATCTAAACTTTAAATTATTTGAAGTTTTATTTCATAAATTTATGTAGCATGGATTCTAAGGAATAACTACAATTCCTTAAATCTACAGGCCGACTACCTCTAAAAATTTATATTTTAATAACTTGCTCATCAAATTTATATTCAAATATAATCTTGTAATAAAATGTTTCGTAAATAAAAACACTTTGAAAATTATTTAAACTATGTAGAGTAACACATACATAGCTCAATAAATTAGGAAAAAAAATACTAACCTCATGCTCATGAGCAACAGACATGCTTTTCATCAAATTCTGAATCCGACTCTATTAGAATAGCATGCAAGTATAGCAGAAATTTAAAGAATTAGAAAATATATTTCAAAGTCACATAACTGATTAGTATAAATACAATCTTTATGCATAATAACAGTTAGAAAGGATAATGCAAGGCTAAAGCAAAAAAAAAAAGTAGGTATTTTTTAAAAAATTATTATTTACTAAGAAATTTAATAATTTTTATTTATGTAAAAATAATATAAATAAAAAAATAGTAATTTCTTGAAAAAAAAAAAACCTTTTGGACTGATTTAATATTTGGACATTTGCATCAAAGGTTATGCAGCAATTTTTGATTTAATTTTTCTCTTAAAGTTAAGAATAATTTCAGTCAAAACTAGAAATGAAAGCTCTATTATAATAACCAAATGAAAGATAGAAAATGATTATACACTGAAAGTGGCAGAATAATTTTAAAATATTGATTCAATTAAAAGCAGCGTATATTTAAAAAAAAACTCTTGATATAAAATTACAAAATTATAAAAATTGTATCAAAAAATAAATTAACTTAATAATTGCGTTAAGTGGTTAAGTATGAATACACATTTAAAGAATCTATTAACAAGAACAAAATAAGTTAGCGAACCAGTTTGTAACTTTACTAAGTTCGTTAAAATATTAAGGTGAAGTAATAAAACCTCAAGTATCTTTCAAAAAACTAAAATTGAAGGTTAAAGCAGTTATCTAAAAAGGTAGACAATATAAATAAAAAGGTAACAAAACTTAGTAAACCAGTTTGTAACTTTACTAAGTTCATTAAAATATTAAGGTGCAGTAATAAAACCTCAAGCATCTTTCAAAAAAAGGTAGGTAGACAATATAAGGTAAAAAGGTAGACAATATAAATAGAAAGGTAACAAAATGTGTTGATATTTATTCAATATGAATATTAAACTCGACTTAATTACTAAACTTATATTTATGATTATAAAAAAATGCTATAGAGCAATGTATGAACAATAAATGAGATTATGAATTAATACACTAAAAAAAGTTATAAAAAGAAACTTAAACTAAATGAATAAATAATGAACTTTAGCATATTCAAATATAGTGAATTTAAAAAAAGAGAGAAACAAAATCTATTTTATTCATCAATAAGTAACAGGTAAAAAAATATAATTTGTTTCAGATATGCTTAGTAAAAAAAAAATATATTAAAAACTACCAATTATTTCAATTACAACTATTTCATTACTGATTTAAGGCTAGTCAGACTTTACACAAAAATGTTTTTAAGTATTTAAAAAAGCACAATACAAAAGCAATTTATGTAAGAAAAGAGCGGTTGCAAATTTGAAAAAGAAAAAGGAATGCAATCAAGCAAGAAAGTTAAGTAATTGTTAAACCTCATCTTCTGCAGATGCTTGATTAGATTGCTCAGCTTCAGCAGACTGATCTTGCCCCTGAAAAACATATTGAGAAAGAGTCAGTTATGCCAAATGATTGCACAAAAAACACACATTTTCAAAATTAATTTTTGACAGAAATTTAAGAAAAGGTAAAATTTATTTCTGACAAAAATAAATAAGAAGAAACGATGTGAAAAAAACTATAAATTGTATTTATGTAATCTAAATTTTTTTTTTTTTTTTTTTTTGAAATTTTAAAAGGAAATAGAATGTTAAAAATAAATCAAATACAGACAAAAAGCATAAATCATATAATAAAATCAGAAACATACAATTATTTAAATATTAGAAAGAAATTTCAGTACCGCAGAACAAAATTCCTTCCCTTTTCGAAATTGTGGTAAAAAAAAAATTAATAAATAAAATAATGGTGATAAAGTTAAATTATGCATATTTTCATTACAAAGAAGGATGATTATTTATGACATCAAAACAACTATATGGTTATGGTCTTAAAATATTCGATTTGAACTTTATTTTGGCAATCCATTTTAATTTGATATAAAAATTAAACCCACAGAAAACTTTCATTTACACATGATATGTCAGAAATAAAAACTTACATGTTAAAAATAAATAAAACTCACAGCTGTATTTGCCAGATTTTAAAAAAAACTAAAATCTCAAAAAAGATTTTAAAAAAAAGTTTCAAACTTAAATAATAAAAAAATTCCATGCAGTTTTTCAAGCTAAAATTGAAAAAATTAGCATCTTAAGAAAAATTGATGCAATTTCTGAAGTGATAAATTTTTAATTTATTTCTCAATTTATTATGGAATTAAAGTTTTTCAAAGAATGAAACATGTCTAGACATTTATGAAGCACTGAGCTCCAAAACACTGTCAAATTACTACTATTATTAAACTATGTGATAGGTACCAAATACCTTTCATAGTTATCACAAAAGCTAGTTATCAAAAAAGACATTTTAAATAACTTTGATGTAAAAATATGTAAAATATATTTTTATAAATTTTAAAAACAGTAAGACACTGCAATACATACCATTATGCTATTTGTTTGAATAATTAAAACTATATAATTTTTATGCATAATAGATATTGGCAAAGTAGGAAAAGGAAATAACTTTTCCTTTTTTACTTATTTTTCTTTACTTATCTTTTTATCATTCAATTAAACAACCAACTAACAATTTTTTTCTAAATTGGAGTAACTCTAAAACATATTTTTTGATGTACCAAAAAAACTAATGCATAATAAATTTTATATTACCAAGAAATATAGACATTAATAAAGAAGTTATATTATATCAGTTATATTGCAAGTTATATTATTATATTAAGTTATATTATTATAAAAGTTTATTGATAAGTCTTACCTTACTTTCGGTAATTTTTGTACCACCAAGTTTCCTAAAAAAAGTAACAATCTGTATTATGTGAAAATCATTAAGTCTTTTAGAAATAAACGTTACTAAATAGCTTAAAAAATGTTTTTTAATGCAGAAAAAGTACATTATTTTCACTTTTCCTTAAAATAGCTATAACAATAAAAAAATTATTGTACAATTGATGAAAAGTATAGACTTTATGAACTGAACAAATGTGAATGTGGAGTTTAAATATTTTCAAATTGTGTTTTATTTGCAAATTTCTTTGAAATTGATACCAAAAAAAAAAAAAAATAAATAAAAAATAGCAAAATTTAAAAAAAAAATGCAATATATTTTTTTTTAAATTCTTTTTTCTTTTCCTGTAAAAAACAAGATTGATACACATGTTCAATACATAACATTTAAAAATTTCCTCCATTTTCTAAGACTTGAATTCTAAAATAAACTTAAGAAAACAAAATAATTATCTAAATAATTTTCTTTTTTTTTATTTCTTAAACTTCTGAAACATTTCTATGCTCTAACAAAATTGTATAAAACTCATTGCAGTGAAATGTAAGAGAAACCCTATTCAACATTTTATGAATATGATCTTGATAATCTAAAAACACAATAAAAATAGCTTAAAAAAAAAGCACTCACATGAATTTCAATCTGACACATTTTTATCCTAAACTTATATGTAACATATAATTATATTGAAATATGCATATTAAGAGAAATTAATGTTTCATTAAAGTTTGAAATAAACCTTCGAAGCGAAAACTGACGACTAAAGAAAAAATAATAATAATAATATTTAGAGAAGTTTTATACAAAAAAAAATTAATTCCTGTCACAAAGTTCTAAAATGAAAAAAATATCCAAAAATGTTAAAAAAAAAATTTCTTAAATAAAAAAAAAGCTCCAAAATCTCAAAAAAATACATTAAAAAAAGAAAAGTATTTTTAAAAAATTAAATGTCATCCGCATCATTAAGTAATTTCAGCAAAAAAAATAAAAAACACCATTTCTTAAAACTAAAAGCTTACTTTCCATATTCTAACAATGTAGTTTGTACTCGTTCTTCTTCTTCCCTCAACTTATGTGGAGCATGATAACGAAATAACCTTTGAGGACGATACACTTCCTATAAGATTCAATTCATTCAAAAATTAAAATGAACAGCCTATATTTCAATAAGATTAGTTACACAAGGCTTCACACAATTTACACAAGCAACTTCATAATAAATAAAACAATATGTAACATATAAAACCTTTTGTTTGCTTTAAAAAAAAAACTGAATATTTTACCCTGCTTAGTTATAGTTACATTTTTGTTTTATCTCTCATTGAAACCAAATTATAAAATAATTAGGAAAAAAAAGCATTTTTCTTAATTTAAATTATTGAAAAAAATATATGATGTATATATGTTATGCAAAATCTCATTCAGAAATAAAAAAATACTATCAACTGAAGAAAAACAAAAACTGAAAATATTTCGAGAAGACAACTTTAGTTTCAAACTGCTTACTAATTAACATTAAGTAATAAAGAAATATTTAGAGCTTCAGACAGAGTAAAACATTCATAAAACTTGTGGTCAAATTGAGAAAAAAAATGACATTGCATAAAATTTCATAGACTATTTCTAAAACTTAAGTTTTTAAAAACAAAATTTTAAGTTTTTCCTTGAATTTTAAAGAATAATTAGCGCTAAATCATTATTTTCATTACGCATAATCTTTTAATAGCTTATAGTAAAAATAAATTTATATTACATATCATTAACCTAAATCATATTATTATGTATGCTATTTTTAGTACAATTAAACCTCACTAACTCCAACTTTAGTCATGAAAAATAGGGTGATTACAAACACTAAGAAGAAAAAAAATTCCCTGATTTTTCGAGACTAATTTATCAAATTGTCCTGTGATGACATAAATGTTCTTATTAATTTCTAAATTATGTCTTATTTTTATGCATAATATTTATTATGAAACACTTAAACTTGCTGTTAAAATTGAAATACGTAATTTATTTATTTTTTCATAGTTAAGAGAACTGTTAGCTCAAAAAAAAAATATTGGACTTTTAGGAAGCTCAAATTAACTCCCTGACTATTTAGGTAATTTTCATTAAATTTCCTGGACTGTACTTTAAATTCCCTGAAAATTCTCTGATATTTCCAGATACATAAAATTCTCCAACTTTTCCGGATTGATAAAATTCCCTAACTCCTCTGTTTTTATGCCACTCTACAAATTTTTCAATTACTCCAATAAAAATTTTAAAAAATTTCTGAAATTCCTAAGCACTAAATGTTAAAGCAAGATTGTTTTGACAAAACTTCCTTTGGCTCTTACCAGGGTAACTTAAATTTTTTTTCTTCTACATATATAATACTTTGTGTGAAATTTGGAAGAAAAAAAAATCAGAGAAACAGAAATTTTAATAAAATCGAAAAGCTGTTTAGAAATATGTTAAGAAAAACCTGCAAAATTTTTAAAATGAGAAGATGCAATGCTTGCAAATAATATAATGAAACTTAACTTCGATTGACCCCCAAATTAGGAGTTCAAAGTCGTGTTTAATCTTTTTTTAGTCAGTTGTAATGTATATACTGTGATCAGCCATTCATTCTATCCTCTCCTTTTACTCCAGAATTCCAAAGGTGTGCCTTTTGAAAAAACAGCGAATAAGTAGGTGGCTTTGAATTGATTAATTGAATGATTGTTGATAGGGATTTATCCTTGATAGCTTTGAAGCAGTATGTAGAATCATCCAAACTATTGCAAAAAGAGTTTAGTCCTCAGTTCAAAATGATTAATAAACAAAAATTAAATAAGCTTAATACTGAAGAAGCAATCAAATCAATCTAGTTTAAAGCTACTTAGAAACTATGGTTGCCAAAATATGCATAGAAATATGTGGTTGAATAAATATTGTAATATATATCTCTTATCGAGAGCAAGGCTAATATATTTTATTTTATTAATGTTCATCTTAATAAAAAATGGATCGCTTATTACTTTTCTTGTAAAGAATTTTTTTCTTTATTCAACTGTTGATAACATGTTTTTTTTTAAAGTTTTTTTTCCTCTTTCCAATAAATGTTTAAGATAAGTTTGACTATAAAATTTATTGCACACTTAGAAACAGAAAAGACAACAAAAAAATGATTTATTTAAAAAACAATTATTATTTAATTATATCTCAATGAAAAGTCTTTAGTTTTGGCAATTAATTAAAACAAGTGTATGATTATGAAAAATTTTATGAGTTAAAGAAAGAAAATACTTATTTATCTTTTAACTAGCCTAATGAGTACTCATTAAAAATGCAAAACATTTCATAAAGATGAATATATCGTAAATATAACTATTAGTTAGCATACAAATGATGGAATTAGATTAAAAAAGACTAATAAAATGATCTAGAACCATTCTATATAATGAAATTATATTGTGCAACAATTCACAAAAAAATGGCAGATAACATAAAACAAGTAGATAATAAAACATTTACTTTAATATTCTTGTATGAAACAGCCATTTTCTCTTTTAATGTACTTGCAGCAGCATCCTAAAAATAAATACATATATAATACACAATTTTATCCGTTGAAATGTAATACAAATGTAAATGTTCACATAAGTATCATATTTCAATATATTCACACCTACATCCTAAATATAAATATATAACAGAAAATTTACACTGAATACAAAATTAAAATGTGATACAAATGTAAATGTACAAATATATATGTCTGCTTACATCCTAAAGCTAAATATACAATAGATAATCTTAATTAAATATATAATTGAAATATTATACAAATGTAGGTCAAAATTAAACTACATGATTATTTTAATGTTCTTGTTATCTTTTGTCATAGAATTATTAAAATTTATAAGACTTCCAGAAAGTTTTTATAATTATTCAAATAAATAACATTGCTAATATTATAAGTTTTAAGTTTATAGGAAAAGTATAAATAAGTGGATAAGTATTTTATACTTGGTATAAGTATTTAAAGTATAAGTATTTTATATTTTACTATTTAGTAATAGAAAAATCTTACTGATATAAAAAGTGTTAAGTGATAAAAAAAAATCATATAGATATAAGAAGTAAAATATTAATGATAAAAAAAAAAATATTTATGCATTATGCGCAAAAATATATAAACAGATTCAAACATTTTGAATACAGAAAAAGTATAGCAGAAGAAATTATTTATAAAAACAAAGAAAATAGTACAATAATTTATTTAAAATTTTTTTAGATAAATTATAATTATAAATAGTGATTATCACTATTTATAAATAATTAAAATAAAAAAGTTACAAAGGAACAAGAATTAGTATACCTCAGGCATTTCAAAATTTTTGTGAAATTGATAGACAGAGAATGCTCTGATATAGTCTCCAGTTTCTTCTCTGGTTTCAATTGCTCTTTTAACTAGCCACTTTAAAAAAAAAAAAAAAAAATTAACCACAAAAATGAATAACTGTTTCAAGTAAAAATAATAATAATAAAATCAGACTTCAGAAAATAAAAGAGAAAATTACATAAAACCCTCATACTTTACGATATCGCAGATGAACAAGACAACACAAATTTAAATTGTAAATTTATATACATATATCATTAAAATATTTTGAAATTCAAAGTGTAAAATTAATAACAAAATGAGGATGAAATAAACAATAAGTTTACTTGCAATAATGAAAGACAAATATTAAAATTCAATAAATTAAAAATATAATAAATTACATATATTTTGCAACAACAGTTATATGTGTTAAACTGAAGTCTCCAAAAAAAATCTACTTTCATATTTTCTATAGGAAAAAAAATATGTTAAGATTAGCATTTCAATTTGCCAACTATTTGCAATGAACAAACCCAAATTGCAATTAACAAACTATTCTTGTACAATAATTTATGTAACACAAAAATATCCTGATATACCAGATTTCATTAAAGAAAATATTTTCAATAAGGGGAAAAAAATTCTTTACGCAAATGATTCTTAAAAGCGAGCATTTTCAGAATAATTTATTTTTTAAACCTTTAGCACAAGCAAAATAAAATATATGACATCACAAATTATTTGTCATTAATGTCAAATTTGAAATATTATTCAACATAACAGTATATACTGTAATACATAACAAACAAGCGGCAGCAACTTTTAATAATTAATTAAATCTTAAATTAACAGACAATACTAAAAATCAAAATATACAAGGTAAAAGCTGTGCATTTACTAGTTATTAAGATATACAATAATTAAAAATGAACAATTTTAGAATAAGCAAAGTATAGTATAATATAATATAAATATATTGAATTAGTTATTACTTAGTTTTTTCACTTACTGTTCTTTTATTTTTTCTACAAAATTGTATTACTTTTTATTAAAAAAAAAATAAACTATCAAGAAAAAACTGTACTATATTTCATTAATAAAATTAAATAAAAATGATTAGACTTACTTGTATCACTGGGAAAATATGAATAAAATCCAATCCTTGAATTTGATGTGGTTCAATCCGATGTGGGCATTTCATTCTTGGTAAAACAGCCACAATTTTTTCAGTTAAAGCACTAAATATAAGTACAAAAGTTTTACAAAATAACCTAAAGAAATACTATGGAAAAGTACAAAATAATCAAAGTTCAAACATTATAAAAGCAAAGGAGAAATTCAGAGCATTTAATTTTTCATATTTAGTTCGGGTGAGAAATTTCAGAATAGGATTTTAAAAGTATTATTAGAATTTTACTTGTAAAACTTAACAATCATTTTTTATTTATTTTAAGTTTTACAGAAGTTACTTCATTTTAAAAAGATCTTTCCAAACAACACAAATAGATATTTTATTGTGTCACTTTTTTTTTCTAATAGAGTCTGCAAAATAAACAAATTTAAAAAAAAAAAAAAAANAAAAAAAACCAGAACACTTTGTATAATTTTTAGAGTTGCAGGTACTAAATTTTAATGGTTTGGTTAACCAGCACTGATTTTTAATGAATGCATTCTTAATGGTTGGTGGAATAGATGTTTAATGGATGCAATCTTAATGTTTAGTGAAATAGATGCTTAATGGATACAATCTTAATGGTTAGTGGAATAGATGTTTAATGGATGCAATCTTAATGTTTAATGAAATAGATGCTTAATGGATGCAATCTTAATGTTTAGTGAAATAGATATTTAATGGATACAGTCTTAATGGTTAGTGGAATAGATGTTTAATGAATGCAATCTTAATGGTTCGTGGAATAGATGTTTAATGGATACAATCTTAGTTAGTGGAATAGATGTTTAATTGATGCAATATTAATGGTTAGTGGAATAGATGTTAAATATATTAATTAATTAGTGCAAGTCAAAAATCAGAAAGAAACAATTTACTTTATATCTTTTTTCTTTTTGCAGTTTGGATTCATAAAAATATGGAAAAGAGACACAATCTGTAAAATATAATCCTGATAGTTTAGTCAGGATGGATGTTCAAAATTTGAGCTCATTTATGTTAACTTTATATGTTGCGCCATATTTCTAGAACCAACAAAGTGAATTAAAGAACATTTACACACAGTTATGTTGCGCCATATTTCAAGAACCAACAAAGTGAATTAAAGAACATTTACACACAGTTATGAAACTCATTTATAAATATAATGCAATTTTTTTAATAATTATATACTATTTAATTTAATAATGAATAAAGAGATTAAATTATTATGTTATACAAGTTTTTAAATTTTTTCACACTATGCATTTAAAAAAAAATGACTGTAGAATAATTAAAATAAATAGACATAAATTTTTCCAAAAATCATTTTCAAAATTTTCTGTTTAACTTAAGCCATTATGAAATATGTAATAAGTTGTATTCTTATTTTAGACTAGTAATAAAATGTCTTAATTCGTCAAAAAGAGGAAGAAAAAAATTAAGAAAACGTATACTTTCGTGTCTTATCTTTTAACCTAAAATTTTAAAAAATGAAAGTCTACATTGTTAGCAATAATTTGTAAAAATTAATATACAATTTAAAAGCTAAAGTAATGTAAGTGTTCTTTTGTGTGCACTATACTATTTTAAAGAAATAATGATATCTAGATCACATTTTCAAGAGCTTTCTTTCATATAAAAATAACAAATCATTTTTATGAGAAACAAACTGTTAAAAATAAATGTTATACAAAAACTGAGCTTTTAGAATAAAAAACATCTCAAAGTAGTGTTTTTTTTCTTATTATTATCTTTGCAATTACGAAATAAATGTAAAATTAATGAAAAATCTAGGTCAGTTCTATTGCCAATATTCTTATCTAAGAAAAAGCAAAAATTTGTAAATTTATGTTCATAGAATAAAAATCTATTAAAATTTATTAAATCTATTAAAATTTCCCCATAAAAATTTTGTCCAAAAATAATTTTCCAAATAATTCTTTGCCGAATATTTGGCCAAATATTCCTTACATCCCTAGTAATCACATCTTTTTAATCTATATTATATAAAACGCTAATACGTATGTATCAATAAAACCGATGATATTTTTTTTCTCGCGATGGCAACAGTTTTCATTTTTAATTGATAGGCTTCGGCGCGCAAGAACACGTAGCGAGCATCATATGGCTAATCTATATTATATAAAACGCTAATACATTTTAATTGATAGGCTTCGGCGTGCAAGAGCACGTAGTGAGCATCATATGTCTAATCGGGTGAATTCTCACCGAATTATCAAAAAAATTCTCACAAAATTATCTTCATCGAAGCCGATGCTTTACATCCGGCGTTCAGTACTATTTCATATTGTTTTACAACACATGGTTTTAGCCCTCTGGTGGGAAAGACTTTAAAACAAAACTTACAACAGTTACTTTTCTCAACAACTGAAATTTAGAATAGTGTGATTAAGAAAAATATGTGAACTGTTTGCAATTTCAAATTAATATTGAAATGCACAGGTTTATAATTATCTACAGTGAAAAGTTTTCGGAAATTCAGTGTTCAAAAAAGTATACAAAAGCTAGGCGTTAAGAACGTATCCAATGAGCGAGCATCGGATTGCGAAGCAATCCGAAATGAACTGCGAAAGCAGTTTATTGCTCATGTATTTTATTGCTCATGTCATGTATTTTATTGCTCATGCTCATGTAAATTTATTGCTCATGTTTTCACTAAGTAAAATGCTCAAAATGATTATATCCGTTTTTATGTTCTGATAAACAATTTTTCTTCAAAAAAAAAATGAAAAACTGTAACAGGAGAGAAATAAATGAGAAATGTAATTCTGTTTTTTTACGTAATTTTTGAAAAATTGCAATACATGTTATTGTGAAATGTCATTTATAGATTAAACTATCAAGATCTACTGTATTTTCTTTATAAGACTCTTACATTTTTTGACCAATTGTTAAATTTTCTTGAAAAAGAAGATCAATATCGATATCAACATTGCAAACTTCAATACACCACGTCATTCCACCAACAACCTATTAAAAGAAATTGTTTTTCTTTTAAATAATATTTATTCTATATTAATCTATTCAATAATACAAAACAAAGAAGGAATATTACAAGGAAATACTGTTAGTTTCATAAAACTTTATAGCCTCATGCATGTAAAATATGCAGTTAAAATTTTAATGTAGATATCCACTAAATATATTCAAGGTTCCCAGTCTTTTATCAAAGCAAAAATTAAGTGCTTTTAAGGACCTTTTTTGAAAAAATTAAGGATCTTAAAATAGTATATTAATTGTTAATCATCAAATATGCATCCACAGTAACATTGCCAATGATTTATCTTCTAAATAAAATTCTTTTCAATAAGCACGTGTGGTAGCAGTAAAATTAAACTTCTTGAACTCAGTTGATTTTGAAGGTAAATATGGGTATTCTACCTTAGAACTGTCAAAAAAAATAAAATATGCATGATTTTTTCCATGCAAAATATCCTGCTCCCTCTACCCTCACACTATATTTTTGCTTTTAGGATGCTCTACTCTCAACACAGGGTCTCATTCTAGGTGAAAGGAAGATTGTATAAACGAAAGAACTAATAAATTAATTATTATAACAATGAACGAAGGGCATGTTTTCTTCCTTTTGCCTATAGCCACTCTCATTCTTGTCTCTCAAAACGCTCTGACCTCAAAACTAGTCTCATTCTAAGCAAAAGAAAGACGAACTTTTAGTTTTAAATATTTTTGTAAAACAAAAAAAAATTTCTAATCAATTAGTGATACTGGAAACTCAATAAAGCTAAAAATAATTTTTGAATCGGATATACAACACTAACTGAGCTTCAACATAATACAGTAAAAACCATGCCATCTCAAAAAGGTATTGTGCAAGAACATTCTAACATAAAATAGGTCTAAATAAAACAAACTTGTCACTACATTGTTCTTCTATTTGTAAAAAAATTAAATTATGAATAAATTGACTTGCTTAGAGAAACCCTTTTTGGTGATGCCCCCCCCCCCAGTTTCTCACTTGCAGCTTCCCTGGCGGACACACTTCAATAACTCTTATGGGGGACTATATCTAATGGTCACATGGAAAAGCCATCCTAGTCTAGATCAATATTTAGTAATTGATAACAAGATGCAAAATGTATGTAAAAAAAAAATGATACAAGTGTTTTAGGCCCCATTTAAAGTTATAGACTTTAGTAAAGAATAACATGATTGACAAAGTGAGAGAAAAACTAAATTGTGGTCACTCACTTAGTCTGAAGTCTTTAACCGATTCTAAATTTAATTTAAAAGATCTGGATTAAGAATATGTTCTAAATAATTTTTGCAATTAGCAATGACAAAATGCAGAGTACTTCAAGAAAATAATTAATTACAAAATAAGCATACTTTATCGAAAGGGGACAATCCTTTGATCCTAGCTCTGAAATAACCAGCAGCAAGAAGCAACTCAATAATTTCTAGGAACTTTTTTTCTTGTTCTTCATCTTCTCGAACTTCTACCTTTCTCATAAAAATAAATTAAAGAACTATAAAATAATGGAATAAAGGAGTGTCATAAGCAATTGAAGAAAAAAAAGGTATTTTGAGTATAAGATTTAAATTAGAAAATTTAATTCAGAATATTCAAAGAAACCTAATTATTTCTAAATACAGTTATAATTCTTTCGCAGTAATGAAAAGAAATATTTATATAAAAATATACATAAAATGTCTTTCTAAATGCTTATTTCAGTTGTATGCTAAATTTTTGAAACATTTGATAAAAAAAGGTAAAGATCACTAACACGTTTAAAATCACAAGTTCATGCTATGGTGAATAAAGATGAGATAGACTCATTTATCATATTTATTCATAGGCTCATTTACTGAAGAAAGTTACAGAAAAATTTCTGCATTTAAAATCATTTTTAATCAGTTCTTTGTATTAATAAGTTACTACTTTAGTTCATTATTTCTTTAAGAACAAGATAGTTAAAATTTCATTTAGTTTAACATGATGGATTCAGTTTTTAATGTAAAATATAATTTCAAATGACTTCGGACACATGATGGTGACTGTTTGCGCCAACTATTATCGCTAAAGATTTTTCTAATAAAAGCTTTTGGTAAGAAAAAAAAAACTTATAAAGGTTTGCATAGTATAATTACAAGTTGATCCTGGGGTATTTCTGCATCATAAACTGTGGCACCAATTACAATCCTCAAGTTGCCAAATGAATTTTAAACTTGCAAATATTTTTAAAATAACATGTATAAAGGTTTTCCCTGGTGCGGCTACTAGTTATACCCTTTGAGTTGGTCGCCTATCGTTATGATTTTTTTCTTCTTTTTTTAGGTTTCTCGAAGGCCACTGCCAGGAAGTTGTCAAGAACCAAGATTTTCATTTACTCACAATCTATATCTTTTGCATCGCGGGATCTGGTTGGTGCAGATTAAAATTCGTCAGGCTCAGATCTCAAAATGCTTTAATTTCCGGAAAAACATATATTTATTAGTGAAAAGGGTTTAGAAATTTAAAGTAAAACAATAATATATTGCGATACATATATATATATATATATATACATACAAGGGATATTTCCGCATTGTGATCTGCCACACCAACTACAATCACCAAAGTGCTAAATTGTTTTTAAATGAGAAAAATTCGAAACAAAAACATGTAGAGGTTTGCCCAGGAGTGGCTACAAGTTTTACTCTTAAAGTTTGTCCCTTTCTGTTTAATTGCTCCAGGGCCACTGATCAGAAGTCGCCTAGACTTTAAAATTATTTTACCATGGATCAGAATATGGAAATCGTTCCTAGATATATATGGAATGGAAATTTTGTTAAATTGGTTTCTTACAATGGAAACAAAATTTATAAACAAAATTGATGAAAAAAAGAATGAAAAGTTTTTTAACATTTATTTTTCACCATGGAAAAAAAGGTTTAAATATGCCAAAATTTGGCTGTAAATACATGAATACTATAAGACAAACCTTTAATAATTCATACAATAATTGTTCACACCATTTCGGTTTTTAAATGCATTCTAAAAATTGGAAACGGAAATTGTGAAGAAGAAGAAAAGTACTTCTTTAACAGTTGATAGCCTATTAAACAGTATTATTTTTTGAATAAAATTTGGAAGTAACTTAACAGTTACTGGGGAGTTTTGACCAAAATCACCGAAAATGTAAAAGTATATTTTTACTTAGTAAACTTAATAATGAATGGATGATAAATAAATTGAATTTTTAAAATATGCTGAAATTTATTTTCAATTATTCACAAATTTCAACAAAATATATTTTTAAATAACCATTAGGATTTTTGAAAAATAGTAACTTTCAAAATCTCCCTTAGGATTAAAAAATTCAATTGTTCCTAATTTTTAATAATGTTTCGTAATCACCTTATTAGTTTTGTTTAAGTTTCCAAAATCTGGAACAGGTGGAGGCCTGCTTGCACGACGAACAACGCCTACAGCAGCCATGATTCTAATTCACAAATTAACACAGGACACACCGGATAATGTATTTCATTTGTTTATATTTTCATTTCGTTCCAATCATATGTCAATTACAAGTAATGTTGCCATTAATTTTTTAAGAATGTATTTACAAGTTAAAGTGGTAGTGCTTATTTGATAACATTGCTCATTTTTATTTTTACAGTTAAGTTTTCTATTTTTTAAAGAACCGCACGCTTGTGAAAATACTTTAACTTGTACTACAACTTGAAACTAAACTAAAAAGCGGTTATTTTGTTTATTCGTTTTCTGTCAAAACAATCCTTTTCGCAGATTAGTAGATTTCTTCACTCTTGTCTTAAAAAGGTGAAATCTTTTGTTCAAAAATTCGAATATTAATTATTATTCAAATAGATTTAGTCTTATTTTTATTATAATTTTTTGGATGGAACGTCATAATAAATCCACTTTTTAATTAAACTGATTTAACTAGGCTTGAAAGTCCGAAGTTATAAACTTACTTTATTTTTACTCTTTATTTTGTTTTAAATCTTAAGAATCTGTATATTTTACTTGTTCTTACTTCTATTATTATTGGTACAGCAAGTGAATATTGCAGGGTTGGGGTTTTGAACAGGACTGTCTTAAAGTGTCCAAAACCTTGAACTTTGGTAAAAGGTAAAAATTCTATAGGTGTAACCATTGTACGCATAATAATTACATGTATCAATAAATATTTGATATTTTTTATGCAATTTATTTTAACTTATTAGAGGAAAATAATGTAATGTAATAGAAAAGGTTTATAATTTTAAAAGCTCCACAATTCATTGAACAACAAAAGTGAATACCTAATCCTTTAAATATAAATATGCTTTTAATACTGATAAATAATGTTTTTGCATAAAGATAAATAATGCAATATTAAAAAATAATTTTTTTTTTTAAATACTAAATTTGTTTAAAAATTAACCTTTTATTTTTCACAATATTTTTGTAAAACAAAATGTTATAATTTCTGCTTTACAGGATGATAAAAAAGACATCTATTTTTAAAAAAATTGTTTTTAACTTAAATATATTTTAATATTACCTAACAGTTTTGAAGGGCATAACATCAGTTTCAGTTACTGACACTAGTGATGTATCACCACTATGCTAAAAGAATCGAACATTAATGAAATAAAAGTATTTTTGAATAGTACTGTAGATAAATAAACCTGTTTATGACTAACCAAGCACTTAGCCCCTAATAGCTTAACCTGTGTGGTTCAGTTATGTACTATTGAATGAGAGGACCAATTGAACTTGATTACTGATTTAAATTGAAGAGTCAAACAATATTAATAAAACATTATACTTTTAAAAACAGATATTCTCTAGTAGATTTAATTATCAATATGTTATTAGTTCTATGTTTATTTTACCTTTTAAATATTGTTCAGATAAAATTGTGACATAATTTGAGTAAAAGGGTTTTGGACAGAACGGTTCAAGTCTTGGATTAATCCATTCTGTCCTAAACCTTGCCTATAATGAAATATTGTAAAAGATTTTAGTGTTGCAAAGTCTAGAAAATCAAGTTACAAATATTGGAAAGATTTTCTTAGCTCTACCAACTTCCGATGGTCCTGCAAACCGCGTACTTAGACATGTTGACTGCAATTGTTGATAGTAATTGTTTAATAAACAACATTGTTCTAGGCACTAAATTACTTTTGTCAGTTAACTTTGTAATATGTTTGCATAAAATTAAATACTTTCAAATGTTTAAAAGTATTTAATTAGTAATTAAAAACTGCAAAACTGATTGCTTAGGGAAAAAACAGTCAGAAAACAGAATCAATTTATCAAAAAAATGTTTAGATAATTTGAAATAATTAAAAAATGTGGAAAAATTCATGTTTTTTTTATATCATATCACAAAAGTCCATTTTAATCAAAGTAAATTTTGACATTAAAATTTTTTTTATAGAATTAAATTTAAAAAATAAATATTTCAGTTTATTAAAATAAATGCAATTTAAATACTTTGATTTAAAGAAAGATTTTATAGGGTTAAAAATGATTAAAATTAAAACAAAACCCCTTCAGCATTTAGT
The DNA here is from genome assembly GCF_043381705.1 of Parasteatoda tepidariorum. Lineage (NCBI taxonomy): Eukaryota > Metazoa > Arthropoda > Arachnida > Araneae > Theridiidae > Parasteatoda > Parasteatoda tepidariorum. Next base: position 74,393,610 of record NC_092211.1, on the reverse strand, counting down.
AAGAAATATAATTTAACTTTAAACATTTATTTTAAATTAATGATAAGAGACAGGGACTGAGAGATGGAGGAAAAAGAAAGAAAACAATAATTTTGAAGGAGCTATTTTTCCTATAAATAAAAAAAACTGTTAAGATACTTGTTTACAATTCCTTATGACTTTTTTAACATGACACTTACTATTTACTATTATTATGCATATATGCCTAATGATTAATTAAAATTTACATTACTGTACAAAATTTATCTTGATTTCATATTTGCAATGTTAATTGTTAATATTTTAGATAATTTTGATTTATTAATTTTAATTTTATTGTCTTTAAACAGGCCTTCAAAATAAAATACAGTTACACCAAAAAATAAATATAAAGTGATTCAACATTTTAACTTTCTAGAACGTTAAATCAATGAGTCGCGACCGAGAGAGAAGACGAAGTTCTTCATTAGTTCCAATGTAAATTTCGCGATTTCGTGTTTTATTTATGATATTTACAGTTACAATGATTGATTTTTATTTTTATTAAAACTAATTGAAAGAGAATAGTTGCGGTGGTTTTCTTTTTTTTTTTTTTTTTTTTTTTTTTTTTTTTTTTTTTTTTTTTTNTTACTTTTTAAAGCATTAAAAAATTAATGTCACTACCTTCGGGAGCCCCTTTCTTTTAAATAAATAAAATTTTAATGAACTCAAATATTTTTAATTTGGCGTATAAACCTAGGAATTAAAATTCAGTTTCAATGAAATGTGTGGCCCGGTACCAATTGATCCACGGACCAGGGGATGGGGAACACTGCGTGCGATAATAGATAACAAATGTACGGACATATTACGAATTATGTAATTAAATCTGTTCATTTAAATGCGAAGTTTTTCTCTATTTAATATTGTTAAATTTATTTACAGCTATATGCTTGTATCTCAAAAATATTGAAAAATGAAATTTAATTTGAAGATGCAGCATCACACATTTGTTTCTTTTTTTTTAAATGATCACAATGTATCCTTAATTTAGCCGCACATTGTAAATAAAACAAAATTAATTTATAGATTAAGAAATGATTTTCTTTCTTTAATAGTAACTCGTTTTTGGAGCTATATTTTTCAAATGAGGTTTTTAATTCGACACTATCACAATTAACCACTCTGATCAATGGCTCTGTGTTGTACTTTCGATTTATTTATACATGAAACTTCTTTATTGTTACTTTCTAAGTGATTTTTTTTTGGGGTATTGTAAAAGTTTAGTCTTTATTTTGGCTCTTATCACAATTTTGGTCATAATCTTTTTCACATGCTGTGATGATTTGATAGCGCATTGTAATATTAGGTAGATTAATTTAAGTTCAAAAATTTTTTCATCTAATATTTTTCAGTCATGCATTTATTTATGAATTTATTTTTTATGTCAATGCTTTCTCTAATTTTACGTTTGTAAGATAGCACGTCATAAATATTATAAATTTGAATTTATTTTAATACAATAAGCAAATTTTTATTTCGGTTCTTCTTAAAACTTAAAATGTTCGTTTAAATACAATATTAAGTGCTGGGCTCACAAATAAATCTTTCCTATTAATTTTATTTATTTGCATTATAGTAATTTGTAATTACTTTTATCGTTTTATTTTATTTCTCTTACTGACAGGGTTCGTACGCGCCAGGAATTGTCGGGGTAACCAGATTTGAAAGAAAAAGGTATTAGAATTGTCTACTGAATCACTTTTAAGGGCATTTTTCAAAATTTAATTTTAACTTGTAACATACTTGTACGTTTTTGATAACTTAATTTGCAAGATTTCAATTTTCCGTTTTCAATACTGGAATTTTCACTTGCAAAATCGAAAATTAAAAAAAAAAATCAATTTTTTTCCCCTTCCAGATTGATTGTCATTAAGTGCATCTTCAAGATTCTTCTGTTATTCTTAAGCGCTTTTGGAGCGTAGTCAGTTGGCTTTCCGAGTTAAAAGAAAAAAAATTCTGCTCTGAGACTATTGACATGCGTTTTAAAATCTACTATTACTTCTCAATTTTTGCTATCCTTTGTTTATATGACATTATTTTTTCGTAATTTCGGATTATACATTAATTGTTACGAACAAAATATTTTTCATCGGCTATGTTTATTTGATATCAAAGAACTTTTTTTTAATTGAATAAATTCTGATTCCTCAGAGGTGCAGTATCATTAGCAAGTTTTGCATAATGTGGAAGCACGTCTACTTTTATAAAGAAATAAAGGAAGATTGTTTATTAATAAACGTAGACTATAATTTATTACTAAAAACAGACTATTATTTTAATAAGCAGAGTGCAGCTTTCTCTTTTTTTTTATAAATTTTTAATTCCTCTGCGTTTTATGTTTTATTCCGTTCAAAACTTTGTACTCATTAAGTTAGTTAAAATAGGATTTTAAGATAGATTTCAACTATAGTTTCCGTTTGGTAATTTTTTAAGTGCCTTTTTTAGAAGTTTTTCTTTTTTCATCTTTTTTAAACTTGTAATTATGTATGAAATATATTGTATTTTTTAATCATTAATTTTATTTTGTATTAGTTAATTTGATGATTTTTTATAGATTTTTAGTTTTAAAAATAGTTTTTTTTTTGTTGCTCTGTAAATTCCCTTAGTCTTATTTACCTTTTTATTGATTCATTGCAGTTATTGGATCTGATATACTGTATAAGTCAAAGCTGAATGTAAATTTTAGGTTTGATATTAATGCTGCTACTGAATTAATGTATAAAAATTCCAGTATGTTGTATTTAAATTAGAAGTATGAATTTTATCTTGCAACTTTCTTTTTTGTAAATATTTTTTTCCCAGTAGACACTTCAGAATTCCATTTTTCAACAGTTTAACCTAAAAGCACAGTATATTTTATCTGTTTATAAGGGATAGCGACAGATACCTACTTTATAGGTTTATTTTCAAAGTTAATATTTTTTTATTTTTAATTAGAATTTAAGGGGGTGGAGTCACAAAACAGGTTAGACTCCAAGTGTAAAAGTGGTATTCACATCTTGGTAAGTTGGGGCATAATTTTTTGATACTAAAATTTTATGATGGTCATTATTTTCTTGAAAGATATAAGCAATTTTTAAAATGAAGAGATACTGGATGAAATGATAACTGACAGTTTAATTCTAAAGAAATAAAATTAAATATTGAACAAGAAGAAAGATTCTGTATTCCCTGTTTAGTTTATTGAAATTGCTGATGTTTCTTTTATTTTTAGTTACTCTAATTTTGATTGAAGATATTTCCTTTAGTCGATAGCTTTTTTTTTTCTGACCAGGCGGTAATAAATTGCATAAAAATGACTTCACTTTCTTAAAACTTTCATCTAGTTTTCTACATTTTGATCCATATTATCGGACATTTTTTTTACCCTGATCAGAAATAGAGCTATATATAAGTTGACTGCATTTCTAAAATTATAAGATCAGCATATTCAATTTTGTAGATTACATCATGAATGAAAGTGCAAAATTAACTGAAGAAAAACTCTTTGAATGCTTCAAAAGTCTCAATGTTCCTGTACATCCAAGTGAATTGAAGACTCCAACAGTATGTATCATATTGATAACTAATTTACTTGCATGTATAGTTTAAGTAATGTTTTTATTTATTTCAACAAATGCTATAATAAGTTCTTTAAAACATTAAAATTGAAAGATAACTGTTGTAACAGTCAAGCAGAAATTACTTTGTTTTCTTAAATACCTTTAAAATAATCCATATATTTAACTGTAAAATATTGTATTCAATTTAACAAAAATTTAAAAAAAAAAATCAGAAAATTTAAATATTTTTCACAGTTGAAATAAGTGACAAATTAACATGAAATACATGAAGGTGATGACTTCAACTGTCTTGTTGGAGTCTTTAATAAAATTAATTATATTGGTTTTAAATTATACATATATACTGTTATACCATATTTTTTTGTTAATATTACCCATAGGCCGTTTTTTAAACTGTCAGATTCCCGTTTTTGTCCTTCAGATATTCTTCTGACATTTGGAAAAGAAATTGAAGTTAATTTGTTTAAAGAAGAAAAACAGTAACACCTGAGGCTAATGCAGAAAATGTGGATTTGTTACAATTCAGGTAAAATGTCTCAAACAATAGGTGTTTACGCACCATTTGCAAAAAAATTTGAAACTTGAGGTGCTATCGGTTAAAGAAATGGTTGCAGAAGCTGAAGAAGTGCAGAGTGATTCCAATGAAATCTGAACTTAGCGCAACTAATTAAAGAAAACATTTGCAGAAGGCCTCAAAGCCTTTAAAACAATGAGGAACTTTTATTGCTTTCAGGAAATGAACAGCAATCTATAGCAAAAGTCTAGAAAAATTTTGCATTGAGAAGTAAAAAAAACTATAACTTTCAAATATTTATTTATCCTTTTTTTTTGTATTGTAAATATTCTTTTAGAAATTACTTAATTTTTTTAGCTGAAATTTTTATAGCATTAATTTATTAATTTTCATATATTTTTTAGTTATTATATGATGTTTTAGACCTACATTCCTCCTTACCCTCCCCTCTATTGTTTGTAATGAATGCACTTGAGAAACAAGTGGAATTTTCATGTGGAAATCTGATGATCGAGCATTCAATAGTTTTATAAAGATTGAAATGGCAACGTTGGCTTTGAATAGTCTTCATATACATCTTGTGCCCACTCCAGTTTGAAATAAATTCGTGATATGATTATTGTTAAGATCTATTTAAAATGTTTAGAAGATAGCTAAAAGTGTGTTGAATATTTTCTAGTTAAATTGACAGGTGTAACTTCTGTGGATAATTGTTTATAATTTATTTAATTATGATAATTATTCTGGTTGCGTAGCATTTTTAAAAAGCACTTTAATGTGCTTATTTTTGTTTTTTTAAAGCCCAAGTCCTTAATGTTCTCTTTTTCAAAGTAAGTTAATTATTTTTATCAGGTTGGTTTTTGTCACGAATTATGCCAAAAGTGTTGTGTTTTCACATTATTCTATTCAATGTTTTCTCAATTCATATAACCACATCAATAATATTAGAATATGCGCTCTAATGAAAAATATTTCTTTCTATTATTGCAAGTTAGTATGTATGTGTAAATACATGTATGTATATACACATAAATAAAAACTTTCAGTAATAGGAAGGAAAATATTTCTTACTGCGAATATCCTACTTATATTTGGGGGGATTTTCATATCGCAATCTGTAGCAGAATAATCGCCAAGTCTTTTCAACTTCAGAGCTGCGCCCCGTGAGAAACTGAAGAAAAAAAAATAAACTGAAAGAAAGGGACTAACTCTAAATTGTATTCACCCCGGGGCAAACGTCTCCATATTTTTATTTTTACTCCTTGGCTATTGTAGTTGGCGTGACAAATCATGATACAGAGACATCCCCTTACATATATATATTTTTAATAAAGAGTTTTAAAAAAAATTTTTTTTTTTTTGTTGAGTGTTTGAAAAGTTCTTAATATGTACTTATTTTTTGTTCAAAAATTTGGCTACGCACCCTGTTATTGTTTTCATTGCGTAAAAAATTCATTTTGATTTTTTATCTTGTGTAAAATCATTTTAAATTTATTCCAGAAAGATTTTGTGTTACGAGTTTTTGATACATTTCTGAGCGATCTTCACATCGATCTTTCCAGTAATTCAGCTGTAAGTTCTTCTTTAGAGTTACACAATTATATGATTTTGCAAATTATTGATTTGTTTTCTTTTTAAATGTGTATTGTGGAATCAGAATTTAGAGTTAGGAATAATCTAAATTAAATTTAAAACAAATGAGCCATGGCAGCACTGTGAACACTCATCACGGCACTGACACGCCAGCACTAAAATTGAGTTACCCCCATAGCATTAAAATTAAAACAAAATGCAAATTCATTTGAAATTTGTTTATTTTATTTAAAAATAAATTGCAATCAATAATAATATTCAGTATAATGATTTATTTGTGTTTACAGGCATAAAAATAATGATAAAATTAAAGTAATAAAAGCAAACTTCAATCAGGGTTGCAAAAAACCCACCTGCCCAATAAAACCCGCCCGAGTTTTACTGGGTTTTTCTAAGATTTATGTCTTTTTTTATGCTCTGTTATATTAAAGAGCTATTCTATTGAAATATATATGTAGTCTAGCCTAAAAAAAATTAACCTATAGTGAAGAAACTAATTATGTTGGAGACTGGAGAGTCATCTTGCTGGCTAGATTTGACTGTATGGCCATTGATTATTCAGTGCCTTTGATTCGCAAGTTAAAAATTTTCCTAAAATATTTTTTAAGAATAAAATATATATAAAAAGTAATCCTGTGTTAAAATAAGTTTCAAATGTGTGATGTATGTGTGTACATATAACATTTTGTATCGTGATGTCAGAAGAAACTTTTTTCAGACTTTCACATCAATTTATTTGTATTAATTATCTATATGAAGTCAATTTATAAAATTAAACTTAATTATTATATTGAAATAAGCTTTTTTTTAAAAAAGGTACCTATCCCTGCCTTCTCTTTTGAAAACCCACCATAAAAACATGAAAAATCCCGAAGGACCCAATAGAACCCAGAAAAACCCACCCGGGTTAGGTTTTTTTACAAAAACCTGCGTTTTTTGCAATACTGACTTCAATGCTTCAAAAACTTCACAAAGATTGAAAAAATTGTGCTGGTGGCGCCAAAATTTTGTTTTTGACATGATTCATAAAAACTTATTGCAAAGTGTTAGAAGCTGTCATAATGTCAAATGCAACCCGGGCAAGTTTTTTTTCTATCTTTAAGAACATTTTATTGGTGGTTAAGCAGCAAAACTGTTTAAATCAGTTGCAATGCTTACACGATAATTACTACAATAATTATGATTCTTATTATACCTTATGGCATGTATAAAAAAATATCGCTAATATTATAATGAATTATTATCTACTTTTTCAAAATATATGGTAATATTTATACTTAAGTACATTATTGTTTAATACAAAATAACAATTACTAATTTAAACATTGATATTACTTCTTTCATGCCACAATTGTTTAGCTTATTTAAAAAACTGAAGTGGTTTCTTATAATTGTTTGTCTCATCTTGTGAAATTTTTTCTGACTAAATATTTGTTGTAAATGCTTAAATTTACTGTGAAAAAGAAAAAAACAAAACATGAATAACGATTTGATCCACTGATTAGATTTCCACTTACTAAGGACTTAATCTGAATGGTTTAAGCCTTACCTTAAATATGTTAATTAGAGCAGATAATCTTTTAAGTAACAAAATCAGACACAGAAACTTACCTTTTCTGAATAAGCATGCTTGCTTTTAAACAGATTCGGATTTGTAACTTTCAAAATATAGGGGGTAGCCGCAATCTGAGAAATATGGTAACTATAGTTTGGTCAGGAGAGCGATCCAAAGTTTGAACCCCTTAATGTCAATTTTACTTGCTGCACATCTCTAACTTTTTCAAGTGAATCAAAACATTTTTAGTAATTAGGGTCCTCGTTTCCCTGCTTGTTAGCTAAAATGATTGGTCCAGCTTCTATTACTATGTTTTTAAATATTATTGTATACTTTTAAATATTTATGTTTTTAAATATTATTGTAAGTTTTTAAATATTTATGTTTTTCAAATTTTACTATTTACTTTCTGTAATTCTCATTTCATGCACTTTAAAAAGTACTAGTAAAAGCGTTATGAATAAACTAGTAAAATTCCTTGCTTTTCATACATTGATAAATATTTTTTTTAATTTTTTTTAGTTTACTTTTTTCTCAATAAGTTATATTCTTTATTTGCTATTTCTAGCTACCATTTGAATGCATGAAAAATATTGAAAATCCTGAGTTATATGAAGGAGCTCCACGCTATAGCATACTTCTTCCCACAATGTAAATAAGTATTTTGTATGATTTTTTTCATTTTGAATTCTTTATTTCTATGGCAATAATTATCTAATTTAGGAATTGTCCATTTTAAAACTTTTTCAACCCGATTTGATTTTAAAACACTAGTGTAAATAATGGACAATGTTTCTTTACAATTTTATTTATAAACGATTGATATTAAGAATTCAATGATCACAAATGTATCAAAATGATAAATTGAGAAAAAGGGCCATATTCTTGTTAGCAAAAATGTTTAGCTGCTCAAAAGTTGTGTTTTTTTCCACAAAATTGTTTTTAAAAAAAATTTTTTTTTTTTAGATATTTCATAAAGATATATTGATCTCAATTACTATTTTTTAATTAGATATTAAATTTTTAAATTGGTGGGATATTTTTCAATCCAAGTTTTTTTTTTTTTATCTACATAATATATTTTCCAGCTTTGTAATTCTTACATTATATTATAATAGTATTAAATTGATACAATAATAAAGGAAAATTTAACTGGGACCATTCATTAATTTACATATGTTATGTAATAGGATTTTTTGTATGTTTCCTTTTTGCTTTATTCACAAAACTTCATAGAATAAGTGTTGTATAAAACAGAGATTTTTGGCCAAGTTAAGAATTAAAAATAATTTCTTTTTAAAGCATAAACAAATTTTCTTAATTAATTTTTGCATTACATTTACAATGATTATTTTATTTATCAAAAAATAAGATTATTGAAATCACTGGTATTGATCTTTCAGTTTAAATCTTGACATTGACATGTTGAATATATTTTCCATTTTGATATTTAAAAAAGACTCCCGATGGCTGAGTGGTAGCGCTTGGTGCTCCCTGGCCACAGGTTTTGGGTTTGATCCTCGGGCCGGGCAAGGTTGACTCAGCCTTTCGTCCCTTCAGTGGGTCGATAAGTGAGTACCAAGTATGCTTGGGAACTAGACACTGGGGGTTTCGCATTCAGCTGACCACCTAACCAAAACATCTACTCCTACACCCCAAAGCCCAAGGTCAAGAAACCTGAGATGGGCATAGTAGGCCTTGGCCCTGTATGGGCTGTCAAGCCACTGAGTTTAGTTTTTTTTTAGTTATTTAAAAAAAAATTCTATAATCTTTAAAAGAAATGCAATTTACATAGTGTTATGGTTATGTTCATTTATTAGTTTTTGTGTTAAATATAATCCATTCTTATTAAATATAGATTTAGTTTTTGTGAACAAAATTTTATTTTTAACTACTTGAAATGTTATTGATCATTCTATTTCATTTTTTAGTTTTTTATTACTATTTAACATTAAATATGTGTATTTGCTTATAAATTACAAGATATAGAGGACAAGCTTGTTTTAATGGCAATTTCATCTGCTACTACAAATTAACTAACTGTTACAGTATATTTTTAAATACTAATTATTAACAAAAAGATTTTGGTAAAGTTTCAGACAAAAAAAAATCTTATATAGTAAGAAGCAGTATTTTTTGTTAAAAATTCATGTGGTTTTTATTCTTTCTTTACTCACAAAATATATTTGACATGAATATTTAGGTTTATTTGTAATACAATTTAAATTTTTATTTCAGGAATAACATTTTGAAAAATTTTTGTCATTGCCCTGTGCCAATTACGCTAAATGATGTAGTTGCACCTAGTAAGAATTTTATTTTAATTTATTAAACATCCTATACTGTATAGTTTATTATATAGTAAGTTAAGACTTAACTAGCTAGAATTTTTTTAAAAACATTGATTTACTACAACAGTTGTTTCTTTCCAAGAAGAAAGTTTTATGTATGTTATGGGTAAATGACCATAATGTTGCTAACTTTAATAAATTATTTAACTATACAGCTAGTTAAAAATTCTCGTATAAAATTTAATTTTTGCAGTGAAACACCAGTCCAAAATCAAACCAAGTTCGTTCCTGTTAATTGTTTAATGATTAAAACCATGAATATATTTTGTCAATGTTTAGTTTTTTTTTAACAATAAACCTGTTAGTTCCCGGAATTTTCTGTTATAAACCAAAAAAAAAGTACACAATTAATAAATTTTATTATTTTTTTAAAGGAATCTGTTTTATTTGTATAATTTTATTGGCGTAATCAAGTATCTATACAGTATAAATATTAATACTTATGCATTTATTTACAGGTATGAATGTTCTTAAATTAACTAGCAATCTATTGAAAGTAAATTTTCAATTTGGGAAGAATTCATTTATCCTAAATCTTATATGCTTTTATTATAAATTTTATTGGCCTAATCGAATATAAATACAATAGAAATATTCATACTTATATATTTATTTATAGGTATGAATATTCTTAAATTAACAAGCAATCTGTTGAAAGTAAATTTTCAATTAGGGAAGAATTCATATATCTTATATTGTATATGCTTATATTAAAGATGTTTGAAAGCTTTATTTTATTAGTCTTCATTTTCTACCCCAGAACCTAAGAAAACAAAGAAGATACTGAATTATCTTGTAGTTTTTTGGAACTATGTCTTACGGAAGCAAGAATTATTTTCATATGTCCGAAACACTCTTGTATGTATTTTATTCAATAAACTTTTATGGTAATATTAATGCATATTTTATTTTTCTTAATGCTGTTTAATGTTTCAAGAATAGTAATAATGCTTTGCAAATATTATCTATTGACTCTTTTATAAATATTCAGAATCCTATTTTAATGCTATTTTCGACAATAATTACCTGAAATTAACATAAAGTAAGGATATTTTATGTAAATTGAAGTACTGTTTCAAAGGAACACGAACCAGAATGTTCACAATAGGAGCATCCTTAGTGGAGTATTTCATAATTCAATTCTCTAGCCTTTCCTTAAAGTTTGTACCAATATTTATTAGACGTCTTGTATTTATATGTAAATGAAGAAATAAAGCTAGCTATTTATTATAATCAGTTATAATTAATAGTAATAACCAAAAATTATTAATATAACAGATTAATTACATTGGGTGTAATATTATATGCCTATGCAGGCGTCTGTCCAGGGTAAATTTACTACCATGTAGCAGTACCTTCACAAGTTCAACTTAAGGGAAAACGGCAGTTTCACAAATAAAAAAGCAAATTCTCATGCAAATGCTGTTCTCATTGCAGTCTATGGAAAAGAGGAGTTTTTCTGCCAGCTGTGTTTTGAGAAAAGGTAGCACACGTTCAGTCAGATAGTGGATATGGTAAGCTTAACCGGTCGCTTATGCCATATCAAAGTGAGCTCTTTTTTTTGCTGAGTTTTTTTAAAACAAAACCGTGAGGCTATTCCTCTGTAAACTTCACAGGGAGTCAAAATTCTAACATTATCTTAAGCACTATTGTAAATTTATTCTAACTAACCTTTATTTTTTATGAACCATTTTTTTCTCTGTCAAGCTTTTTTCTGTATCACCCAGTTGAAAATGTACTAACTTTTAGTACTAGTACTGCTAAATGCATGTTTTTATTAAATTGGAATTTAACTATGAATAATCATTTTTATGGATTTTGTAATTTAGATAAAATTTTTATCCCAAAATTTACAATAGCGAAATTTTTGAAAATAGTTTCTTACTTTACCATATTTTTGTGTTGATTTTTTATTATTATTTTTAATTTTCACAAATTAGGTCTAAAATTTAACAAAATAGGTACCTCTTAAAAAAAAGAATGACATGGACCCCTACTAGGTTTTTTGTTGGGCAGCAAATGAAAGAAACAATTACCCACGCAAATACCCTATAATTGATAACTAGCTTTATTTTTGGATTAAAAAGTAAATACCACCTTCATTTTTTATGCTTTTAGTACTATTTTATTTTTTTCATAAACTTTTTTTAAATTTTTTTTTTTTTTTTTAAGTTAACCACATTTTAATAACTTAGTAATAAAATGTGTATTTCTAGCAACCTGAGATACAAAAATGTGAGGATACCAAAAGGGAAATTGAAAAATTGGATGAACAGTATCAAGAATGCCTTGAAAAACTTAACAATATTAAGATACCCAAAGAAGAGGTTTGTTAATATTTTGTTTATATAAACATGAGAATTTATGTAACATATTTATACTTTTCTTTGTTTGGAATGATTTGTTGTTAACCCAATTTTTTATATATCAATAATCGTTGCTTGATATAGCATCCACTTCCTTCAAACAATTGACGTTATAATGTCTGGTTGTAATATTGAGAGTGCTCAAAAAGACCATAAATATTTGCTCCTAATTAAAAATTGCTTCATTAACTTTGACTAAATGTGGTATACATTAGGAATGTAGGAAAGGTAACAGAAATATCAATGTTGCAACTTGTTTTTGTTGTTTTTTTCTTCTGTGAATAGTATATACATTGAAATGTCCTTTAAAAATGCATTATGGATGAAAAGAGTTGCCTTTAAACAGAAATTTATGAAGAATGAGGATGCATCTTTTTTTACCTAAAGAATGCAGACAGGATTTCATTATACAGCGCTGATTTCCACAATGATGTAATAATTAACTCTAAATATTAATTTCTAGTTATTAATAAAAATATCTTTTTTACATAGGGAATTTCTCAGTAATGGTAAGTGTTACCACAGACTCTTAAAATATGAAGTAAAGATACTGATCGCAAACAAAAATATGGTTCAAAATTTTCTTGTTTTATATTACTATGTATTTAAGTTATCTATGTATGCTACTAAGTATTTAGTTCTGCGAGTATCACAGAATTATATTTTATCATGTTTTATAAATGTTGTAATTTTCTTTTAAAATATTTTAATTTTTGAGCCTTGAAGTTATGTTTTGAATATATAGAACGAAGTCCTATTATAAATTAGGGAATAAATTTTTTTTTTGGAGAAAAAAAATTAAATAGATTCAATATTTTTTAAATAAATGACTATTTTATCTTTTTTTGTTAGTTTTAAACAACATTTAAAATTTTTTTTAGAAATTTGTTTAAATTAAGTTTAATATTTTACGTTACTTGTAAACTATTACTGAAATAATTGCTCAAAAGGTGTCTATTACTTTTTTTTTCAACAAATGTTTGAAATTAACATTGGTTTTATTTGTGTATTATACTTTTAATTTAAATAAATTCATTATTTAAAAAAATGAAAAACTTTTTTAAGGTATTTTAAGTTTAACTTACAAAAAAAAAATAGAAAATTGAAGATAGTAGTTTTTATAGGTTTTACAAGCTGTGAAGAGAAATTTTATTGTTTTATGATTCAGTAATTATTGTGAAGGAATTTGTGAAAACTTTGAACAATGTGGTTGAATCTTGATGCTGTTTCTATTACACACTGTTGAACAATTCCTTATTGCAGGATTGAAATGGTTATTGCTTAGTATTTCGATCCCATGTGCCAAAACATTTTGTTATATGACTCTTTCATTTTTTTATGTCAATTATTATATGTCAAAATGACTGTCCCAATTTCATAGGTGTACTACGCAACATGTATTAAATGTAAATACATGCTAGAGTAATGCAACAAAAACTTAAAAAGTCGGCAATAAATGCTGCTGGCAGTCCAGTGCTCATCAAAATTTCTCCGAAAACAAGATAAGCAGGGGGAAATTATTTTAATAATAACACGTTTCCACAATGTTGGCTTGGTGGGGGCTCATAAAAAATTTGGTGTTTATTCCTCGAAATCCAACTACTATGACTGATCTGAAAGCAATCGCCAACATTGATACAGACATCCTGCACAAAGTTTGGCAAAAGTTACTGTTCAGACTTGAGGTATGCCATGTAACAAAAGAAGCTAATTTTAAATGAGGGCATTCAAAACTTGTTTATATTACCTCTACAATAGGGGTGCACAACCTATGGTCTGCGGGTCGCTACTCTACAAGTACATTTTTAATGAATACATTTTCTGCATTTTGCACAGTGCACTGATGAAGGCAGGTCATTCATTTTGACTTCATTGAGCTTTGATCAATTTAATGACTTTAATTAAATAGCTGATTTTTTTTTAGCTATAATGATTAGTCAAGAAACTAAAAATTTGTTTTGATTATAAAAATAGTTTTTGAATACTTATATGAGTGTTTATTTGTTTTTAAGCTCCTTAAAGTAGCTGCTGCAAAGGATGAAATAATCAAAAAATATGAGGGAACTCAAGTGAGTAAAGCTCTTTTTTTCTTTCTTTAAAATAAATGCATACCTACATGTTTTAAACACAAAGATTTAAGTCATTGGTTAATATATTTATAGATACATTAACCATTTACTGAGATTGGCAGCTTTTATCACAAACTTCAACAATTTGCTTTTAAAGAGATTCTGGGTACTGCTTAAAAATACTGACCAATTTACATTTAAAAGTATAAAGCACATAACTTGGGAGCCAAAACCATACAGCTCAGTAATTGATCTGCTGGATGCTGCAAGTTATTTATCATCTCATTAATTAAAAAAGAAGCTCAAGATAGGAGAAACAGAAAAATCGTATCTCTATTATATTTGTTTGCAGATATGTAGGCTAAAAATTATAATGTTTCAAAATTTCCAAATTATTTTGTGGAGCTTTATGAAATAAAGAAAATTTAAACAAGAAAATTTTTTTAAGAAAATATATATATATTTTTGACAATTTGGTTTTTGTGTAAAGCTTTATCTGCTTTATGTACATGCAAATTTTGCAGAATATGCATGTTAGATTAGGAAAAAAATAGTTCCTGTCTGCCCGTGTTATGGTCATTAAAAGATCTGAATTTGTGAAATTGTGCTACTGGATGCGCTCTGTAAATTCCACTACCAGAGTAAAAACTTTGAACACCTTTATAACTTTTGATCTAACGACTAAAATTTTACGTACTAACATGCAATTTTAATGGTTTGAGGCTTTAATCTTGAATTTACTATGAGCAGGCTATATTTTAATTCATATTTTTTCGACTAGTATTAAGTTCTTTTGTATAGATGGGGCTCTAGAATAAATAAGTTTTATAATTGTGTTAAAAAAAAAAATTTGGCATAATTAATTAAAAGATATCTCGAAATATGTTAAAAGTATACAGGGGTCTGTTTAGAAGAAGTTTGGGTCTTTCACAAAATAACTTTTCATAAAAACGGACCCTTCACAAAATATCTTTTCATAAAAACAGACCCTTCACAAAATTCTTTTTCTTTTAATCGGACTCTTCACAAATTTGTTTATCTTCATAATAGTTTTGTTAATTGAATAAACCCAGGGCAGAAAACAAGAAATATGGATGTAAACAAATTAAGTTATGTCTTCGGCAGATGCTTTTCCTCCTTTATTCGTCCGAAATGAATATTCTATGTTCAGCAGTATAGGCTAAATACCAAATATTTGTGTGTTGCATCCGTAATTTAGTAGCTGCAATTGCTGTTTATTTTTTAAAATTTAATTTTATTAATAATAATTTTACAGTGTTGAGCATAATCTTGTATGTCTTTACAATTTAAAAACTCCTTGAAAATGTTTTTTTTTTTGCAATAACGGACCCTATTTGCACAAATTCACAAAAGCGGACCTTGGTTGAAAGAATGTGACGTAACGTTTATTTTATATTCACAAATTACAAGAAATTTTTTCACAATTTTGCAAAAACGGTCCTTTCACAAAATTTCTGGACAGACCCCTGGTACACTTAGACTTCTCACATTGATATAAAATTTTTCCAATTATAACTTCCCCCTTTTATTTTGAGGATCACAGAATCTAAAATTGTTGATAGGGATTCATTAAAAATATGTTCTTATGTTTATTTTTTGGAATCTGGACAAATAAATTAGTTAGATTACTTTTACCTTAGTTACCATTAAGATTGCATCTTTCTATGTTAAAATTTGATAACTAAATCAAAATATCAAACATTGTCTCCTTAATGTAAGGTGTCTGCCCTTCAGAAATGTCTGTAAGGCGAAGTTTCACTATAATAAGTTTGAGTAGTCTATCATTAAACTGTTCTTCAAAGATGTGTTTATTTCAGAGCACAAAATAGCAACAAGAAAAGTCTAAGCAATTAAATGTAGCTCTCTTAGCTGATGTTGTAAGATACCAACCATACTTTTAAGGAATGAAACTTTTAAATTATTTATTTAGACTTTGATTTATACATTTTTATATGCAAAATGTTTATAATTTGAGTTACCCTGTTTAAGGTAATATAGTATCGATTAAGCTTTATGGTTGTCAATAAAATTTAGTATGTACGTTATATGATAAATTGAGAGAAAAACTAGTTGAAATTTTTACTACCAGGTGAGAAAAAGGAGTGTATAACGTACAAAAACAGAAATTTGAGACACAAAACTATATTTAATAATGGCATACGTTCCATTTACATCTGATTATCAAAATTATATTTAAAAATAGCACACGTCCAATATGCATCTATTCTGTGGCTTATTGTATAGAGTGTTTTTCTTTTAATGAGGGGACTCTGGTTCGAATCCCAGCAATGGCTGGATGATACGAGTTCTGCTCTTGGCTTGCACGGGATTGCAAAAAAAATTTATTCATATTTCAGTGTTCATAATAGATTAAAATTTATTAGTAATTATAAATAATAAGTTTAATGATATGTGTTTTTTTGCTATTCAGTTATTCTATCATAAAATTGAAAACACAGTAAGAAAAATAAATTAATTGCAATTTTGCGAGCACTGCTAAAAAAAAATTCTTTTCAATTGATTTGAAAAATTATTTTTAGGTAGTTTAATATCTCATAACTGAGAAATTCCCCTGCTTTTACAAAAGTTTAATCAATTGTATGTTGCTTTTTTTTTCCTTCAGAGAACTATGGTTAATGAATATCAGCAATTAAAAGAAAAAGAGAATCAATTACAGACTGAAAAAGTGAGATTTTATATTCTACTTTCAATTTATTATGAAATTAATTTTCTATTGTGATTCATTATTAGAAATTTCTTTTACCTTTTAAATAACTTTTTATGAAGTTTTTATTAATTATTTATAAACTTAGCATATTGTTTTGGAGAAATTTAAGTAACAACAGACCTTTTTCAATATTTTTCATTTTAAAAACAGATCTTTCACATTTTTTTAAAGATAATTAAATTTTAAAAAAACCTATTTAAAATCTTTTGAAAATTGTACCACATGTTTGAATTAAAATAAAACTGCAGATGACCATTACTTTGTTATTTTTCTTAAACATTATTGCAACATTAGCTATGATAACTCAGTGTTTAAGGCACTCGACTCTCATTATAAAGGACCAAGGATTAATGAAAAAATTAATTAAAGTTTTTTTTAACAAGATCTAGAACAAGAGAGAAGTACAGTAATATGAATTTATCATTTTACGTACCACCTACTTACCATGAATACTTAATTTTTATCAGTAATAAAATTAATTAATGTTTTGATTTAATTATTTTTTACACTAAAGAATCCATTTCAGTAAAGCATATAAAAAATATGGGCTTAACTTTCCTCTCGTTTTCATCCATTTGGAGTAAAGAAAAATTTATTTTATTTTACAATTTTAGTAATCATTATTAAATTTTTAAATTTAATCTTATGGTGTTAAAAAAATAACCCAAAATGATGAAAATTTGCCAATATTTTTTAATTTCATTCAAACACTATCCTTCAATATATGAAAAAAATATATACTTATTCCACTTTCAAAATTAGTTGCTCATATATTGTTAACTAATTAGAAAGTCTGACTCTTTGCAAACTGCAGACGACGTTAGGCATTTTTTGAGCCTCATGCAAAGGCACATAGCAATTTGATGTGAGGTTTGCAGTTTGCTAAGACGCGAATTCTCCAACTAGATCCATTAGCAGAAAACCTCCAGTACAGCAGTAAATGTTGCAGGAATGCACACCATCTGCACCTTAGATATTTAAAAAAAAAAATTATGAATTTAATGGAGAAATAATTGGCAGCAGAAAAAAACATCAAGTAAAAAGGACAAATAATACAAAAAAGAAAAGATTTTTCTATCTTTGTTTATGAAAAATAAGGAATAGTTTCAAATTTGATACCAACAAAGTTATTTAATGTTCATTTTTTCTAGTTACTATTCTTTTAGTTTGCTACGTTGTTATGATGATATGGTAATTAATTTTATTTGAAGTTTAAGATTTGGCACTAATCAGAACATACTAAATTACAATTATTTTAATTTCTTCCTTTAAAATGACCAGATTTCATATTACTATTGCAAACTAATCATTTCTTTCTGAGTTCTTTATAGGGCTTAGTATAAGCATCATTTTTTCTTTTCTCTTTCCCCTCCCCTCTTAGGCAAAGGTAAAGTATGAGTGCATAAAATTCAAATTAAATTTAAGTAACAAAGCTTTTGTGTGTATATTTATTGTTTGCAAGATATGCTTAAATCTATGTTTGATTAAACTTAATTTTTTACAATAATCTTTGCCTGACAAATCTGATGAAGCTGAATGCGCTAAGAATGGACTCTGTAAGTTTTGCCAATGAATCTGACATATTTATTTATTGATGGTCTTAAACTTGGATAAAAAAAACATCTCATAAAATGGCATAATTTTGAAATTCTTTTGTACATTTTTTACTATAATAATCTTTGCCTGACAAATCTGATGAAGCTGAATGCGCTAAGGATGGGCCCTAAATTTTGCCAATGAATCTGACATATTTATTTATTGATGGTCTTAAACTTTAATAAAAAGAACATCTCATAAAATGGTATAATTTGGAAATTATTTTGAGCATTTATGTTCTATTTATTTATCTAAAATTTTTATAATTAGGTAAATTTGGATCTTATGATTGCTACAAATAAAGAAAAATTGAGTGAATTGGATCAACTTATTTTATCATCCCCTGAAAAGATAAAAACTGATGTGCAAAAATTAAAAGATATGATAAAAGACGTTGACGAAAAAATCCTAGAAAAAGATCAAGAGAAAAAAGAGAAAAAGAAAGAAAATCAGAACCAAACATCTTCTCAAGAAGAATTACTGAAAATAAATGCGAAAATGGAAAAGCTTTACAGTGAAATTCAATCATTAATGTAAGTCTAATTTCAAATTTTATTGCTTTTTATATTATTTATTTTGGAAAGTTCTATGAAAGTAGAAGAGTATTTATTAGTAAAGAACTGCCATTAAGATATATAATATGATTTTGAACAAAAGACTGACAGTCAGAAAAACTATTAGTTCTTTTTAAAAACATTTTTATTTGAAAAGTAAGTCACAAACATTTATCTTGTGTGTTAATTTTTGGAATTTTTCAAAAGTGTTTTTTTTTTTATATAATCCGTATTATATTTATACATTGATTGTATATTAAGATTACAAATTTTATTCTTGTCATGTTAATTGTATTTCTAACATAGGAAAAGTATTGCAAATAGATAATTTGTTTTAAATTTTTACGTGATAGCTAAAATTTTCAGGGAGGGGGATGTAACATACAAAGTTTCAACTAATCTTTATGTTATTCCTATATCTAAATCTTTTTCATTTATTTTTCAAAACTAAACGCTTTCTAAAATTTATTTACATCCTCTTTTTCGTATTCTATATTTAGATCTCAAGTATGTATGAATAAACATTTACTAAGTTTGAGAAACATACTTTACCCTTGACCTGTTTAATGGACCAACATACTCAGGTTTCCCCTCTTTCCCTAAGAAGTACTATATTACAAGACTATTTTGCATAATTTTCTCTCATTTTTATTCAAGAGGTTAAATAAACATTAATGGCCTTTTTTTTCTCTCTTTCAGACTTTTTATCCTTCCCTTCCTCAAAAACTTTATATATAGGGAAACCTCATGTTACAACACTCTTACAAAACGAATGCCTCTCATTATGGTCACATTTCGCGTATATCCTTTATGAATAAACCATTGTGTGCTCTCTCTGCAAAGTGGACAGCTCGTAACTGGACTCAGACATTCTTTTATGACCGTAATGTTGTTATAAAAAAGAAGAAAAAATTACTTTACTGTATTCACTGTTATAAATTCTGAAAGCTAAATAGAAATTTTATGTGCTTTGCATTATTACCCAGAGTTGGCCTGGGCCGATACAATGAATTTCTTCCAACAACGGTAGTCATGCTTTTTTTTTTTCTCGATTAGTTACTTTTAATTTTTAGATGTCATCAAACGATTCCAATGGAGATCTTCCCCGTTTTCTAATTACCCCTAGATTGTTGAATGTTAAAAGCTCTGTGGAGTTGTAATCTTCCATTAAAAACAAGTGACCACAATACTTTATTTGACTTTTTCTATGCTTTGTTGCTTATATCAGCGGTTCCCAATTTTTTTCAGCCACAGAACCCTAAACAGTCAAATAACCTTTTGGTGGACTAAATAAAAGTAATTCAGTAACATAATTTGTGAATGAAGTTTTTTCTTAGTTTCATCAATAAGTCTTAAAATTTTATTTTATGTTAAGCAGTTAAAATCCTAAGTCTGTAGAGGCTACATTTTTTCCTGTGTAAGTTAAATCTAGTAGTTTTTGCCCTTCAAGGGAAAATTGCATAAAATAAAGCTAAATTATAATTTTGAATAAGAATTGTTATAAATTGTGAGAAAGGTAATTCAGTAACATATTTTGTGAATGAAGTTTTTTTGTAGTTTCATCAATAAGTCTTAAAATTTTATTTTCAAGTCTGTAGCGGCTACATTTTTTCCTGTGTAAAATAAATCTAGTAGTTTTTGCCCTTCCAGTTAAAATTTAATAAAATAAAGCTAAATTATAATTTTGATTAAGAATTGTTATAAATTATGAGAAAGGTTGTGAGAGAAAACTTATTTATTTTAGAATTTGGTTATTTTATTTTAAATTTCAAAATTCAATGTGAGATACTGGTGCAATATTTTGTAAAAGCATATCCCTTAGCAATTTATTCAGAATATGTATTGTTATTGCGAAAAAATATTTTTTTTAATTTATTGCAATTTTACTTATATAATTTCATAAAAATAACCTTGCTGTGAAACAAATGATGGGTTATTGGTTGGATACAAACCTGTGACAGGTTTCAAAAAATCATTTCTGGCTAAAAGAAAATGTCCTAACTCACGGAACTCCTGTGGCTTTTCCACAGTACCCTATGGTTTCGCGGAACACTATTCAAAGACCACGGACATCAATGTAATTTTCTTAATGAATTGGCATCTATGTACTGCTTCAATTTTTAAAATTAGTGTGTATTGTTATTGACTTAATCATAGAGAAGGGAAAAAAACAGCCATTCAAGATATACTAGTTATTTTTCCCACTATAAGTGATATTTCACATAAATGCAATTTTAATTAAAACAGAAAAACTGGTTTTTCTACACTAGAAATGATGGGATGATGAAAGCATTTTGTCAATCATTTTTTAAGTGTCTAACGTTTTAAGCTTTTTTTTTTTTTTTTTTTTTTTTTTTTTTTTTTTTTTTTNTTTTTTTTTTTTTTTTTTTTTTTGTAGAATAAATATTTATAAAGTAAAATAGTTATGCATATTGAATTTTAGATAAATGTATGAATGTTTTTTATTTTATTTCCTAATTTTTTTCAGGGAATTTATTCAAACTCTATCCTCAGTGAATGATAAGTGCGTAGAAGAGAATAAAGAACTTCAAGAATTGCAATCAGCTCTGGAAACAAAAGAAGATATGGCTAATTTTTATGATGAGAAGGGTGCTAAGATTCTTAACCTTAAAAAGAAGCAGATTGAAGAAATTAATGGAACTTATGACATGCTGCAAAGGTATTTATTTATTCTGTTAAAATATTGTTTAACTTCCAATGAGTTCATCTTTACCAGTGTTATGTAAGAAAGATAGGTTGTTTTTATTTTAAAAAATAATGATAAGTATGAATCCTGGAGATGGCCAAATAATTAATTCAATGCTTTTCAGTTTTTAAAATAAAAACTAAATCTTATACAGATCAATTTATCTCATGAAGATAACAATACTTAAATAAAAAAAATTTTAACATTTTTATATTTTATACACTATAATTAAAAGAACTGTAGTTAATTGCCGTAAATTTCAAAAGAATACAATTTGTTCTCTCAACTTTTATTTAAATAATCATGTTGTAACTTGAAAAATATGCATGTATTCTTCAAAAAGCAAAAAATATTACTGTGCAAATAAAATTTTTTATTATAGTTGACTTTAATCCATATCTAAGTGAAAACTGGGAATAAATTGAGAACACGTTTGCTAATACTATCAATTTATTTTAAATAGTACTGATTACTAAAATTAATTAAGCATCATTGGCTTAAATAATAGTATGGCAATTTTTTACTTTTCTCTTGAACGAATTAGTACCATATCTCTAATAATTTTGCTTTTTAGTACATAGTTTTTATTACAATTAATACCTTTTACCAAAATTTATATAACATCGTAGGCGTCAATAATAGTATGATGATTTACTAGGCTTCTCCTAATTGAATTGGTATCATTTAATTGTGCTTTTCAGTACATAATTTATTCAGTACATAGTACCGTTGATTTTAAATTAATAAATTTTATAGAAGTACGGTTAAAAAGCATAATTATAAAAAAATAATCATAATTTCAGATTACTTTAGGAATACTAGTTTGGTGACAAAGTCCACCTATACTACTACTAAGCTCACATTGATCATTTAGTTTATCTGATTTATTCAATAAAAAAATAAATGTCTAAGAACGTGCAATAAGCAATGTGCAACAATTTTTTTAGTAATGGGAGCTATAAGCTAACATCACTGACACTATCTTTGAAATTGTCAGCACTTTCTTTTGTATTAATCTTGCTAGCTCTAAACCATAGGTTCCCGAAGTGGTCCAGGTGGACCCCCAGGGGTCCATAGGAGACCACACGGGGGTCCACGTAGACGTGAAGCGAAAACAGGGGTTCACAAGTTGCAAGTGGGGGTCCACGAAACATTTTCTGGTTTTCATAGTAAAGAACAAAAATTTTGGCTTGGATTTACTTATCAACGTAGGCAGGTAGCATCATTCTCTAGGTAGGTATTCTATTTTATTTTATAACCGTCGTTAAACAGCCGACCCAATTTAATGGATTTACAACTACTAATGTTCAACTCCGTAGCCTTGTAATTTTGAACCAATCCAGAAGACAAGGAAACTCTTAGATCAGTACCCCCAGAGGTATTGATTTGTTATGGGAACATGGAGGACTTTGAGACTCGTCAGATTTAACGTGCATCAGTCACCATTTACTACACGGGGAGTCTTCGGCCGGCGAGGATCGAACCCACGACCTCTTGGACTTGGGCCCAGTGCCCTACCGACCAGGCTATCCCAGCCCTCTAGGTAGGTATTCAAAAATATTCGAGACTCAGTTCAAACACAGAATTGAATAGATAATAGTACAAGTGTACACCACATGTCGAGACTTGCAAAGTGCCACCCGTGCGCCCGCTCGCATTTAAATACCCAGCATGATGACTTCAAAAATATATTTGAAGATATTCTGACGATGGAAATATCACCATGGATCATAACCCCATTTGATGAAACGGAAGAGGCGAATGTGGTATTACAAAAGGAGCTACTTGAGCTCAGCACCAACGAGGAACTGAAGGTGAAATTAAAAAAAGAATATCAAACATTTTGACTGCAGGCAGAAATCCCCGAAAAATATCCTGGGTTGTGGGAAAATGCGAGAAAATTTTTGATAGCGTTTCTCTCGTCATATCTTGTCGAAAGAAGTTTTAGTGCCGTTACCAACCTGTTAACAAAAAAAAGGAGCAGATTGAACATCACAGAACGGGGAGATTTGAGATTACTTCTTACAAAACTGAAGCCAAATATTCATAATTTGCTGTCAATTCATCAAGTACATCCGTCTCATTAAAAGTATGACTATTTTTTATTGTTGATTTACATTTCAGAGTTCATTGTTGATTTTTTGTCAATTGTTGATTGCTTGTAATAATAAATGTGCATAATTTTGTATTAGCACAAGTATTATTTTAATAAATAGGACAC
>NC_092211.1:74268975-74369706 GCF_043381705.1 Parasteatoda tepidariorum | reverse complement strand
GTAGACGTGAAAAGAAAACAGGGGTTCACAAGTTGTAAGTGGGGGTCCACGAAAAATTTTCTGGTTTTCATAATAAAGAACAAAAATTTTGGCTTGGATTTACCTATCAGCGTAGGCAGGTAGCATCATTCACTAGGTATGTACTCAAAAATATTCGAGACTCAGTTCAAACACAGAATTGAATAGAACAATAGATAATAGTACAAGTGTACACCACATGTCGAGACTTGCAAAGTGCCGCCCGTGCGCCCGCTCGCATTTAAATACCCTGCATGATGACTTCAAAAATAGATTTGAAGATATTCTGACGATGGAAATACCACCATGGATCATAATCCCATTTGATGAAACGGAAGAGGCGAATGTGGTATTACAAAAGGAGCTACTTGAGCTCAGCACCAACTAGGAACTGAAGGTGAAATTAAAAAAAGAATATCAAACATTTTGACTGCAGGCAGAAATCCCCGAAAAATATCCTGGGTTGTGGGAAAATGCGAGAAAATTTTTGATAGCGTTTCTCTCGTCATATCTTGTCGAAAGAAGTTTTAGTGCCGTTACCAACCTGTTAACAAAAAAAGGAGCAGATTGAACATCACAGAACGGGGAGATTTGAGATTACTTCTTACAAAACTGAAGCCAAATATTCATAATTTGCTGTCAATTCATCAAGTACATCCGTCTCATTAAAAGTATGACTATTTTTTATTGTTAATTTACAATCCAGAGTTCATTATTGATTTTTTGTCAATTGTTGATTGTTAGTAATAATAAATGTTTATAATTTTGCCTAACCACAAGTATTATTTTAATATATAGGACACAAGAAAATGTGCTGCTTTTTTTTCTTAGCACCCCCAATTTAGGGTGATATTTTTTAGGAGTTTTGGGAATACAGTAGAAATGTAGCAGCAGGGGGTCTATCGAAAATAGTAAAACTTTGAAAGTGGTCCATGAGAAAAAAAAAGTTTGGGAACCTCTGCTCTAAACCAATGAGAAAGTTTCATTTTTTAAATATTTCTCCTGAACAATATAATTGAAATTTATGAATAATTTCTAAAATTGGGGGTCTAAAATTACCCCTTTCACCCATTGTCTAAATTTCAAAAGGCTAACGTTAACAGTTCTGGAGTTATAAGAGGGACACACAAATTCTTCAGTTTATTATAGATATAGGCACAAGATTGATCAAAAATTTAGGTTATTGAAAAAGTGGAGCTATACTAAGTTAAGCTGTTATTTTTCGGTTATGTAGCTGTTTTTCTTTTATTTGTTATTTTGGGGTACATCCAAACTGTATTTTTTTTTTAATTATTTCTTACTTTGTTTTTTCATTAATTATAGGCAGTTGTCTGAAGAGAAGCAATGTCATCATAATTTGGATACATCTATAGATGAATTACAAAAGAATATTGACAAGGAGATTGAATCAATATTTTCTATTGTCAACCGCTGTAAAAATGCAGAAAAAGAAACTGACGAACATATATCTCAATTCAAACAACAGGTGATCCTTTCATGAAATTTAGCATAAAAGGAATTTTTCTAATCCAGTAAATTTAGGAAAATTTATCATGTTTTTCTTCTGAAATCAAGTTATGAATCTCTTAACATTATTTGAAATTTTTTTATCCCATGAGCGTTGTTGGAGAGGGAGAAAAAACAAGAAAAATGTAAAAGTAATTCATCTTTTTGCAGGTATTAAGTACATTAAAAAAAAAAAATTTCTCGTGTGTAAAATTTATAAATCTTGTGACTGTGTAATTTAATTTTGTTCCCCCTCCCCTCAAAAATTGAGCCTGCACAATGCCCATTTTTTCGCTTACATGTAGTAGTTAGCTCGCCCTTCTTATGAATTAAAATGTATTTATTTCCTAAATCTAAGATACATTTAATCATAATGAGATTTAAAAAAAATTATGTTTTATACATCATGGATAAAAAGAAACCTATATTTAAAAATGACCAAAATTCAAAGAGGAACAATTTTACTTAATCAATCAAAATTTATTTAAATTAATCCAAATAAATATGTTCATTTTTTAAATTTGTGTGAGATTTAATTCATAAACTTAATGATAAAAGTATGTTAGCATGTGTTGAAAATTCTATGACATGTTACTAAAAAATAAATGCATAAGTTTTTCAAAAGCAAAATATAATTTGCTATAGTGAGACATTTTGTCTCTTGGTTCGTTTTTAAAGACCTCCTCAATAAGGATGACCAAGGATTATTTCAGTTATAGCTTATTTATTTCATTATTCTGGATTAATATAATTATTTACAAAATGATACATGAATTGGAGAATATAATATTCCGGAGCGCTGCTGCTCCCTTCTCGCTCATGCTTTCTCTATCATAGCTCAACTCAAAACTCCACTCTTCTGCGTTCAAAACTAATCTGATCTCTAAAAATCCTCTTTCTCCTCAGAAACAGTCATTTGCTCCACCCCCAAGGTAGGGGACGACACCTCCAGTGTCCTTCACCCTTTGACCCTCAGGTCAAGGGGTCAATCCAATGCGTGGGAGAGGAATCAGGATCCTGACAGCTATATACAGGTTGACTGTGCTACAGGGTAAAGTCAAGGAATTTTATCAATCAGAAAAAATCGGGAAAATTTAACACAAATACCTCAGGGATAGAGCTTTCACCTTCCAATGAAGTGAATCTGGTTCGAATCCCAGAGATTGCTGGTCTGTAGGAATTCCGCACTCTGCTTTGCACCGACCACAGTGCTCGGTGGTGGACGGATCCCCTTGCCGTTAGGCTACCTGTGGGAGGTTTTCGTGGTTTTACTCTTCATGTAACCCAAATGTTAGTTTCAACAAAAAGTCCTCCACGAAAGCAAATTTCTACCAATACTTGGTCCAGGATTTACTCTTGTCTTCCGAATTGGGTTTAAAATTACAAGACTATAGAGTTGAATATTAGCAATCGTAAACCTGAAATAAGGTTGGCTGTCCTACGACGGTTATAAAAAAAAGTCTAGGGATATTAATCAATTTGTATCTTAAAGTTTAAATTTTTTTTAAAAAATAGTTCATTTTTTAAGTGTTTCAACTCTTAAGAAAGTATAAGTTTTAATTATAGCATAAAAGCACTTACAATTTAGGAGACTTTGCTTTCTGCTCGTTACATTAACAATCCTCTGTGGTTGCTCCTCAGGTCTCATTCAATTCATTATGTATTATTGAGGTGCTTAGCCTGATTTTTCAGCAAAAAATCAGATATGCATTCTTATAAAAACTTTCACTTCGAATCAATGAAACTTCTTCATATATGTGTGCGTAAAGTAATTAAAATGCAAAAATATTGTCAAAGACCTTATAATCATGATAAAATAAATTATTTCTAGCAAAGAACTTTATTCTTAATTTCGTAGCCATTATAAAAACATTTTATGCTCAATTTTAAAAAATATATTCAGCTTAGAGTTGCTCATTGGATTTTTTAAATTAATTTTATTCCATTTTGTCAAATTGAAAATAAATTTCAATTTGTTAAAGATTAATTTTTAATAGATTTGAGTAAAAAATACTTATAAATGCATACTCAACTAAAGCACTCTTAATTGATAAAGAGTTATAGAAAAATAAGCAAGCAAAGAAAACCGAATAAATTCATAAATAAGAGAATGACCCAAAAAAATGTATTAAAATATTTATTTTGGTTCAGTATTTCTTTAATGAAACAAATAAATTTTCAATGATTTTGAATTGAAAATACAATAACTATTGAAGCTTAACTTTTTTGTCAGAAGTAAATTATTACAGGGTCCCTATATTTATCATATTAAAAAAATATAAGAACCATTGATATTTTCATTTAGATTATTTTTAACTTAAATGATAAAGAGGTCATATTATTTTAAAATGACATTTGAATTGCATTGAATTTTTTGCTACATTTGCTAGATGTTAAAAGAGTGAAGTCTTTCCCCTCCCCAGTTCATACTTTTTAAAATCTTACCACTAAAAATTATTGAATTTATTTTTCTTAACAAATCCAGTAAAATAAGACTATAATAAGCTTTAAGTATTTTATACAATTGTCGCTCTGGCACAAAATCCAACGATTAACCAATCTCAATTAATTATCTCATTAAATCAAAATCAATAAAAGGGATACAAAAATTTCTAAGCTCTGTGATAGTTGACTGCTTTAAACTCATGTGAAAATTCTTAATTAGTGTATGATCTTCAAATTCTCTTACTGACCTAAAATAAAATTTTTAAAAAATTTGCGATTGAAGGAAATATTTAACGATGTTTAGCTGGTCTCCAGGGTTAACAAAAATTTGAGAGATCGAGGTAAAGTCTAAAATCAAGAACCTCTCGCAAAATGTAGCAGAGTTGCGTGTGAGTGCAGGAATTCTTCCAACTGAATCCAGCTCAGTGAAGCACAGGCAATTCATCAACCATGTAAATTTATCACTTTTTACAATCACCCAATGAAAAAAAGCACCTTTTAGAAATCCAAATACATAAATAAACTTCTTTAAGCACTTTTTAATTTTCTTTTACAGATGCTGGATATAAATAGAAAATTCAGAGATGATTGTGAAGATATTTCAAAGGTAGCAAAGAAAAAATTTAAAGATATGTAGAACGATATTTCAGCAAGTTGAATTATCGTGAGATGGAATTTTGTACATTGTTTTATGGATTTAAACAGGAATTCAGTTTCGATTTACATTTTGTACTTTTATACTAATAAAAAAATATAAAATAAAATGTACACTTGATAATGTAACTTATAAAAATTTTGTATTTATTATGTTTAATAAACAATTTATTTCTATATTATCTTTATTCATTTTTGAGTTATATATAAGCATTTATTGTTTTATATACTGGAGCACTATTATTTATTACAAGGGCTATATAAAAAATATTCCATTTTATTTAAAAATATTGAAAGTAAAAAAATTGTGTTTTTACAATATAATTTTTTTTTCTTCATAATTTTCATCAGTCATAATAGAAATGTTGCTTCACTTATGCTGGATTAGACTGAATTTTTACAGTAGTAGTCTAGAATTAGAATTTGTGAAGGCAATGTTGCAAATTTACTCTGTAAATTCTGTTACTAGGGGCATATTCTTTGTCAGTTACTTTTTAAAACAAATTTATATGTATAACATTTTAGAATTAAAAATGTTTGAAGTTTTACTCACTTTTAATCAAAATAGGCATCAGGTTTATAACTTTAAGGAAAACAGTTATAAAATTTATAAACTTAATATTTCTATAGCTATATTTTTTATATCATAAAACTTAAGTTATAATATGTACATATTGTTTTTGCTAGTTAAGTGGTTTCTCTCAATTTATATTTGGTTGGATCACAGTTTGTTCGTAAATAGGTGTTTTAATTTGATTCAATGCCTTTTTACGTAAAACCTTAAGTATTTCAATAAATGTGGAGTGTGCATATTTTATTTTCCCGGCACACTTTTTCCCTACAGAATTATTAAAAATATGTGCAACAAATTAAATAAAATATTTATACATCTAACATGGTTTTTAGCAATGAAGTAATTTTTCCACTGTCTCATATTATTGTTTCCAATTAGTTTTTGTGAATTTCCACTAGATAACAGCACTTTGTACAGAAACAGCTAATAGTCTACAGGAAAATTCTGTTTTTTACCAAAAATGCTTTCTTGAACAATTTGAAAATGTGGTTTATTATAATATAGCTCCAAGCCCTTAAATAATTCAGAATTATTATTATTCAGAACTTAAAAATTAAATGTACAGGGGTCTAGCATTTTATAAGAGGTACCTATTTTGTGAAAATTAAAAAATCAACACAAAAATATGGTAAAGTAAAAAGGTATTTTCAAAACTTTGCACTATAAATAAAAATCGTTTGATTGGTAAATTTTTATACATTTTTCAACGTATATTAAAAAATAATTTTGCTATTGTAAAATTTTGGGCTTAAATTGTATCCAAATTTAAAAATCATTGTTAAATTTCAACTTGAATTTTTTAAAAAAAAAAAAAAAAACATGCATTTAGCAGTACTTGCACTAAAAGTTATTTTCATTATGAGAATAAATTTAGAACAATGTTCAAATGTTAAGAATGTCTGAATTTCAACTTCTTGTAAAGTTTACAGAGGAAGTACCACATTTTTTAATTTCTTTAAAAAAAAAACTNTTATGAGAACATTTCCCCGTAGAGTCATATAGAAACAAATTTCAGAGAAAAAATAAAGGTATGTTAGAATAAATTTAGAACAATGTTCAAATGTTAAGAATGTCTGAATTTCAACTTCTTGTAAAGTTTACAGAGGAAGTACCACATTTTTTAATTTCTTTAAAAAAAAAACTGCAAAAAAAAAGCTTGCTATAATATGGCGTAAGCTACCGGTTAGGCTTACCACACAGCACTATCTGACGAAACATGTGCTACCTTCTCTTTACGGGGATACAAAAATAAAATTTTAAGGCATTACATAAAATTTTCCTTAAGTAGAATTTATGAAGGTACTGCTAAACAGTAGTAAATTTTCCCTGGACAGACCCCTTATGTATGTTAACTGGATTAGTAGCAGTTAGAAAAGAGAACAATAAGAACACAGATTATGGAAAAGAGACTTTAATAAGTTAATACTTAACAATTAAATTATAATACAATGACAGTAACAAAAACCGTGAGACATTACATAACACAACAGTAAAAGGAAAACACAGAATAAATATTATTGCTTTTGTATTAGAATATATAGGGATTTGGTGACAAAATAAATTCATTTTTTATAATAGATTACACATATGCTTCATTAAAGTATAAAAAGTAATCTGTAAATAACTAGCAAATCTTTCTGACTTTACAAATGATTTGCCTTTACAAAATATGCATTTGTACAAGCAAAATATTTTTTTTAAAAAAATTAAATGACGATTAACAATTTTATATACCTAACATAAGTGTTATTGGTCTCAAAATAAAATATGCAGTCCTTAAAATGGATGTGAAGTTTTTTCAAAATATGTTCCTATTGTATGAAGATTTTTCTCTAATTCTCCACCACCCCTTTCAACTAATGATTTATTGAGATGACTGCTTATTTGCTTGCATATGTAAAGATCTTCTTTCCAAAAAGCCATCTAGGTCAAATCGCTTAAAATCTAAAATAAAATAAAATTTTATAACACACTGAATTTTCCATGAACTGAATTGTACAAAAGAAATCACAATTTATTGATAACCATTTATAGTTTTTGGCGCCTTTGAATTTAAATGCTACTAATTAAAATTTTTATTTATGTTCAGAGCAAAAAACTTTTTCAAGTCTTATTAAATAAAAAATAGTATATATTTACTAAACTTTATTTTTTGCATGGAATTATCCTTGGCTACACAGATTTTATAATTGTGTGCAAAAAAATTTCAATTCGCTCAAAAAGTTCGCAATGTGGTGAAATATACAAAAAAATAAGATTAATATTAAGGGGTCCAAACTTTAGACTGCTCTACTGACCAAACTATGGATAACATATTTTCCAGATTGCACTATCCCCTATATTTTGAGGGTTAAAAATCATCCATCAAAAAAAAGTATGCTTATTAAAAGAAAGTGCATGTTTGTGCCCGATTTTTTAACTTAAAATGTTGTCTGCACTAATTAAATAGCATGTTTGAGGTCACCCTTTCACCTTTAAGATTGAGTTCCAGAATGCGAAAATCTGATCATTTGATCAAAAGTTATTCAGGGTGGTCCATTTTGCACACTGTACATACATAAATGAAGGTCTCTCTCTTTCTGTGTATACCTTAATAACTGAAACACAGATACACAAATTTGAATAATGATTTTATTGCAATTTTCAAATATTAATGAGGTGGTTTATAAATTAACACCTTGAGATGTAAAATTCTTGGTTCTATTCTTCTAGGAGAATATTTTCCTAGAAGCAGGCCCGTAGCCAGGAGGGGGGGACCGTCGGGACAAATCCCCCCCTCCCGAAATTCTGGGATTCAAACTTTTTAGTCTTTCTTTGAGCCTCTCAGTAAAAAGAAAAACAAAAACTGTCAAATCAAACCTTTTCCCATTACGCCACCTTCGCTAGTGCATCATCTTCTCTTGACCTTGTGACTCATCTTTCCTTCGGTTAACTCCTCCCCCGAAATCAATCGTTTTTCAGCATATTAATTTATGCAATTTCCGAATCTACGCAGATTTCATTGACATCGAAAATCTCATGGGAGAAATGGAAGTATGGGTGTCAAAGTGGAACCTGCGTGAACCCCTTAGTAGACCAGATACGGCACTTTCAGCAATGGAAGAATGTGACAGTATCTTTTTCCCAAACATTTATTGCTTGTTATCAATATTGGCTACGTTGCCAATCACCACAGCAACTGCAGAAAAACTTTTTCTACTCTTAAACACGTAAAAACAGCAACAAGAAATGCTACTAAAGAAGAAAGGCTAACAGGGCTAACTTTATTAAGCATATTTTGGGATATTCCAGTTTGTCTTAAAAAAGTAATTAAAAATTTTTCTTCAAATCCCCGTCGCAGGTCTTTGTTTACAAATTGATTATAGTTATTATGTAATTAATTAAAAAACAATTATTATGTAATATTTTTTAATTACTAGTTTAACTTTTGCAAACAACAGAATAAACAATATTTGTTATAATGTTTTTCCCCTACTTTGCATCTCTGAAACTGTCCTTGCTTATATATCCCACCCCGAACCATATCCCTCCCCTTCTTACCATATCCCCCCCCCCCGAAAAAATATCCTGGCTACGGCCTTGCCTAGAAGGTACATATAATGAAGACATACCTTAAATATAATAAAAATTTGTTAAGCCTTGACGAGATATTAAAAATAAATAAATCCTCTGAAGTATAAGTCGCTTGTATGAATTAGGACATATTAATGCCAACACAATGTTAATTGCAGTTAAGTTTACAGTTTGACATTGCAAAGGATAAGTCAGGTAAAAAGCTGAAAATACAAGTCCAAAAATTTTATGTGCAAAACACATTTTAAATACTTGAAAAAATACCTGAAATTCTAGCAAGAAAAAAAATGCAAGTAGGAAACATATATCATAATATTACTTAAGTTTTAATAAAATTGTGTTGATGCAGATCTCAATGTGTTATTTTAAAATTGAACGAATATGAATCCCGTTTTAAGATCTTTAAATCATTAGAATGTGAATCAAGCTTAATAACTTTTGATTCCAAGAATATGAATTATGAGTGTATTTTCAAATTGAATAGCTATGAATCAAGTTCTGTAACTTTAAATAGTGAAAATGCAATTTTAAATTATGTTTACATAGGAGGGAAAAAATTATCTTTTTTTGGGAATTTGAAAGAAAAAAAAAGCAGAATTTTTCTTTTTTTTTATTAAATTTTTAAAAAAAAAGTGTAAAAAACATATTCTTGTACAAACAAAACATTAGTTAAGAATAATAATACCCAATTATTAGTTAAAAATAAATCTCTCGTACATTAAATACAATTAATAAAAGTTAAATATTACTTGACTTTTCATATTTCCTAAAGATTTCAAAAATTTAAAAGGAAGTAATTTTGCACTTTTCTTGTTTCCATCATCTGAAGCCACTTTTATTATAATAAAGAATAATATTTGCTCTTTCATCAAAACCAGTTTAGGATTTTTGAAGCATATTTGACACCTAAATCTATAACATTTTATAAATTTATAAAAATGTAAACAAACAAATTTACCTGGGTGAGGGCTTTGTTCTTCAGGCATGTTGCTACAATAATATGAAATGCTTGGGGCTAATTAAAAGAAGAAAAAATTCTAAGTTAAAAAAAAAACTAGAAAAGCATATTTTCATTTTACACAGAGGTTATATGAAAAAACTATACATAAATCACTCATCACACTATATAAATTCACAATAAATTTGAGCGTGGGTGTTAATTTTTCTTTACTTGAAATATTTACTTAAATTATTCAGAAACTAGAATCTGCATTGACCAACATAATGGAATGTCACATAAACATTAAGAGCTATTCTCACAGCTAGGACAGGGAATTGTTAAGATTTTATCATCATCACAATAACATTACGATATTTCTTTACGTTAATGTTTTACATTTAGTGCATATTTCTTGATTTTAAATTCTTCCACTTTTCGATTCTTGATTTTAAATTCTTCCACTTTTCGATTGGTTGATTAAGGCAATTATAAACTTGTAAAAAAACTAATTTCTCAGTCATCCTACAAAAAAAAAAATTTTATGAATTTGTCTAGTTATTAATAATCAATAGTATTTAAAAAAAATCAATAAATCACATCAATGAGGAAAACAAGATAATAAAAAGTGAAAATGATAAGATTGCGAGAACGCGGGAGAACATAGCCTGCTGCGGACTATGTCGTTAATTTAGTAAACATAAATATAAAATCAAAAATGAACACACATATTGAGCCAGCAATTAGTATAATCTTTAATGAAAGTCGTTATAAAAAGAAAAAAACTTTGATGATGTATTGAAAAAGATTAAAAACTTAAGAACAGCTGGCACCAAGAGGCACCTATAACTTCAGACTAACCTTCCCCCCCTCTCGTAAATTTAGCATATCGATATTTATTAAACAAAAATAGGAATGCCTTAAAAAGTAAAACAAATCACTGAATAAAAAGAAAATATGAAATATTTGCATTATAAAAGTTGAAATTTTTTTTACTAACCCCTTCCTTCTCGCTCCCGTAAAAATGACGGGGTGAGGTTTCACCCTCTACTTCTCGCTCCCATGATATTGACGGGCTGGAGTGTTCAGTAGTAACGTGCCAATAAGAATAAAACTAATTCATTTCTTTTGCCCAGGAAACATTTTATTTCTAATTTAACACACCAGATGGCAGTACCAGGATATTTTTAAGGTAATTGTAGATAGTTAGATTATTTTAAACTAGTTGCAGCACTAATCAAATACGTAATACGAATATAAAAGCCAAAAAAATAGGCACTTTCATAACCATTTTCTTGAAAATTAACCGATCGCTATGGGGTTAAACACTGTTTTGTTTTTATATTTTTAAACAAATTAAAGACATGGATGATGATAAAAAACAAAGATAAAAGACTGTATTAAAATCAACATCAGAGGATTTGCACAGTTTCAATAACAGAGATTCAACAACACTTCAATTCTCAATTAATTGTAGTCTAATCAAAATTCATCTGCCAGCAAAACATATATCTCTGCTTGATGATTCATGGGTGAATCTTAATTTCTGATGCTTTGAAAAAGAAAGGTAATTCAAACACAGGATTGGCGTTGATAGCGTAACATAGACATTTTCTGATGCATCGATGCATTGCCCCGTACTACTCGCAGCATGCAAAACAGGTCGCAGATACAAATTCGGAGATGCAAACCTGGTTGGCTAGTTTTTTGCTGTTAAAAGTATTTCTTTAATCAGGTTCACAAACTCATCATCAAAATTGTCTTTGCATGCTCTTAGAATGGCCCTTTACAGTGCTCATCAAACCACGTCATTCACAGCATTATTATTGCAGTGTACAATGTCAGTACAAAGCAATTGATTAACTTACCGACTGTGCAAAAGGTCAGTGATTTCATTCTGACAGCAAGGAACATTTTCTCAGTGTGAATTTACCAATAGGTAAGAGAAATGACCATCTGACTTATGAAGTTTTGCCTTTACATGACAATGTCAGACTTATTTTTATGATTTACAACTAATATCTGATCAGATCTCTTGGACGGAAACAAATTAACCATACAGTCTAGACTTGGTAGAGAGTGATTTTCACTCGGATTTTTAGCTACAAATAGCAAGTGCGGGGGAAAAACATTTCAAGGCTGTTAATTCTCACAGGCAATTAACTTCTATGATTTAGGCATAAAATTGATTTTATTTCTTCATGACATTAAGGATAAATTCAAATTTTAATTGCAAATTATCCTTTCATTTAATAGTTTAAATTACTGTTATTTTCCAATAAAAAATTTAGAATTGTGAGAAGAAATTAAGATATACTAGTTTTAGTAGAGTTGATTAAATTTTACTGTCACTGTGCCACACTGTTGCATCATTGTGCCTAAGATTTCTGAAATAAAAATCTTCGCCGTTATTCAAAACTGAGGACTTGTTTAAATTTTAAAAAAAACTAATTATACATTCAATACACTTAGTAATGCTATGAATAACAATAAAATTAGAATGAAAAACAATAAAATAAATCTAATTTAGGAAGTATTAGTTTTTTCTCTGTACTAACTGAATAAAAACTAAAAATATTAATCGGTTTTTTTCAAAAAAAAATATATATACTTAGATTTTGGGGGAAAATATATTGCAATGCCATGGAGTTTATTTCAAAATGAATAGTTATAATTGCGCTAATCTAAGAATGTAAAATGCGTTTTTTAAAAAAAGTAGAAAATTTTTCTTACAGTCTTACATTCAAAAAAGGTAGTAACACCAGCTTTAGTCAAGTTAATTAATATTTTGACGAATATTTATGCTAACTTTCCCACATGCTATTTACCAAAAAGTAAAATTTCTTATTAAAAGAAAATGAAATTGTATTAATTAATAGAAATAAAGAAAAGATACATAAATAAAAATATCTAAAACAAAATAGTAGTAATAATTCTGTAGCAATAGTTCCAATAGTAATAATACTGAAACAACGTTATTTTAAAGAACAACATATGCAGCAATTATATTTTAAGTAAGCAACATATAAAAATTTTAATATAATTAATATTTTGTACAAAATTGTAAAATATTTAATTTCTATTCTGTTAAAAACAAATTTAAATGCTTTTGTTATTAGATAGCTAAGGATTGCTTTTGTTATAAGATAAGCTTTTGTTACTAAGGTTACAGAATTATAGAATCACAAAAATTCTAAAATTTTTCCCTTAAAGCATTTGCAGCAAGCATATTTTTAAATTTGCAGTCATCTAAAAGTATAAAATTTGAACTAATAACAATATAAATAATAAATTAAAACAAAAAACAAGCATACCTTTGCCTTCAGCAACCTGAGAACGGCTATACTCTATTTCTCTTAGAATATTTTTCCAGCCTAAAATTTAAATTGTGCATAGATTAATGTTGTATAGCAAACAACACAGAATGATTATTACATTTAATTGCACTAATTCAGTATATACAAAACCTTTATAAGAAATTATTTTTCATAAAAATTACTTTGTAAATAAATTTTTTTGGATACTAAGTATTGATTATGTGGTACTGCAATAACTGAAAATTTAATTACTGTTATTTTTATAATGCAAGCCGAAATTTTTGTTAAAATTTTTAGCATCTCAATCAAACTTCATTTTTTACAGCAGTGAAGAGTTATGTAGAAATTGCTTGCTTGATTATCTCTAAGAATATTTAACAGATTTAGCCAAATAGGTTTTATACAGTTGATGATAAATTTTAATAATTCACATCCTATTCTTATATATTTCTAATTAATGAATTAAATCTTTTTTTTTAAAAAAAAATAGCATTCCATAATGTTAAAATAAATACTGTAGTACATAAAGTTAAATTGCAAGATTCTTCACATAATAAACTAATTTTTTCACTTTAAAAATCTACGCTTTTGAGAATAAAGTATAACACAATGTCAAAGAACAATGCTAAATAATGCTAATCTTAAATCAGGCAAAGAAATGCTGTATTAGAAAGAGACTATGAAAGCAAATATAATTTTCATAACTGACTCGTCATCTTTAATTATAGACTTATTCTTAAACTGAAGTTAAATTTGATTATGATCAAACTTAAGGTTTACTGAAAATGAAGTAGAATTTAAAAAATTGACCTTTTAAGGACAATAATCTTTATGGTTTATAAATCGCAATTGTTGTACTAAACTTCATGGTTTGTTAATTAAGCATGCTGTAATAATTTTATTGTTTATAAATCCCGCATGTAGAACTTAAAATTTTTATTTTACTTATTTGTAATAGAAAATTACATTACAATCAGGGTTGTTATGATTTTACCCAACCTGAAAAAACCCAAATGGATTTTTTAATAATTGCATTTTATTATTAACAAATTAGTTCTAGATATTTAGATAACAATAACTAATTAATAATAAGTTATTAAGTTAAAAATAAAATAGAAACTACATACAAAAAGTATTTATATTTCCATTACTTCATTATTCCGTGCTTTAAAATTTTTAATTAATTTTTTTGAAAACATGTATTATTAAAAATTGGAAATAATTAAATAAGATATTCTCACAAAAATTTGAGATTCTTATTCACAATACAATTGAAATTAGTGTTATAACAAGATACAACAGGGCTCGAAAAAACTCAGAAATTTTACCCGTCCCAGAGGACGGCTTGTCCAACAATGAACCCGTCCTCCTTTGAAACTAACCCGTAGCTTCTAAATAAATAATATAATTTTCTCTTATTTATTACAAACATTTATATAAATTGCGCAATAAATTAGTAGTAACTAGGATTAGAAATACTAGAATTGCAATATACAGTAATAAAAGAAATACTAGGTTACTAATAGTAACCTAGTATTTCTTTTATGAAATAATTTAAATGACGGAGGTCAACTTAATGCGTCAATTTAATGAGGGTAATGCGTTTTTTAAATGAATCAAATAAGACGTTTTCCAGTTCCACAATGAAGCCTATGATTTACAGAGGTGTTGGCACATAAATCTGAAAGGGGTTTTCCATTTAGGTAGATGTTCATAATTGCATTTAACGTTTCTTGATTAAGACCAGTACGTAACGTGTTTTTTTTGTAAGTTCATTGCTGAAAAGCCCCCTTTCGACCGCTGCAGTACTCTCAGACACAGAAAACATCAATTTCACCATGTACTGTATGTTGCTGTATTATGGGTCATTTTTCTGCATTAGATCTTTATAAATAGCTTGGGCTCAGAGGGCTGATGTTTTCTGTGTTTAACAATGTTATGTATCTTAAATTTTAATGACACCCATTACTGAGAAAAAATTTCTTTCTCCGATTAGATGGTCATTTTAGAAGTGAGGCGCTAGACTCTTGTAAGATAACAAAAATTGAAAATGTATCATGACAATTTATGGCGAATAGCCTTCCGCTCGGATGTCTGATTCGAGAAATTCGTTGACTGCCGAAGATGGGCGGTTTTTCGAGCCCTGCCTTGTGTGTTAATCGCCACCCAGTACGTAATGTGTTTTTTTAATTTTTAAGTTCATTGATGAAAAGCCCCTTTCAACCGCTGCAGTACTCCCAGACAGAGAAAACATCAATTCCACCATGCGCAGTATGCTGCTGTATTTCTAGATTAGAGTATCATTTTAGAAGTGAGGCGCTAGACGCTTGTAAGATAATAAAAATTGAAAATGTATCACGAACATTAACGGGAAAATGGCCATCCGCGCGGACGTCGGATTCGAGAAATTCGTTGTCCGCAGGAATTTTTGGCCGCCGAGGACGGGCGGTTTTTCGAGCCCTGAGATATATACTAAATCACCATTCAATGAAATGGGAAAATAATTTATTTAAAAAAATACTTCTTAAATACAATTTTAGTGTATTTCTTTTAAAATTTGGTCATAAAATTAAATTAAACCCACAAGACTCAAATAATAACATACTTACAAATACATATAACTGTCCAAAAGATTACTCTAATTGAAATTTTTCATTGTAATGAAAGATTCCAACCAATGATGGAAAATCTAAATATATTTTTACTTCTCACTTTGTAAAAGGTTC
Source organism: Parasteatoda tepidariorum (assembly GCF_043381705.1). Classification (NCBI taxonomy): domain Eukaryota; kingdom Metazoa; phylum Arthropoda; class Arachnida; order Araneae; family Theridiidae; genus Parasteatoda; species Parasteatoda tepidariorum. The sequence continues at coordinate 74,353,956 of NC_092211.1, read as the reverse complement.
TTTATTATCAAACAAAAACAAAAAATTTTAATATTATTTTTTAGGTGACAACATAGAAAAAATATAAACTTACTTTCTTGAACATATTTAATTATTTCAGCTTGAGAAGATTCAGGAGGCGAGGGTCTTTGCACATATTGTCTTCTTCCATTTACTTGGTGGAAAGAAGGTCTAGAACTTAAAAAATTAGAAATTATGTAATACATTGAAAGTAATAAAGTTTTATAAATTTAAACATGATTTAAAATCCTCTTAAACATTCAATGCTCTAAGAGAGAGACAGCAAGCAACAAAAAAGTAACAGTTAGTTCATGTATTTTACATTTTTTAAACATGTTACTTCTTTTCTAATAACTAACATAAAAAGAGTTACAAATAGAACATTTTTCTACCACCAATAGTAACTTTAACAATTTTATTCAAAAGGACGAAGGCCTTATGGTAGTTACTTATTTGTCAAATACTACTTAGTAGAAATTTTAACCTTCTATTTTTCTCATTATTATAAATAATTGCTACTACTGTAGTGTATCTACCACTACAAAAATACAATTCCAATTCACTAGTATATAAGACACGGGAAATCTGTGGTACATTTATGAATCCATTGTCACTCAGAATCAATACTAAGATCAAAGTCTAAGACCAACCACCTCAAAAATAGATAATAAAGAACATAAGTTTGAAGACTTAAAATTAAATCATTGAGTCTGAAATTAGGTTATTCTCATAGAAATAACCTATTTTCAAATAGATAATTCTCATACTGTAGATAGTCAGTTTTTGCTATCTACAATAAATTTTCTACATAACTTGGCAACAACAGGGTTATTTTAGTCCAATTATATTTATTGATCAAATGTGTTTAATTACCTTTAATTGAATAAACAAGTTCTTTTAGAAGAAGATTTATGTGTTGGTACCTGTGCAAAATAGTAACATAGCTTTGGCAACAACAGGGTAGTAGCAACAGAAAAAATTACAGAAATCACAGCATAGGGCAAAAGTCTCAGCCTCTCTCAAGCAAACCACTAAAAAATTTTAACTGCAAGTTTATACAAGAGCTGCTCAGTGGCTCTTGATGCATTTAGTTGTTTCAAACAAATACTGCTACAAAAATATACCCTCTTTTACTAAAAAAACTAAGTTTGAATACAATTAATATTTTGGTGAGGTAACATGCAACATTTTATGCTAGATAAAAATGGTAGAAGATTTGAAATGGTATAACAGTGTTTCCCAAAGTGTGGTACGCGTACCCCCCGGGGTACGGGAACTGTTTAGCGGGGGTACGCGTTCTTAAGCGAAATATCTTGCAACAAACGAAAATTTCAAAAAAATTTATTTGAAAACAAAGCTAGCCATGAAAATTTTCGAATGCGTATTTTTCTATTGGCTATTTTTTGCAGAGTTAACGGCTAATAATTAGTGGGTGATGTCGACAGATAGTTGTGATTTTTATTTTTGTGCAATTTCTTCATAGTAAAGATTTGTAATAAATTCTACTCATTTTGATTATTTTTATAAAATATAATATTTATCCCTAACATAGAATATGGATGGCTGGTTAGTATCTAAAAAACCTTTGAACCAAAAACGAAAAATGTCTTTAAAAGAATACATAAATTTTTTTATTAGTGGTACACTGAGTTACGAAAAATTTAGAAAGGGTACGCAAAAGTCATAAGTTTGGGAAACACTGTGGTAGAAGATAAGAACTTTTATAATGTAAACAAGAGAGTGATAAAAAAAATTGAAAGGCATACATTAAAGTACAGTAGCAAGTTATCAAAATAATGGAAACACTTGTGAATAAAAGGGACATTTTAGAATTCGCTTCATAAGCATTAAAATATAATCTTAGCTACCAGTTTTTTTTTTTATATAAAAAGTAAATATATTAGGTGGTAAGAGAGAGCTTTAGCAGAGTTGTCTACGTTTTGATTTTTTGTCAGAAGCATAAAACGTCAGACCTCACAGATTTTCAGAGCGGCCAAATTGTAGGAGCCCGACTAGTTGGAGCAACAGTGACCGAAACATCCCAGCTTTTAGGCGTTTCTAGAGGTACGATGTCTAAAGACATGACAGCATACACACAGCACAGAAAGACAAGCTCAGCAAAGCAAAATAGTGGACAGAAGGAGAAGTTGAGTGAAAGAGACCGACGGGTAATGAAGCGGATTGTAATGTCTAAAAAGAAAACAACTGCAGCCAAAGTGACCGCAGAGCTCAATCTGCAACTGAATTCTCTAGTGTCAACAATTAAAGTTAGGAGAAACCTTCATAAAGAGAACATTTATGGCAGAACAGCAATTCCCAAGCCATTTGTCACAGATGTGTTTCCATTACTTTGATAACCACCTGTATCTTTATATACTATAATATAAATGATAAAAAAAATAATAAATAAATAAATAAAAATTGCACTAAATGTGAATATACCTACATAACTTAAATTTATTAGAGAAAACTAGATGCAGGAAATTTAATTATGCATGTTTTAGATGCAATTAATTCCCTAACACAGGGAAGCACATCCCATGGTGCATAAGCTAAAAGTTCTATGCAAATACACCTTTATCAAGCCCTTTTAATATCAATATCTGTTCATCTGTTCTTACCAACTTCAATCACTAGGGTGCCAACGAAATTTTAAGCTTATAAAAAATTATCAAAGAAAAATATGTAGAGGTTTGCCAGGGTATAGCAATGAGTTACCCTCTTAGTTGGACCTCTTTTATGATTTTTTTTCCCCTTCGTTTCTCATGGACCTAGAAGTTACCAAAATTTGCTGATAATTTTGGTGCAGGTACCAATTAAAAATCTTCCGGAAAAAATTATTTTAATAAATATATAATATGGTTAAAATATTTTTACTGGTTAAATAAACAGTTATATTTAACGTGCAATAGATAGTTTTTTAAGTGTTAAAAGTTCAAGGAAAAAGGAGGATAGTTAATTTTGTTGCCCAAATAACTGGAATTGAGAACGAAACAAACAATGCAATAGCGTTTTTTTTTTTAAACACAGTCTGGTAAAATAAAAACTTTCAAATATAACTACAAAGAAGTACCATGGGTTTCAAATATAGCAGTGCTGCCAACTCCAACTCTAAACAACCGAAGAGTCACTTTTAACAGTGATATTTCCCTTTAACTTTTTGTCAAATTTGTAAGATGTCCCCTCTGTTACATTCCATGTTCTCTCTGTTATGATGCATTATTTGGACATTAAAAAAATGTGTTTGCAATTTTAAAAGTTTTCAAATAACTTATTTTACCTTGAAATGTGATAATTTAAAAAAAAATTGCGGATAATGTTTAGGATGGTCTAAATCACAGAATTTAGCAAAATAACAGTGCATGTCAAATATGTGGGATTTTATTTGTCCCCTCTGTTACAAGTACTTTTAAATAAGTTGCAATTTAATTATGAGGCTCTTTTATAATTTTACGCCAATTAATTAAACACTGCACCCTAAAGTAGCATAGTTTAGTAGAATTTTTGTTTGCAAAAATATTTAACATATTTAATAGAATAAAATACTTGTGCGATTTCCCCTCTGTTACGCTTCTAATTCAACTGTGTATACTGCTCTAATTATCAAAAAAATTGCTAATTAATTAAAACTTTATCATAAATAACATTAATTTTACAAATGAAAAAGTAAATGCTACCAATAATTGCATATAATAATTGATGCACACATTATTACATCAAAACAGAGAAATAATAAACAAATATGATTTAACCAAAACAAATGAGAATTTTTTTTTCTTCTGAATATTCAAAATATAGTTTAATAATTATTCCAAATACCTCATTTTTCCGATTGAATAAGATTTGTATTTCAATGTTTAAAAAAATATTCGTATGTAAATTATTTTCTTCTTGATTTATTCTAGGCTAATTCATAAAATTTTCATGGACCAAATATAAAATGACAGACGATTCAAACAAACAAACAAAATATTTTTAGTTTTGTTACAGTTACAGTTACTTTTCATAGCATACCTTTATAGTTCTGTGGACAATGAGTTACGAACCGTCTTCACTAAATATAAATTCACGCATCCCCGAACGGTAGCGATGGGTTGTGCGTTAATCGCATACATTGAGATTGACTCTTTAATAAAAAATATTGGTTTCGAATAAGATGTATTTAATGCTGGGATAAAATTAGATTTCCGATTTTAAAGATGATTTCTTGACATTTACTCAGGTATTTTACGAATATATTTAACAAACATAATTTTTTCCCTCAAGAATTCAGTTTTTCCACCCTTGTTTCATATAATAAATAGACTAAATAAAGTTAGTTTCTTGCACAACTTCTTTCGAAATGAAACGTGAACATTTTATAAATTCAAAATTTTCTGTACTCTTGATGGTCATATATGTATACTATAATGAATACCTTATTTTTATCAAATTTTATTTTAGTTACCTTGTAATATGCTTCGTAGTTATATAAATATCTTGCAATTTTTTCTATATTGAAAAGAAGAAACAAATAGGTTAGTTATAAATGAGATTGGTATATAATAAATAAACAAGATAACTATTCGTATAAAATATGAAAAAGATTTACTATAATTTACATGCGTATTTTTCATCCACTGTACAACTTTCTGTAAGAAAAAAAATTACAAGAAATTTGAAAGAACAGAAGCTTATTGAATATAATCATTTTTGTAATTAATAAAGTTGCTGATAATTTTAGATGCATAATTAAGAAACAGGTTATCATTTCTTTTCTTTATTTTTCTGTCCTTTTTGCATATGCGAAAGTTCTCATCAAAATATAACAAGACAAAAAGTTATTTTTACTCTTATATCTATAATACCGAAATAAACTCGATAGATATATATTTTAAAATTGTCTGATATTTTAAGAACGAAATTTGGTAAGTTAGCATTTAAAAATTTACATGATGATTTTAAATTTTTTGTTAAAAATTGTATTAAAAAATTAATAAAGAATTTTTTTGTTGTTGTTTCTTAGTTTGTTGTTTGACATTTGCCCTTTTAAAAATATTAATTTTTAACAAAATGGTAAATTACAAATTTTAGGGGATTACAAATTCAAAATTAAAAAAAAACTTGGATATAGTTTTTTTTCTTCTGTTTTGAGATTCTTTATTAAGCATTAGCTAAGTTATTCCAAAGATATTCATTTGTTATTAATAATCTAGAGTTGTTTGGCTTTATTTAAATAATATTTTAAATTATCCTAATGAATGCATTTAATTCTATTTCAAAAAGTTTTTAACGAATTTATGCGACATGCGTAAAGAAGAATTTCTTTCGAATGAATTTTGCATAATTAATTTTCATGCGCAATGGTTAATTATACGGGAAAAAAAAAGAAAACAATCGAGAGTAATTTGTAGTAAATTTTTTTTTTAATTTAACCGGTTAAAAATATTTTAATCGTACTTAATTACTAACATTAATTATCATAGTCAAAAGAAAGAAAAAAAATCACGAATTACCCTTATGGCTGAGCCAAAAGTGATGAAATTGTAAAACTAAAAATTTCGAACCTAAAATAGTTAAATAACAAACAAAGTACGGCTTCTTGTCGTCTGAGTTGGGGTCGATATAACAGGGTAATAAGAAGAACGGAACATGAAGGTACAGAAACTTTTACAATATAATTGTTTCTAAAATTATTATAAAGTTGCTAATAACTTTTAATGTATAATTAAGAAATATATTTCGATTTCTTCTCCTTATTTTTCTGCTCATATTTTGAAAAAGATATTCTTACTATTATATCTATAATACCGAAATAAATTCAATAATTTTTTTAATTGTGTAATATTCTAATAACAATATTTGTTGAGATTAACATTAAAAAAAATTCCAAAATCAAATTTTTTTGAATTTTTTGTTAGAAATAATAAATTCTAATAAAAAATCCTTGAATAAGTAAAACTTTGTAGTTACTTCTTAATTTGTAGTTTCACACTTGACTTTTCAAAAATGTTTCTTTTAATAAAATGGTTAATTGCAAATTTTAGGGAGAAAAAAAAAGAAAAAAACTTAAGCACAACTTTTTCTCGTTTTGAGATTCTCCATTGAATATCACTAAGTTAAAAGATATTCAGTCATATTCATTTGTTATTATTAAACTATCGTTATTTTTTTAAAATTCAAATAATATTTTAGATTAACCTAATGTAAGCTATTAATTCTACTTCTAAAAATTTTTAACGAATTTATGCGACATATGAAAAAGATAAAACTATTTCGAAAGACTTTTGCATACAGAATGGTAAATCACAAGAAAAAAAATCCGGCGACAATCAGAAAAACATTTGAGAATACTATTTTGTAAACAAAAATTTGTTCACTGAAAACTATTAAAAATATTAGCATCGTGTTTAACTACTATATAACACGAATCTGTAAGTAAATAAAAAAAGAAGGAAAAAAAATCACTAACAACCCTTATGCCTTGACTAACAGTAATGATATTGTGTGACTAAAGATAATTATTATAAAGTTACTGATAAATTTATTCGTATAATTAAGAAACATAGTTTTATTTCTTTCCTTTATTTTTCTGTTTATATTTTGAAATTACAAAAATTNAAAAAGGAAAAAAAATCACTAACAACCTTTATGCCTTGACTAACAGTAATGATATTGTGTGACTAAAGATAATTATTATAAAGTTACTGATAAATTAATTCGTATAATTAAGAAACATAGTTTTATTTCTTTCCTTTATTTTTCTGTTTATATTTTGAAATTACAAAAATTTTCATTTAAATATTCTAAGACAGAAAGATACTTTTAATCCTATATCTATAGCAAGATATACTTCAAAAATTTGTTTTTTAAAAATAATTAAATATTTAAGGAATAAAATTAGTTAAGAATTAACATAAAAAAATTTCAAAATCACGTTTTTCTTAATTTTTTTTTAGAAATTGTATTAAAATGATGCTTGACTAAGGAAATTTTTTCAGTTCATAATCTGTTGTTTGACATTTGAAGTTTTAAAAATACTCATTGTTAGAAAAATGATAAATTACAAATTTTTAAGAAGGAAAAAAAACTGAAGCATAATTTTGTTCTCTTTGCTTTCAGATTCTTTTTTAAATATTAGCTAAGTATTTCTAAAGATAACTTGTTATATTCATTGGTTATTTTCATACTAGCGTTTTTTGGCTTTAATCAAATAACATTTTACATTATCTTACTTGATGCGATTAGTTCCAATTTAAAAAAAATCTTTTGCAACACCTGAAAAAAAAAATGAAGAAATTATTCGGAATAACTTTTGAATAATTTATTTATTAACACAAGAGTAAATGACAAAACAAAAAAAAAAAAATCGAGTAAAAAATAAAAACAATTGGGAGTATTTTGTAATTGGAAAGTTGTTTAATTAAAAGTATTACAAATATTTGCATCAAGTCAAACTACTAACAAGAATTTGTAATACTTAAAAAAATAATAACAATAAATAAAAAAAAATCCGAATAACTCTTATGGCTAGAGCGACAACATTGAAATTGTATAACTAAAATTTCTAACATGAAATAGTTAAATGACGAAAAAAATGTGACTACGTGGCACCATTGTCTTCTGAGTTGGGTTCAATGTAAGAGGGTAATAAAAATCCAAAATTTAATTGAAGAGAATTTTTTTTCAAATCTAGTTCAATAATGCACATCAATTAAAAACAAAATTTTCAAAAAAAGAGAGAAATTAACTAATTTCAAAATAAAAATATTGCATTGTTTATGTTTGCAAATTGTAACTTATTTTAAAAAATCTTATAAAGAAGAAAATGATTTTTGAAAAACTAACGATTAATTTGTTTATTTTGTAAAATGTATAAGCTTGCAATTGTGTAAAAAAAGTCATAGTAACATGAAAGAAGAAAAAAAAATAAAAAGAGCAGTTTTGTTGAATTGTTATTCAAATCTTTTTATTTTTCTTTTTCTTTCAGATTATTTAACTAACAAGTATTTTAAAAATATACTACTACGTAAATTAACGACTATTTAAAAAATTAATTAGGAAGCTCATTTGATGTATTCTACCTTTATATTAAAGTTTATTTATTACTCATTATTTTGAGACTTAGCGTAACTTTAAAACATTATACTATTTTAATAGTATAACGTTGCGCATTTTATCAATTGCAAATATGAAATAAAATAATGATATATGACAATAAATAATCAAAAATAATATGTTTATAAAGAATAAAATAGTTGTAAATAGTAAGTTATAAAATTTTGATCAATTAAATAACCCTTATTAACTATTAGTTCGCTAAGGCTAAAAGCACTATTTATAATTTCAAATTTTCATAATCCTATTATGAAATGCCTGAATGAATCAGTAACACGCATTTCAAAACATTCGAAGTAGCATGATATTTAGAAAATTTTAAAAATAAATATGTATTTGATTTTCAGCCTCTTGCTATTTTAGGAATATCTTATTTTCTTTTTTAAAAAACTATTAGTAAATTAAAATTCATTTATAACAGCAAACAAATTTAATTCTTGAAGAAAGAAAAAAATAAATGATATTTTGTTTTTTATTATTAAATGAATGTAGGGACACCGCAAACTTTTATTTTTGTGAGGGGATAATTCCCATTTACCGAAGGAAATTCCCAATTTAACCAAATAAAAGTATTTAATTCATTGACGATATGTCATTTTTTTCCACCAGCATATTACTGATTTAACGATCTTATACTCAAGTCCATGAGTCGTGATTGGTCAAGTCACTGAATTGGTGTTCGATTCCCAGTGGCGGCTTGAACGCGAGCTTGTTTAAGAAGTAAAAATAACCTGACTGTGCGCATTGATGACATACATTGCTAATAGCCTTAACTTTTCTCCATGAACTTCGTGGCCCACAATGGGTTCAAGATGCTTTACTTTTATTGTAGTCAATAAATAATGAACGGTTTAATATATAAATGTAAAAAAAAAAAAACAATTTATTTTAACTTTTACTATACGGTGAATTGAATAATAAATGAGGTAATTGACTAATATCGAATAGGAAAAACTCCGGAAATAGCTTTATATTGAAAATATAGGTAAGAGTGTAGTTAAAAATTAAAAAAAAAATAAATAAAAAAAAAATTTATAAATATAACATTTTCTGAACTCATTTAAAATTCATCTGTTGAATTTTAACAGTGAACAATAAAGTAGATACTGATGTTGCGATTTTTTGTTCAATTATTCCAATAAAAAAAAGATTAACAAAGGTTACGTGGTATCAGTCCTTGTTTAACTGTTCTACCAACAAGTGCTCGACCTCGCACTCAGGTCGCCAGGCTACTAAGCATAGGGAGCCATCTCCATCGAAGAGGATCAAAATTGTGCTGGCACGTTTTTGTATCATCCCCAGCAATGTTTCCCAATAGCTCATTGAGCAGCTTTAGTCCGAAGTAAATAAAGTACTATTACAACGTAAGACTTACCAGGGATTCATTTATGTTTTTATAATTTTAAAGGCTTCCAATATAAGTCAGTATTTATTAATGAACACAAATTAACTTGCAATAGCTGATAAGGGAGGGGGTCAGAAATTTTCCAAGCAGTCATTCCAAAGCAAATTTACACAGTATTTGAATTATCGGATTTTAGATTTATACGGAAAACAGAACCTAGTTACTATGGTCTGCAATAAATATTTGACATTCTTTTGTTTGAGCAAACAATTTTCTAATAAAAAAGATTCATACAGCACCAGACTTTAAATCATTTTGCACTGAGGAATCTGGTGTTTTGTAAAGAATTTTCTGTTATAGGAAATAAAAAGTCATAGTTTCAACTTTTCAAAGCTTTAGTTTTATACTCAATATATTATCTCACTGAATTGTCTAAAGGAATAAAAAAAAATCTGAAAGAAAACATGGTGAAATTCATTATAATCGCCTATTATAAGTCCAAATAATGATGGATATTTAACAAACTTATCCTTAAAAGAAAAAAAAATGGTTTTCCTCCATATTGAAGATGAAATCTTTAATATCAATGCTTAAGGCACAAGCTTTCGTTTGAGGGATTGTTAAGCAAAGAGTAGCATATTAAATGTTGTTCTAACATTAAAAACAACTTTATCAGAATTTCAATACTCTAAAAATGACCGAATATAATAAAAACTCCACAAACATAATAGAAACAGTTTATTTTATACATAAACTTGATCTTACATAAACAGTAGCAGGAACAACTAAAGTCACTGAAAGGAAAGTTTTGATAAACACTACAGTGAATAAAATGCTTTTTTTTTTAAACCAATATAATAAATAGGTCTATCTACCAAAAGAACATTCCACTTCAAGAAAATTTTATTTCAAAAAATTTTCAGGAAAGTCCACTTTAGTCTAATAAGATAAAAAATGATACACAAAATTAACCACTTAAAAACGTCACAGAAACATTCATGTCTAACAGTGTGAAAAGTTCGAGCTTAAAATCTAATGAGGTATCATTGTAAAGGCTTCCATTTTATGCATTTTTTTTTTCATATTAAAAGGCATTTCTTTTATATTAAGGGCACTACAATGACCCGTTTGTTTCAGATCTTGGTTTCAGGGATTTTGTCATCATTAGCAGAAGTCGTCAATCTCGTTCTTAAAAAAGTATTTATTCAAATTATGGGACGTGTACACAAACAGACACACTCACACTGTAATATACAAATTCACAGTGGTTCTCAAAGCTAAAATTTTTTATGAGGAATCCATCACAAGTTTTTTTTTCCATAGAGATGTAGGTTACAGTTAAAGGTATAACATTAAATAAAATGTTAACTTTTAAAATGACAGAATTAAACATCAGAATCAGACTTTTGATTAAGATAATAGGACAATTAAAACAAACTTTATAACAGATTCATGTTTTAATATCTAAATGTAATCTCTCTAATAAAAATCATTAGCACATTTCTGAATAAGAACAGCAATAGCAGAGGGTAATTTGTTTTCTTTTAAAACTTTACCAAAAAGTTGTTCACAGTAAATACTCAAGGCGATAGTAAAATTCTTGTAGCCTATATATAAATAAAAAAATTACTTCAAACAGATTTATGTCTAAAGTATGTTCTTATACAAATCTTATAGCTTAATAAGTTATTAACGTTGAATTTCAAAATTAAGTTTTCATATTGTACTAACGATTCAATTTATTTAGCAAAATAAAGATTTAACACGCTACATTACCAAATAGTCTGTTTTATTCGTTTAATTAAATAATCATAAAACTAGCCGAATCAAAACACAACATATTTTAAAATTATTTTCATTTATATTTTCTAGTTTGAATACTTTAGGCCTTGAAAGATTTTAAATTGAAAATATCTTTAAAAACCTTGGAACAATACCAATTTATACAACGTAAGTTATATAACACAGCTATGTGGCATTAGTTAAATTTCAGTAAACAACATTGCACACTTTTACATTTTTATACTGCTAATAACATCTAAGTGATTCTATAATCGGTATTTCCTGAGCAAATTTCAACACTTGCAGACTGAAGTTTACATTAAAAGTTTTTAGAAATCACTTTCTCATACAAAATTTGAAAAATTAAAAAAAATAATTCAAAGGAAAAAAAAACACAAATATAAGTGGAATACTATCTAAAAATACTACAAGTGTTGCAGATAGTGAACATGGAATTCCTGAGATTAAGTAACATATTTTATCATCTAAACTTACATTCCAACACCACTTTTTGTAAAAAATGAAACCACAACTGAGTGATAGGCTGAATTAGAAAACCATAAACACTAACATCAAACCAGAAGAAACTTGCAAGTTTTCAAAAATATTATATTTGGCACTGTGACTACTACCCGAGCCGAACAACAGAGATGACTCTCATTTATTGTTTCAAAGTGCCAAAAATAATATTTCAAAATCTAGCAAAATTGCTCGGGTTTTCAATATGTCACAACTATCAAGAGGAATATATAGTGGCATTCAAGTCAAAAAGCAATATTTTAAAGAGATATAGATTGATATATATATATATAAAACTTTGAGAACCACATTACTTCTTTTTATATACAAACAGAATCAAAGAACACACATTATTGAAAAAAAGAATATAGCAATTACACGTGAAAACATCTACAATGGAATGTGCCATTGTTGAAGATTATCTATTTTCAGTTTGGAATGCTTTCTTGTGTGCATATTGCTGCCACAGAATCTGCAACAAATAATTGATCAGCAAAGAGTGATGACAAACTAAACAGATCTTTTTGTTTTTAAATGTTATACGACAGACACACAGAACTAGAGTTGGGCAAAAGTAATCAGCAAAGTGATTTAAATCAAATGAATCCGTTCATTTCAGCATTTAAAATATGATCAGTGAACCAAGTCTTAAATTAACTTGCACAGGAAGTTAAAAAAACTAATGGTAAGAACTATAGGGCTGATATAACTTCCACACCACAATGTAGGGAGACGTTAATCATATGTGCCACAAGAGGGCACTTTTCCTTGAGTGAACGAATACTTTGCTTTTAGTAGGACCTGAAATTAAACTGCTAATTATAGCAAGATATGCAGCAATATTTTAATGCAGAAAAGGTTCAAAAGATTTTTATATTTAATTTAAAAAAGTAGTTTTAAAAAATAAATCTAATTTTTTTAAAAAAAAAAAAAGCTTTTAACTGATTTGTAAAAATGAGGCTTGCTTTCATTATGTATTAGTAATACTTATTTTTAAATATACAAGAATGCAATAAACTGTGTAAAAATTCTATTTCGATAGTGATTCTTTCCTAGGAAAGGGAATAGGATGTAGGGAATTTTCTTAAAAGAAAATTTTAAAGTTTTTTTTTATTAAACTAGCACACCAAAAGAAACAGCAAAATCCAGTAGGGTTGGTGGCAGCTATGCATTACTGATGCTAAATGTCAGGAATGATGATAAATGTTGATCACTGCATTTTTCACCTTCTCGCCAATGTGAAGCCTTTATTGCACCAGGTGCTCACTTCTTTGAATATTTTCTGTATAAGTTCTCAATAAAAGATTCTTTTTATTTCTCATTTTTACCAAATCTTTTGTTTTCTGCCTTCATCTTCTATGGAGAAATTATTTTTGAGGGGGGGGGGTAAGTTATTACATCCTTAGAGTTGTGACCATTAGTTTAATACTTCACACAAAAGTAACATAACAGATGTTCTAATTGGAATTAAAATCAATTTTTACTTTGAATAAACTGATTCAAAGCAATGCTTAAGAAAGATTCAATTTGTTGATCAGAATAACCAATTTAGTGCCCAATTCTACACAGAACAAGTGGAAAATAAAAGCAATCTTCAAGCCAATGAAATGATAAAAACATGAAACAAAGCAAAAGAATAAATTTAAAATAGAATAGCTATCTCAAATCCGGGAAACTCCCAAGATTGCAGCTAAATTAAATAAAGGCAGTGGTATTCACTGGCTGTCTTTGGACTCACAAAGTCATATCTAATACACTTGAATTAATTCACCAAGACCAGATGTTATTTAAATAAGCTCTATGCAAATGCACATAATTTAGCTGTCAGTACAAGTTGAAAAGTACAGACAAAAAGATCAGGTTAATAAGAAAAAACACCGACACACATAAAAAGTTTATGATATACTTTGGGCTGTGTAAGCATAGAATGAAATATTAATAGCCTATATAATTTTTAGATTGAGAAGTGCCAAAATCCAAGACCACTAATTAATAAGGTACAGGTACCATCTTGTCAAGCTGCAACAATGATTTATGTCAGCAAATTTTGAGAAAGTACATATGTAAATGAATATATATGTATGTACATATGCAAATGAAAGGGTTAACATTTAAGCGGAACAGAGACATAATGCATAATTCTAAATCTCATAAAAAAATAACAAATATTTCTTGAAGAGAAAAGTTTTCATTCACAAAACATTAAGTACATTATTTATACCTTTGAGCACTAAATATATATATATATGTAATCAATCATTACAATGTTTAATATTGCAATAAAATTTTAATTTATAAAATAAAAATAAGATTTTCCCAACAACTAATACTCAATATATTGGTCCAATTTAAATTTAATTTCCTTACACACCATTCAAATTGGGTTCATAATTCAATGAACTCCTATATAGGCTGTTTTATAAATAGCAGGAACTTAATATATATAAAAAAAAAGGATAATAAATAGATCCTTACGTTTTTAAAATCTAAGGAAAAGGAATTGTATCCAATAAAAATTTCAAGCATAAAAATGAAACACTTTTAAAGATATGATACAAGTAAATTTGATGTCAAAAAGTTACAGCTATTAAATTTGAAAATACGTATTATAAATAGGTTACACTGCTCATTTATAGTCTTATGACTTATGTTCAAGACAACATTGACAAAGATTAACCCCAGAATGATTTTGGGATGTTTCACATCCGAAACCACGTATCTAAAACCAAGACTTAACAGGAAAAGCTGAAAATAATCAATTCTAAAGCTTGGACAAAATAACATTATTTGAGAAGGGATTTTGGATTAAAAAATAATACTATGATCAATGCTTTAGATCATTCTAGGGCTAATAGAAAGACATTGAATAAAGTCTCTTTTGTGACTTAATAGTAACTTTAATAGAAAAAATCTACATTAAGATTAAATGTAAAAAATATTACTGTACGGTGCAGTAACAAATTAAAGGGTATACATTTAGGTATACACTTCGAAGATGGGAAATGAACATAAAGTTTAAATAATTTTCACTTGAATTCATGCTGGCAACTAATTTTAAAATTTCATTAAAAAGCTATTAGAAATTTTAAAATGCATCTGCATAATCAACCAGGACACTTACATGCAATAAATATAATTTCAGACAATGGCACACACAGATGATGAAGAGCAAAAATACAAGAAAGCCTATGTATAAAAATAGGAGTTTTTTTTGTTTATTATTATTTTTTTAATTTCCCTGTTTTATTTTTTAAACCATTGCAAGTCCTGAATAAAATTGTGCAAACTAATTGCCGAGAGTCTCGGAATTACTGCTCCACACACAGCTTTTTGGCAGGAGGTTCATCGGGAGAAGTCTTTTCAGAATCGCCGGGTTCTTCGTCGTCGGCACCATCAGCAGACTCTCCGACATTCTCTTTGCCAGAGTCAGCATGGGAATCATTGGTATTTTCCTCTGAAGGTAGCTCTTTCTCATCATCTGTAGAAACAGGAGGATTTGATATTACACCCTCAGAAGAAGGCTCACTACCATTTTCGATAGCATTATCATCAGCATGGTCACCATTTTCGGAGGTCTCAGACTTCGCATGGGGCATTCCTTCTAAAATGGATGGCTTTAGATCTCTGGCCAAATAATGGGTCCACAATGTTAGCTCTACTTTATGAGGTGTCCAATGACTTTTAGGGTCTGCAATCAACAAATTTTCTTTCTCAAAACAATACAAACATAAATATCATTGCAAGATACATTTATATATATAATAAATACCGTGTTTTAATTTAGCATAGAACTTAGAAATTTTGGAATTAGTTAAGTACTTAGAAGTTTAAACTAGCAAATTATTTAGTTTATCTATTCCAAATTTTAACAAAAACAAACATAAATTGCATGTTATGAGATATAAGTTAGTTACCAAGAAAAACTAGGGTGGCGATTAACACACAAGGCAGGGCTCGAAAAACCGCACATCTTCGGCGGTCAACGAATTTCTCGAATCAGACATCCGAACGGAAGGCCATTTTCCCATAAATTGTCATGATACATTTTCAATTTTAGTTATCTTACAAGAGTCTAGCGCCTCACTTCTAAAATGACCCTCTAATCAGAGTAGATAAAGAAATTTTTTCTCAAGAATGGGTGTCATTAAAATTTAAGACACATAACATTGTTAAACACAGAAAACTTCAGCGCTCTGAGCCCAAGCTATTTATTAAGATCTAATGCAGAAAAATGACCCATAATACAGCAACATACTGCGCATGGTGGAATTGATGTTTTCTATGTCTGGGAGTACTGCAGCGGTCGAAAGGGGGCTTTTCAGCAATGAACTTACAAAAAAAAACACATTACGTACTGGTCTTAAACAAGAAACGTTAAATGCAATTATGAACATCTACCTAAATAGAAAACCCCTTTCAGATTTCTGTGCAGAAACCTCCGTATTTCATTGGCTTGACTGCGGAACTGTCAAACGTCATATTTGATTCATTTAAAAAACGCAGTACCCTCGGATAAATTGACATTCCAGATAACTTGACCTTTGTCATTTAAATTATTTAATAAAAGAAATACTAGGTTACTGTTAATATACTAGTATTTCTTTTACTACTGTATAATGTATTCATAGTATTTGTAATCCTAGTGATTACTAATTCATTGCGCAATTTATATAAATGTTTGTAATGAATAGGAGAAAATAATATTTTTCATTTATTTAGAAGCTACGGGGGTTAGTTTCAAAGGAGGACGGGTTCGTTGTTGGACAAGCCGACCTCAGGGACCGGTAAAGTTTTTTCGAGCCCTGACACAAGGAGAAAAAAAAAAAATTTACTTTCAAGACTGATTTTACTGAATTTATCTTTTTTCACTGATGGCATAAATTTTAATATTTTTTTTAAATGCCTTATTCTAATGTATAAATTAAATTGCAAAATACTTATACCTGTCATATTGACTTCTATAGACAAGGAACCAAATTCATTCTATAGATTAAAAATTGGAAGCACAGGACCTAGTATTTCAAAGGCTGCTGGGAGAGTTTTTCTAAGTTGTCTTGTTGAGTTGTTTTAAGATTTTTGCTTTATGTTATACTTTTAGTTTTATTTGCTTTTATGAATTATTATTCTTTAAACCATAATTATATAAAGGAATACGCAAATCTCAATATTATTCAAGGAAAACCTTAATTGATGAGAACTGTTACAATAAATTTTTTGAGTAGAATTCTTTGAGAAATAAAGATGAAATGAGAAACTTATTCAATTAAAAGATTTTTTTTCTATAATCAGAATAGTAATGATTAGAAAATTCAGATTTTTGAGATATCAAGCTTTAACTGTATTCAATTCATCAATACTATTATTAGAAATAGTTTTCCAATTTTAAATATTCAAGCAGTAGGGCGATTCTTTCGTTACGTGTGTTACTTTTACACGACATATTTCAACTTTAACACTTATTATAATAAACTTGTTAGATATTTTTTATGTTTTTCTTAATTTGTTGTTAAATCTATATGTGTTGTAAGTTTTCAAAACGAAGATTGAAGGCGNGTCTGCTCACAATCTTGTTGCAGAGACTAAAAACCTCAGCATAACAAAAAGAGTAAGTTGCTTCTTTGAAACTAGGAAAACAAACAAAAAAGTTTAAAAATTTTAATACAAACCCAAACTTTGAAGGCGCTCGGTACATTTCTTGATATGCTCAGCATAATTAAGATATTCTGCTAATGTATAATCGGTGGCTTCGATACCAGGTGTAGACAACATACTCTCATCTGCCATGTATGGAACATTATCAGGAAAGGCAGCAGCTAGAATAGCTATAAGTGGTCGAGGAAAGTTATTAGCTCAGGTAAGTGAAATACAAACTCATATAAAACGCTAAAACAAGTCTGAAGGAAAATTTAGAAAAGGAACCAGAATTTTCTGAACTAGAAATCAATTCATCATATCATAATTAAAAACTATCATTAAAGCTTTAATGTTAAGAATGAATGGAGCAACAAAAAGTAGAAGTAGTATAGAGTTACAATTATAGTTCGTTCACCAGGAGTAGGGATTTGACTCCACGTTCATCACGTGGTATCCGACGATACTTTGGCAATCATTTGACAAAAATATTTATTTCACAAATTTTAAGTGTATTTTGTTAACTATAAATATGTCTTTAATTTGATATTTCTCTCTTCTGAGTGAATAGTTTGTCCCTTTTGAGACATTTTGCTGGGATAATAGCAGTTTTTAAATTTAAAATATATTTAATTAGCTAGAGTAACAAAAGGTATAATAGCAGATGATAAAGCGAAGTAAGTGACTGAAAAAGAATTTGTTTGCGTTTGGAGAGCATTAAGGGTTGTCTTATTTTCTAGTGCAGAGATGTTTCTCCTCTTACTCCCGCGCTGAAATGAACTCTGCGTCCGAGGAGGTAGAGCCAAGTGCTAACTCCTGGTGAACGAACTATACATATCATGTTAAATTTCAATGTACGCCAACTTTAAGATTAAAATATATATGTATGTATATATATATATATAATAACAAATGAATTTTTTAATTAATTTTTTATTGTAAGTGCTGAACAAAAAAAAAAAATATATTAATTTGAAAACAAATTAAGCAAAACTAATGAAACAAAAGTATATTAATGAAATCAAAATAATAAATAAATTTAAAATTTACTTATCTTTAAATTTATCTATTTAAGTTCTTTTGATTTTATTTATTCAAGGCAAACAGAACTAAGTAAAATCAAAAGAACTTAAATATTTTTTCATGTTAATATTTTAAATATACATAAATAAAAAGAGAAAGAGATGTGAGTAGAAGATCTATATAATAGAATTCTATAAACCTTAATTCTTCACAAACCACACTAGCTTTGTGGGTGTACACAGGAAATTTACAAGTAAGAAATTCCTATAACTAAGCTAGGGCTAGTAACCTTTTAAATTTTTAATGTTTGTTAAACTATTTGCTTAAAAAGTCAACACGTTGAAAAACTAAGCAAACCAAAAACAATTTGTTATAAGTTCTAATGCAGCAGAAAATTTACATTTTCCCATAAATATTAAATACTGAAATGCATATTTTGTATTTTTATGCATTTGTATCAAAAAATTATTTTTAAAGTATTTTAAGATTGATCACCTCTTGTTTCATGGTTTGCATTATAAAGAACTACTGTATATAGATTCTAACACTTTAATTCAAAATTTTAATTTTTATTTTATGGACAACTGTGTTTTTAAAATTTATTAATTGGACCAAAGCATTTCCAACACTGCAAGTAAGAGAATATTGAGTAGATTATAAAAATTCAGCAATTCTGAAAAAGCTGAGAGGTGGTAAAACAAACCACCATACAACACCAATTTAAAACTGCAAATAAATGCTAAGTGTAAATGTCTATAACATGTCCCATGTACTGAGTGTTGATCATTGTCAGTTTAGTTCTGATTTTTCTTTCTTTTTCAAGTCTAAACAGTCAACTTTTATTAAAGATAACTTTTAACAGTTTAATTATTTTTAAACAGCGGAATTTTTTAAATATATTTATTGGAAACAATTCATGATATTAAATTAAGAGTTTTTTTAAAATTTATTATTTTTAACAAGGTCAAATTCTAAATTTTAGAAAATAACAATGAAAAAAGATATGTATTCAATGATGAAACACTTTGCAATAAACAGAATATTACATCAATTGAAGTGTGTATACATTTTCAAAGACATAATTAGTAATTTCAACACAATTATTACACATTAAATTTAATATGAATTTGAAATGCATTACAAATATCATTCTAACTCCTTTTACATTTTTTTTTGAACATTATACAAGTCTGATGTATAATACTTGAATCAGTTTTCAACACTTAATTAAAAACTCATTATGAAAAGAGCCAAAATATAATGATTTTGATTTAAGGAATAGTAAACAAAGCCTGGTAGCAAAATTTCTTTAGCCGAACTGCAGCATTAACTTCAAAAATATGAATATTTCAGTGACACAAACATAGTATAACAGATAATGATAAAAATTACAGTAACATTAAATACATAGAAAAATTTGTTAACTTAAGGTAGATAAAAATTATATTAAAAAAAGATCCTAATAAACATTAACTTTATTTTTTAAATTCATCTGTGTTGCATCTATAGAAAAAACTAAATACAGTTAAAATTTTTATAATTTATACCAAATATTCTGGTTAATTAAAGACAAACTTGGATTTTTTAATTAACTCTATTTAAATCTTCAAAAGAAATTCATTCCCATACAATCACAGAGACTGACCTTTATTTTTTTTTGAAAATAAAAAAAGTTTGAAAATTATTGATAGATGTCCAAATAATATGTAGCCCCAGCTGCATGGCTTCTGTTAGGAAGGAACTACATATTGTATCCAGAAACGGAAGTGTTAAATTCTATTTTCATAGCTTTATAATTTTTTTTTTTTTTTACAGGGTGGGTAGCCAAATTTTGCAACAAAAAATAAGTACCTGTTAAGCACTTTTCAAGCACTCAAAAAATATTTTTAAGCATTTTGAAAAATATCATAATTAGACAGGGTATGCATGCTTTCGGCAATTGAAGGTTTTATTTACAATGACAAAGACGATGGCGCGTCACAAACGATGAAATTAACAAGAGAAATCAAATTTTCTATTGCTAATAGAGGGAAAAAAAGACAATGTTTAATTAGTTCCCGTGATCAGCAAAAATTCGAGATATTTTTTGATCCTATTAAAGAGAGAGGAAAATGAAGTCTGAAAGTGAGACTAGTCTTGCAAAATGCAGCAGGGTCAAAAATCCTTGCCACTGAATCCAGCTCAGTATACGCAAGTATTTCACCAAACATGCAAAACAAAAGGTGTTTTCATCCACTAGAGACCAGCGGTATGCCAAAATAGATTGCCGTTGAATAGGACGATGTCTTTTTGCATAATTTCTGGCGAAAATCAACATGGTAAAGAAAAATATCACATTTCGGAAAAGGGAAAATTAAGCACTTTTTAAAAACACCCATGGAAAAAAGCACCTTATTAAAAATGCTACACACTGTTTTATTACTATTTTGAACTTAAATCCTGATTGAGAGAAAATACACTAATTTTGTTCAGATCTTTAGTAACTTTTTTAAATAGGTGTCTGTTTTGAATAAGCTTTGTATCAGAGTTTAAATTAGTTTAGCCTGGTGTATGCTATCAACCATTTTTTAAAATTTGTCATTCATTCAATATTCATTTAAACAAGCCAGATTGGACACTTATAAATTTTTGCAGGTAACAGTTTATTTCTTAGAATAAAGCTCACTAAAACTGTAATTATACTGGTTTTTAGTGTGCTGAAAAAATGTAACACATAAGGAAGATTTATGTCTTATTCTCACCAGATGCTGTAGCAGGCCCAACTCCTTTTAAATTGGTAAGTGCAGTTATCGCTTGGGATAACTCAGATGGTTTTTTTCTGAAAGCTTTCTTGCTGGTTTGCAAAACTGCAGTTTCCGTATTGATACGGACTAGATCCGTTAATCTTGGACGGAATTTTCCACGCTGGAAGGAAATAAAATTAAGATTTAAAATGGATTCAAATGAATTTTAAATATTGTAATATAAATGATTTTTATGACTTACCATTAATTTCCATTTTACAATTTGAATTAATTCTTCATGAACTATGTGAGGCGGTTTTCTAGACTGAATAATTTTTGGTAATTGTTCTTGATACCTATAATTAAAATACTTGTTATGAACAGTTTAACAATTTGAATAATCAAGTTAAATAAGTGCATCAATGATAAAGTATTTTAAATCTGATGAATGACATTTTTTTAAAAAAAATATGTAAACCATCTTAAGATAAAAAAGAAAATTTGGGGTATTATAATACCAACATATGGTGATAAAAAGAGCTAATACCCAAGGAGATTGGCCAAATATGAAGAGAAAACTAGGTAAGTTGTCAACAAAATTTCAAATTTTATTAAATCTTAGAATTATTAAAGTATTCGTAAATTTATTTAATTCAAAATGTTTTTATCATAGAAAATTCTTTTAAAGTAAAAAATTCAATTTTTTAAAGAATTTATAAATTTTTGGCAAAAATTAAGAAATTTACAATAAAGAATCGGGGCACTAATATACCAATAAGTCTTCATTAAAAAAAGTATCTAGAAAATAATCCGATATCTCATCTTGTCAGGGTAAAAAGTCCAACTTTTTTTGGAAAGCAAATAAATCTTAGTTTAATTTTCTATATTTAAATGCTTTGACTATAACAAAATAAATAAATTTTTCCTTAAAATTCTTTACAATTTTGAGTTCAATAACGATATGAGAGTCTGTGTTACTTTGAATAAACACTATTAAGCAATTTTTAAATGTTTATATATCATTGTGCTTCTGCACAAATATATATTAAAAATAATGTCAACAAAATTTAAAGTCATAAAAACAGCTTAAAATAAATCAGATCACAAATTTTATGTTCCATTAGTTTTTAAAATTAGAAATATCAAATTGATAAGTTAAAATCAAAAGGCAATAATATATTAACCTTACAGGAATCAAAAGCATAAATGGGAATTTTTATGGGAAACTTTATTTATGTTCTCTTTTTTTATGTTCTCTCTTAATTTCTATGATTCTAATATTTGCAAAATACAATCTTTATATTATAGAAGAAAGAATATTTAAAATTCATTTAAAATATCATAAGCATATATTATTTTATTTAATGAAGTATTATAAACATATTGATGCTTTCAACTTCATTACATAAAAAAAAAAAAAACCACTTTATTCCTCATTATAAAATAATTAGGATTAATACAAATACTAACTACTCTAAATACACTTATATATACAGCCATTTGAAAGTTTTTAGTCCTTTTTATCATTCCAAAAATATTAAAAGCTATGACTTGAACATCAAAATATTCTGTAGACATACAGCTAATAAAAAATTATAATTTAAAAGTTTTTTTTTACACCAGTTTTACATAAACTTAAAATCTGCTTCCTATTTAGAACAACAATGAACATATTCTAATACAGTACCTTCTTTTTAGTTCCTTTATAAACCATCATTATCAAAAAAATAAAGCTTTGAAACAATTTAAAAAAAAAAATAATAATAATAATTTTGCATAAATATGTCTTGACTTATTAAACCAGTTGATTTAAATCCTGCCACTCTTTGTAAAATCTTTAATATTTTATGCAACAAAATATAAACTTTTATCTTAATTAAAAAAAAAAACTCAAAATTCTAACATTACAGAAAAACGTAGTCAGTAACAAAATATTAAAAACCAGACAGATTGAAGACACTGTCTTGAAATACAAAGAGGGATATTAAAATTCTATTGACTATTTTTCTTCAAAAATAGAGCCAATAATACAAAACAGAAGAAAATGAGATTAAAAAGAGAGAGAGAAAGAAGAA
This sequence comes from Parasteatoda tepidariorum, assembly GCF_043381705.1. Classification (NCBI taxonomy): domain Eukaryota; kingdom Metazoa; phylum Arthropoda; class Arachnida; order Araneae; family Theridiidae; genus Parasteatoda; species Parasteatoda tepidariorum. Next base: position 74,330,761 of record NC_092211.1, on the reverse strand, counting down.
AATGACAAGCAAATTTGAAACCCCTTTCCAACCCCATTTTATTATTTTTTTTTTAGGAAGGGGAAAGAGAAAACTCAAGATCAATACATTGTGCAGTTGAAGAAAATCAATATCATAATGAGCAAGCATCTCATTTTAGAAGACATTCAGAAAAATGCAAAACTCCTTTTGGTAGAGAGGCATCAAATAAACAGGAATACATAATGGCATTTTACTTTTTACCATCTTCCCTTCCTTTCTTGTTTGAGAAATTTTTTTTATTTTTTAACTTTCATGAAACTTAAGATGGTTAAATGAGAAAAGAGGATGACAAAAAATTTTAGTGGAGGAAAACCTTTTGGGATTACAAGTCTTTTAGAAAAACATAAATCTTCACAATAAAGATAATAAATTTAAATAATGTCCATCTATCGGTCTCAACTTATAGAAAGGCCTCTAAAACGTGAATTATACACAATTTTGAAAATTTTATTTAAAAATTTGGCCAACGTAAAGTATAAGTTAAAATAAACAGAAAGGGGGAAAAACCATGGCGAATAACTTTTGATTTAGTTGTCAGATTTTCATATACGACATTTTTGGCTTTGAAATATGACAATTAGCGCCATCTATTAGGTATAGAATAGTAGCGTAAACAAAAACACTAGTTCGAATGATAAGGATCTTTCCCATTCGATTCTTTGACTGTCAAAATGTGTTGAAAATTTTAATTTCGAAGTAAGTTTGTCAAACGTGAAGTAAACGTTAAAATAAACTAAGGAGAGGAAAAAAAAAAACACAGTGAATAACTTTTGATTTAGTTGTCAGATTACACACAATTTTTGGTTTTAAATATGACAATTAGTGTCATCTTATAGGTATAGAATAATATCAGAAACAAAAAAATATACTTATTGAATTCTTCGATTCTCAAAATTTGGATAAGCGACAAATTGGAAAACTGGGATATTCTTGACCCTTAAAATAATTATTTATTCGGAACACAGCTCAAAAATGAGTATTTAAAAAAATAGACAGTTCAAAATGCGTGTTTAAAAAATTGGAAAGCAAAAATGCGCCTTTTCAATGCTCAACCCAAATTTAACAACGAAACATAAGCACTTAGTTTTCCTTACTTTTTTAAACACTAAGCATATTCATTATGGGGCTAAGTCTTAGACTTTGGGGTCGGTTGCATTCAGAATACTAAATGATTAAGTGCTTTTTAAAAATTAAAACTTGTACAACATGAATTTGATACCGTATAATTAATTTATAGGACCTATAAACTATACATTAATATAAATAGTTTTTACTCATATATGTTAAGTTCTAAAACTTCCAAATTTATGTTCTGAAAGACAAATGGAAAATCGAAATTTGAAGAACTGAAACTAGATTAATACTGAACAAAGAGTTTTGCGTTGCTTATATTATATATTTTTTTAAAATTATACTCAGTGGTATAACACCAATTTCGCAGTTTTCTTTTTGTTGTTTTTATTATAGAATAGCATTTTAGCAGGGCGCTTCCAACAGACTTATTCTTTTACCAGCATTTTTTTCCTGTATGCTAAGATCGGTAATAAAGAAAACTGATTTTCTACGTTAAAGTTACATTTTAAGAAAGAACAATTTTTTCTGTTCTTCTTTTGCTTTTCTTACTTTTCTTTTAACCAAAATTTTTATTATGACACAGCATTCTTTAATGAGTGTTTTTTATGAACGTCTTCACTTTTGTGGAAAAGAGAAATTTAGATTTTAAAGTTTTTTTTTTAAAGTTTAAAAATTAAAAATGATTGTTTTGGTTACAATCTAGATTTTTATCAAAGTTTTTATTATGACGCGACAATTAAGAAGTTTCTATTTTCATTCTTTTGATTCACTTTTTCTAGAAAATACGGATTTTAGAAAACTGAGATGTTCAGGTTTATAATTTTCTTTCAAAAATGAAGATTGATTTTTATTTTTCCTGTTTCGTTCTTGTATAAATTTTTATTTATTTTTTATGATAACGCAGAATTTTTAAAAGTGGTTCCGATAGACTATATTTCTTAACATTTTACGGACTCACTTTTTCGAATAACATTACTTTAGCATTAAAGTTTTTTTCCCCCATTTCTCTTGTATTTAACTCAACACTTTTTTTTATAATAGCTGTTAGTTTTTTTTCTCCCATTTACCCCATACCGGTAATACAGCTAAGTTTCGATTATTTTTCAATAATGACTTAACTTATTTATGTTTTAAAAATATTAATAATTTTTCCCGTCCAATTATAGTTATCAGAAAGCTAAATTTTATCAATTATTTTTCCATTTTTATAATATCAATTTCAAACTTACGGACGGACGCCATAAAAAAGATAAAAATAAGGGGAAGTGAGGGAAAAAAGAAACCTTGAGTAACAACTTATGTCCTACTGATTGGGATTTTCACGAATTCAATTCAAATTTCGATCTTCGAAAGGTTGACCTCATGTATGCATGCCAATTTGAATTACGAAATAAGAGAAAAAGAAAAACGCACTTCCTCAGCATATACATGTTTTTATTTCGTCAAATAAGGGTTTTTGAACATTCAACCAAATAAGAGTACCAAAATGATAATTTCAATTTCACTTTTAGCATATTTCACAATAATTTCAGGAACTTTCTAAGCGATTTTTAGTTTTTAGCAGGGTTTTATAAAACTAGTTTTTTAAAAGACAATATTGTATTGTATTGAATTCGAATTTTTAACTACTTGATTTTTATTGCATTTGGAGACAAATTTTGATAAAATTTTATATCTTGTCATTTAGTATCGCAGTTTAAATCGCGGTAAAAATTAGCACGACTTACAAACAATTAATTTTTTTTTTCGCCAATAGAATAATAGTTAATTATTAAAAATAACTTTTTTTACACGGAATTATTTTAAGATAAATTTCTTGTTTAGTTTAAAAATTTACCTAGATACGGTGACGTACGCAAAACGTGAATTTAATAAAATATTAAGGAAGCCAAACTTTCAATCGCTCCCCTGATTGAACTACTAGAACCATATTTTCCAGGTAACAAATGCATCTCATAATTTGATGGTTAAGATTTCATAGATTATAACTTATTAATACTTAGCATATTTATTGTCAATCCTACAAATCATTCAGATTGGCAGCCAGAACGTGAAAATTCAATAAGCAAAACGAAAGATTTATATTACAGGAATCTTTCCAAATTTCGAAACAATTTTTATTAGAAGGAAAATAAATATTTGAAAAACAGAGATACCATAATCTAGGCTGTAATAATATTGCAATTAAATTTTTTGTATTGATATTCCGGAAATATAAATTTAAAGTAGCATTTTTTCTTGATGCTTTATTCGCATGTTCTTTGCTTTCTAATTGCAACATTTGTTCTGAATTATGTCATACAAACTGTGTGTCGAAACTGCACACAGTTCACAAAATGCAAGAAGATTCGAAAAAATGGTTAACTTATTTCCTTCAAACAAAAGCTAAATATTTTACAGACCAAAAACTAAGCAAATGAAAGAAAGCTTTCTTAAAAATTAATGAAGAGTTTAAAATACCTAACCTACTTTACCACAAGAAAAAAAAAAAAAAAAAAAAAAAANATGAAGGTTTTAGTTCGACTGTTATCTCAATACTCAATAGATTTCTTTTTGAGTCAATTAACATCAAAATGAAAGTTTAATTGCAGGATGGCGCATGCCGCATTAATAAAGCAGTGAAACAAAAATGATGCAAAAAAGTTTATTTTCTTATTAAAAGTTTTAAAATCGACAAAAATGAACGATGATTGTTTGTTTTCGTATGAAAGCTCCACGCAATTTTTTTTATTAACTAATTTACTCAAACATTTTTTCTTGATGAATATTCAATACACATACGGGTAATAAAAATAAAGAGCATACAATGAAAAGGTTGAAATTTTTTCCAGTTCACTTAATTCTTCTTTCCTCTAAACGTAATGGTAAAATTTTCAATGTAACTGTCTTGTAAGCAATTCATACAGTCTGGAAACTAAGACCGGTTGTATTTGTTTTACACAGAGTGTTAAAAAAAAGAAAAGAATGAAAATTGTCAAATATCTGTAGAAATATACATAGAACAAAAAAAAAGTGAAAAAATACACAATCAATATATATTTTTTTTAAATCCTAAAAAAATACCAAATTATCTCCCTCCTCATCCCCGTAGAAGCAACTTTGAAATCTTAATTGTAAATCCTATTTTTTATTGCAGATTAGGATTCTTCATTAAAAAGTAATCCTATGTGACATATAAATTTATGCATTTCACAGTTGGCGCTGTAATGAGAAAACTAATAGAGGGTAAAATTGTGAATCATGAGAGTCATAATATTAACATAAAAATTGACATTAAAATTATTTCAAAAATTGCCTTTAAAAAAATTTTTTTTCTTCTTTTTGTCTTAAAATACTACCATTTTAAACAGTTTGTACTTTAATTATTTTAGTCAGTTATTTGTGAAGCAAAATGTATAGACCTATGCATAATTTAAAATAGGGTATCAAAGTTTATTCAACCCTGCCCTCAAGAGCTGAAAGAGTTTGGTAAAATTTGAGTTTTGTTTTTTTTTAAATTTTTAAAAATTGAACGCTTATATTTTTACTTTCAAGATTCAATACATATTTCTTTCTAGATATTTGACTGTTTCCAAATTTTTTTTTCTTCTACACCCTGTATATAGTTTTATACTTTTGATTTATTTCCTTGGAAATTCTAAAGTCATAGAGAGATACAAGAATTTATATAGTTGTCTGAATTACAACAGAGAGCAGAATAAAATTGAAATATTGCGTTTTTAGAAGGGCAGTCTGCCCTGCCTGCCTTTTGATGCACCCTTTTGTAAAAATAAGCTGATTTAATTTGATTAAAAATAAGCTAATTTAGATTAAAAATAAGCTAATTTAATCTGTGTTCATAGGTTTAATTCCGATTATTTGTCTGGATTATTCTCAACTGATACAATTTTTATAAGTGATTTTAAATGTTAAAATTGCTTTTAATACCCCCCCCCCTTTTTTTTTTAAAGAAGGCATCTTTAAATTTTTTCTCACAATTTTCAGTTTAAATTATAGCTTTCAAGTCATTTATCATTCAACATTTCTTCTTGAGTTTACTTTTAAAAAAAAAATTGTGCACTCAGTGATTTTTCTTTTAGTATGCCTTAAATTATTTTTTTATAAACTACAAATTTTTCTCGTATTTTAATAATGAATAAGAATTACTTTTTGAAATATACACAATATTATAAGAGGGTAATTTAAATATTGTTGTGGATCAAATTCAGTTATTACAGAATATTACACAGTTTGACAAACTTTTACAGTGTTAAGTGAGTGACTTTCAAAATTAAGTGCCAACATGACCTTTTGCAGGGGTGGGTTTTTAACATTAAAAATTGTCTTAATCTCACAAAAAACAGGGGAAAGTTCCTTTTTTGTCATTGGGGACATTTTATTAGTACTTAAATCATGCACAATACTTGCACGATAATTATTTATATTATATTTCATATCAAAAAATACTGTCAAAATTATTGAAACTATTAACTGTGTGTTTTTTTTATTTATATATTTATTTTTCAATTTTTATAAACATTGTAATATTTATAATTTAAGATCAATATTATTTGCCATATAATAACCATTCAATTCATATTACATGTAATGAGTCATTAATTGTTATAGCTCTAAATATTGATTTTCTTTTATTCCACAATTTAGGCAGGTTTTTTAGCTTGAGTAAAACTAGAGTGGTTACCACTAGCCATCTGATCTCCCTGCAAGTTACAAAGATTACTGTTGGTTAAAAAATGTTTTACATCTCAGAACCTTTGTAAATCAACAGTAGAACCCTAGGGTTCCACAGAATAATTTTTTGCAACCACTGTTGCAATTTGTTACCCATTGTTTTAGAAATTATTTTTGTGGGTAAGACTTTCGTAAACTTACTTTTTTTTAAAGGCTAACATAAATTTTGTTCCAACAAAAATTTTTGATACTCAGTATTCGCTGTTAATAATACTTATATGTATATGAACATTGCCTAGAAATCATGCTTATATATTTCCTGATAAGTAAACTAATTATAATGTACAAAAAATATATAATTTTTTAAAACTACTTTTTTTTTAATTAATCAATTCAAGTGCACAATTATAAGAATAAATTTCCTAACACACATAATTTTATTATGTTACAGTAAAAACTTTGGCACACCTACATTTTAGTCCATGTAGCTCAGCATTGATTAAAAGAATATTTTCAAATTTCGGTCTCATTTATTCAAAACTTCTGTTTCATAATCGAATGCTTTGCGGGAAGGAGGAGTTAATTTGGGAGTAAATAAAAAATTTAAAGATTGGGTAAATTATAATTTTACACACTTTTATTTATAATTATTCAATATATTTAATACAATAGACTGATTTTCTACACCAAAATATTAGGCTTTTAACAGTAATTGTCAAAACTAAGTCCCCCTCCCTCCGCCAAAATGATAAAAGAACATACCTTATTGATCACCTGTGATTTTATTTATAATTATTTCATTTTCAATAATAGCTAGGAAATAACTATTTTTTATACCTACCAAAATTTTAGGTTTCTGACAATTGTTAAAAACTATATCAAAAAGGTTTTTCGATATAATGTTTAAAACCATAGTCAGGGGTCTGTCCAGGGTAAATTTACTACCGTTTAGCGGTATCTTCACAAATTCAACTTTAGGAAAAATGGCAGTTCCACAAAAAAAAAAACAAAAAAAAAGTTCTTATGCAACCACTTTCCTGCTGCAATCTACAGAAAAGAGGAGCATTTCTGGCAGCTTTCTTATACAAAAAGGTTGCACGCATTTGTTCAGATAGTGCAATTTGGTAAGCCTAACTGGCAAAGCAAACCATTTTTCAGCTGAGTTTTTTAAAATTAAACTAAGAGTCCTCTACAAACTCTACAGGAAGTCAAAATTTGAACACTGAAATTTAACTATGGACAATGATTTTAAATTTGGGTACAATTTTAAGTGCAAGATTTTACAACAGCAAAATTATTTTTGAATATATGGGGAAAAATATAAAGAAATTTACCAGTCATAAATGATTTTTATTAGACAGACCCCTGATAGTTAAAATTGGATAAAACCGGCAATTATCATAGAACTGGGCAATCCTGATTTTCATGCATAGTGTCAAATGAATAAATAACTTATAAAAATGCATTGTGATAGCAAGAAAGATTTGGCACCCAATACCTGTGATTTTTCTAATTTTAAAATTTGTTAACTACCTTTGATTGGTTTTTATTGAAAAAAAGGTGAACTTTCTTGTTTGTTTATTAGTAGTAGGTGAATAAGGTATTTCATTAAATGAAAGATATTAGATACTTTCATCTTTCTCAAGAATATGTTATCTAGCCTCACCAATATGTTTTAAAACCATATTTGCAGAAGTTAAAATTTCCATAATTAAAATGCAAGAAAGAAAAAAAAAAAAAAAAAGAGATACTTTGTTTAAACCTTAAATTTCTGTTAAAACAAAATTTATGTTAGGCTTAAAAAAACAAAAAAAAAAAGTAAGTACATTTACGAAAGTCTTACCAACAAAATTTTGAATGGAAGAAAAGAACATGCATTAAAAAAAAATTGCATTGACATTTGAAGTTTTCAATTCAAAAATAAAATAAACTTAACAATAAAGAATTATGTTACATGTACCGTTGACTACTTAACACTTATAACAGTTTTTATTTCTCATTTCAACAAAATCAAAATTTAGCTTATTTTAATATTACTTTCCAGCATATTATTTAATATAATTTTCAATTTATTCATACAACAAAAATTTAAATGCTAGACATAACTTAATCAGGAGTAGAGGACTTAAAAATTTCAAGGTATTTTAAGGAACCTTCTCAAAAAATTCAAGGGGAAGTTCAAAAATTTGTTAGGCTAGAAATCTGTAACACTATAGTTTATTAAATAATAACTGATTTGTAAAACTTAAAATACGTATTCTGAATAGTATATTAATTAAATCGTATAACAATAAGTAAACTATATCTAAGACAATTATTTATACATATTTAAATACATAAAACAAATGGTTTACATAACTTAATAAAATCGTAGTGGACTCTTAATTTGAGCCCATAACAATTTTAAAAGAAACAAAAACTTACTAATTTGATGACAATGTCTTCCAAATCTTTATTTTTACCTTATTTTAATGAAAAACAACTGTTTGCTTTTAAATTTCAATTAAGCAATTAACAATTAAAGTAGGAGTGCACAACCTTTTCAAGTGAAGGGCCACTTGCAAAGCAAGTTGACCAACGAAGGGCTGCATGCCTACTTAGTCATGATAATTGCAAATATGATAATTAGTGTTCTAACCACTAGCAGTCTTTATCAGTAAACTTAGTAACATATTTGTAGAAAATTAAATCTTTTTATTCATAAAAATTCATGATTCAAGAGCTGCAGGTTGTGTACACCTAAATTAAGTTAAATTAAAAAGTTAGAATAATTTTTTTAAAAAGTCATTTCTGATTCTAAAATTTGTAGTTCTATCACAGGTCCCATCTATTTTGGTAACACAAGCATCCAAATCGAAGTTAATATCTTCAGGACAATAGTTGATTCCTAGACTTGGTGCTAAATGCTTCATAATTTTTTTCTGAATTTCGTAGCTAATCAGTTCTTTAAGAAATTAAATTTAGGTGCACCAGTCAATTTTCATTATATTTGAGGCAGAGTCGCAGCAGCTAAGGGGATAGAGGGCAAATTTCTCCCAATACTTGATCCAGGAGTTTCCTTCTCTCCTGGATTAGGTTCAAAATTACAAGGCTATGGAGTTGAACATCAGTAGTTGTGAACTCCAAATTGGTTTAGCTGTTCAACGATGGTTATATTTAAAGTGACTACTTAAGTGCGAATCCCGGCAGTGGCCGCAGATAGAAATTCTGCTATCGGCTTGCAATAATCACAGTGCTTAAGTGAAATATCCTCGGAGGACGACGGATCATGAGTTAGAATCTGTTGGTTCTAGGCTAACAGTGAGAGATTTTCGTTATTTTCCTCTCCATGTAACATAAATATAGGTTAGTTCCATCAAAAAATCTTACATGAAGTCTAATTTATCTTAATGCTTGATTCTGGAGCTTTTTTGACTTGAGGGTTAGGTTCAATGTTACAAGGATATGGGGTTTAACATTGCTGTTCAACATTGGTTATAAAATTTCAAGCCACTCCAGAAATATGGGGGGAATATTTCTCTATCATGATCTGAAGCACCAACTGCAATCACCAAATGGACAATTTGCATTTTCCCCCCGTTCCAGTTTCTCTAGACTTGGTGATTATTCTGCACAGACCACAAAATGGAAATCTTTTCTCAACGATTTCATTTCTGTATCTTGGTCAGTTGTGTGAACTACAACCGACAAATGAACTTTTAACTAGCAAAATTTTTCTTGTATTATGAAAACACAGACGTTTACCTAAGGATGGCTACGAGTTATACCTTTTGAGTTGGCCCCTTTGAGCGCTTTTTTTTTTTGCAGGCTGCAGCCTGGAAATTGCCAAGACATAGCATTTATTCTGCAGCAGATCATTATGCGGAAATCATTTTAACATTCATCTCAATTATTAGCTGTCTTTAAGCAGTGTTTTCATCACAGAAAAAAAATGGGTGAGAATTTCTCACCCTTTCTCAAAAACAGGGTGAGATTTCAAAAAGTTAAGTGAGATTTCCAAAAACTTAAAAAACACAAATAGACTTGGAAAAAAAATCATTTCTTTTATTATAATACATTTTTAACGTCTTCTATTTTTTAAAGCATTGAATATTCTTGCTGCATCATCATAGAAGATTTTGCCTTTACTAGGTATTTGTCCATCTTACATTAGTGCATAAAAAATTTGAACGTCTTACATGAAAAAACCTTACCTACGGTAAACACGTGGTTGCAGAGAAATGTGTTCTGAAAGGGGTTCCATGGTTCAGTTGTGTTCTGTTGTTCAAAAAAGTTCTGAACAATACTTGTAAATAGGGAAGCTAGATAACGGAGCAAATGTTGAAAATAATGAAAGATCCAGGAAGAAAAGTGAAACGGATTTTATTCTAAATAGTGTAATTTGAAGCTTCTTCCAAAATGCGAGAAATTCGCGAATTTTGAAATTGATTTATAGAATGCACGAATTTTTTGCAGTAATAATTTTTTGATGCGAGAAAAGAAAAAAATATGCGAGATTCTCGCGCTGTAGTGAAAACACTGCTTTAAGTAAATTTCCTGTCAGAATGAACCCTCAACAAAATTTTTTTATCAAAACAATGGACCATTTTATAATATTATCCATCTAAACATTATGATAAATAGGGGCGTAAAAAGTGATTGATTATATGGCTATATAATGAAAGTTTCAAATTTGACGGCAATAGACTTATACCAGCTTTGTATATATAAGCTGAGATTCTTCAACTTCGTTAGCAGCAATCTGTATTTTTTAGAAATAATACGCGATTTTTTTATTTTTTATTTTACAATTATGACTTTATAGTGTTGGGTTTCATTTTGTATTTATATGCAATTATTTTCGAAAGACAATTTTATATGTATTTTTGATAGAAGAAAACACTTTTTTAAAATACAAAAAAATCTGCCCCCAAAATTTAGAGTAGATTTGTCAGAATCTCATACAAAGAGGACCTTTCAAGAAAAGTCTAGACTTATCTGGATAGTCAATTGTTAAAAGCTTAAAAACACTTACATTTCTGGTCTGATTAAATCTATATTAAATAAGTTTAAATGAAGTATATCTTTAGAGCCAAGTAATAAATATTATATGGAAAATTATAAAACACATGAATTCTTTAAAAGAGAATAACAATTAAGTGATTTCACATCAACACTGTAAACTCATTAATATTGCTTAACTGTCCTTAAAACAAACCAGCATGAAATTTTATTTCAGAATATGCAATCAAAATTGCAAATTAAGTTTAATATACCTAATATAACTATTGTATTTAAACATTATAGAGGAGAATTAGATTGAGAAGTATTTGAAAAAAGTAAGCACAAGAACTACAATTTTTAAAGACAATAAGAATCATGACAACCAAGATGTGCAGGTACCAAAATAAGAATTTTCACCAGACAAAAAGATCACTTGTGAGTTTTAACCTTTATTTTACGTAATGCAATAGTCAGTAAAAAAAACTTCTGTTTAAATTACATAGTATACTGCACAACAAACTAATTAATAAATAGGAAATTAATTTTTGTTTGAGGATAAAATATGTAAATTCATTTGAATAAATGAATACCACACTAGCTAATCAATAAAATAATGGTTTGTAGGGAAAAAAAAAATCAAATTAAAGAAGTTATGACGGAAGCGTAAAAAAGGTAAATTTAAAAAAAAAAAATCCTTATTTCTAATCTATAAAATAATAATAATCCCAAATCATAAGTATTAAATAATTTTCTTAATGATTGGTTTTTAATTTAATTACTTTTCAGAGAACTAACAAGAAAATCATATAAGTGCTGTTTTGAAAAAAACTTTGGCGTCCATTTTGTTCTCTGTTATGCAAAGTGTCTCTTTCATAATTTATGAAATTAAAACTCCTTTAAAAGAATATAAAATGTTAAATAACAGTTGAGGAGAAGGACTTTATCATTATATATGCTCAATTACATCGACTGTTAGTCGAACAAATTATGTTTCACTAATTACTATTAAAAAAATTATGTTCTTGTATTTTTTTAAAAAAAAAGATCAGATGACTTTACCAAAAGAAAATATTATTAAATAAGATAATAGCCCTTTTTTTATTTCAATTATACTTTATGTAAAATTTTTAAGCTTTTATAAAAAAATGTAGCTTAACAAGGAAGGACAACGAATTCTTAAGCCCGGTTACACTAGAATGAGCAGACACAGAGGTTGTTTGCGCTGCCCCCCAATACTTCAGACCGATCTACTAACGAAGAAAAACAAAGCTAACCAAAACATGCGCTTTAATAGCACGTGTGTCAAAGATCTGTAATCCCGCCTGAGTTTAAATGTGCCTGTCAATTTTTTCACACGGACGGACAGAAGACACCTAAAAGATTAACAAAGGGGCAAGAGGGTGAATGGCCTTGAACCAGTCGAACAAAGGTTTTTTACATACCATGTATCCAGACGTATGAGCTCTTCAGGTCCACCTTTTTTGGTCCTTTTAGATGCCTTTTCTTTAAGTACTTCCTTGTACTGCGACAGAACGTAATTCCACTGTTCTGGAGTTGCTTTTGTAAAGAACACAGGTCCGGAATCCGTAGCTTGAGCCATTCTACCCTTCTTCTAAAACACGTACACACTTAACAAGAATCTAGCCGCCTCTTTGCTCGCCGCGTCACCAGGGGATCAAAATCTACTAAAAAGAGGCCGTTGATAAAAACAGAAAAAACCAGAATTCCCAACAGATGGCACTACATATACACTGCTTGCAGGTTTTCAATAGAAAGCAATATAATTGAGTTAATTTTAGACAATGAATAAGAATTAATTCTAGTAAGATACGTAATAAATATAAAATAACTCTTATAAGCACAACTATTTAGTATTTTGAATTAAAAAAAAGAGGAATTCAATAGAACATTCAGGGTAAAAAAATTACTCACTAGATGGCATTATTAATCTAAAAGTAAAAGTTAAAGTATTTTGAATGTGAGGTCAGATGTTTCCGCAATCGCGCTTGCAATGAGGGTGATTGAGAATGTGATTGGTGCAATGTGTATGATCCGGCTTAAAGGATTGTTTACACTGCATAAAAAAGTTTGCATATGTGATTTCGAAGATGCGATTCAAAGCCTGATTAGTGAAACATATTTACCAGCCGAAAAATTTCAACCAAGTTCCTGTTTCCATCCATGAATTGACATTTACGATTTTTTCTCATCACTATATTCGAAAAAAACTTACATAAATAAGTTGTCAGAGTTTTTTGGTTTGAGTCTTAACGCACTAAAATTTCACAAAGAGCAATTCTAAGGGACCTTTCTCGCTGTAAGAAAAAATTCGCATAAGCGACTTTGAGCCTGATTGGTATAATATATTTCCTTCAAAGAACCCTCCATTCAGATTCTCGTTTGCTACTTTCAGCAATGTGTTAGCATGCAGTGAGAATGAACCTTTACCGTCTCTGTTTGGTACGGCACGGACCTCAGTCGATGCCAGCATCGCATGTGAGTATCGCATTTTATACTTACACAATAACAATTTGTTTTCATTAGCAATCGAGGAAAAGAGTAAACTTGATTAGAGTAAGGGTGCAAAATAATCACATCGTCCAATTCGAATGCAGTTAGAATGTTAAGATCAGTTGCGATTTTATAGGATTCATTTTCAGGAACTGTTCACTTGAAATCTTTCGGGGATGTGAGTTCGACAATACAAACGAGAATTTGATCGGCAAATCTTTTATAGGTATATTTCATCAATCAGGCTCTCATTCACATCTCCGAATTTATGTCTGCGAATTTTTAACTATCCTTTAGAGGGCATTTGCACTTCATCTGACTTGGAATCGGACAAGGAGTTCCATAGAAAGGAGCATTCTTTGTTGAATAAGACAATAAAAGCTCTTCACTATCTAAATTTAATTTATATATTTCATCAAACAAAATGAAGCAAAGCAAATCGAAACTTAATTTTTATTTTTCTGTATTTTACACTGACGTTGCCATTCGAAAAACTATGAACATAAATTATCGTAAGTATGAAATACAGGTGGCGCTTCTGAAACTAGTTGCCAACGCAACATTCTCCCACCTTTTGATAAATACCATTTATCAAAANCTTTCTAATGAAGCAATTTTAACTTCCAAATCAGAAGTTGTAATAGTTTCTTTTTCTAATATAATCACTAATTGATTATACACTTTTGTGAATGTCGCTCTTAATGGCGATCTCTTTCTCACCAGTACGTCCATTGTTTAATTTCGTTATGTACTGGCAATTGCAAATTTTGTTTCTAAATAACTGACCTTAATAAGGCATCTATCAAGTCCGTAGGTCACCAATTGTTGAATAAGACAATAAAAGCTCTTCACTATCTAAATTTAATTTATATATTTCATCAAACAAAATGAAGCAAAGCAAATCGAAACTTAATTTTTATTTTTCTGTATTTTACACTGACGTTGCCATTCGAAAAACTATGAACATAAATTATCGTAAGTATGAAATACAGGTGGCGCTTCTGAAACTAGTTGCCAACGCAACATTCTTACTGATTGCAGTTGCTGCACCTCCAATTACCACCGAGAGAAAAATGAACCTGATTAGGGAGTTTCTACATGAAAAATAAATTTCAGCAGCAGGCTCTTTTATTTTCTCAACCGTGATTGGATTTGTGGCAACTGCATTTGGTGAGAATGCTCTTGCAGTTTCTAATCATTCGCAATTGAAAGCAAATCGGATGAAGGAAAAGAGGCGTCTTAGTAATAGTTTAAAGACAATATTAGTGCATGCTGGCACTGCACTACCACAATTTAGGAAGCGTTCTTACTAGATGTGAAAAATTTGCAAGCTAAAACATAGCATGCGAATGAGAACCTGATTAGTGAAATATTTTTACAATAGAAAAACTCTCTAATCAGGTTTTCATACGCATAAAAAACATAGTAGGCAGAGAAAATTGATTTTATTTTGTTAATTTATTTTTTTGCAGTCTGTAAATGGGTAACTTGTATCACTTTGTTTAAATTTCGAATTAGCTTTCAATTAATAGTTTATCTTGATGGTTTTTCGGAGTATTAGGAAAATTAATTGCCTCCCTTAAAATAATAATATTTCTTTTTATAGTTTAATTAAAATTTTTAATAGGTTTTAAAAATTTTAGTGGTTTTTTTTTAATTTGTTTTTTTATTATTTTTATTAATAAAATCTTGAAAAGCATGAAAGATTTACTCAGTTAGACACTATAAATGTCTCAAATATTCTTTTTTCATTAAAAATAATAATAATAAGAATGAAGTTTACTTTAACGATGGGCCACGATTCGAATAATATACTAGTATTTCTATTCGGTTTACGACGAGAATTGTTGATTACTAAATTGTTTGGTTCGTAGGATAGTGAAAAATTATGTCTTCTTCTTAACTACGAATTAATTTATTTCCTTTTTTTACACTTATTTAGCGAATTTTTTATTTTTTATTTTATTTAGTGACTAGAATAATTTAGTTAAAATCTTTAAATCAGTATTATAGTGGTAGAAAAATTAACATGTTGTGTAAAAACAACAAAACAAGAGCACTAAAATAATTTATTTCTCTTTAATAAAGCAAACTAATTACGGCTTTTTATATATTTCATTCTACAAATGCTGCTTTGTTGTTGTTCTTTTTCGAATTTGACAAATAGATGTATTTTAAAAGATTTAAATAAATTTATAATGAATATTCGATCACGTTTTAGGAAATGAATATCACATTGTTCGTTTTTCGAATAATAAATAAATGAAACGAATAAAGTTCCATTAATTTTCTACATAAATAGATTCCTCTTTATGTAGATTGCCTTTGACTAGAACAAGGGCGCCGGCAGAATAATATAAAAGGGGGTGCAACCTTCTAACAAACTACCCTCCCCTCCCCCCGAAAAAAAATTGAAATATTCTGCTATTGCACTTTGATTTTTATTACATATACTTTCATCTGTTCATTTTTTCAAGATACGTTTCTTCATTGTTAGCAAGATATTTAAAAAAAAGTACGAATTTCTTGTACTTACAAATTTTGCCCAGAAGCGATCGCGCTGGCATAGCTACTGACTTTGAAGCACAAATAACTACAAACAGTAGTTTCGTATACTAACGTGTTTGTGCACGCTTAACATTGGTATTCATTGTGTTGATGAAGTTTTACAGTTGCGAGAAGTCAGCTTGTGTTATACACCTTTGTTAAACTGAATAACTAATAGAAAATATAATATTATTTACATTTTATTAAATGAAATTTAAAAATATAGCTTAGATATCTGCCAAGTTTGTGAATGCTCAGTGTGCATAAGAAAAGAATCAAAGATGACTCAGAATTCATTGAAAAAGTTANTTATAAACAGATACATCAAACAAGACGATTACAATTCTTGTTTGATTAAACAATTTTTTAATTGTTATGTATCAATAATTACTTAATTATTTGTTTTTCCATAAAAATATGTTTAACAAAAAAATTTATAACAAAATTTTTCTGTATCTCTTTAATTGTTTTTTTAAAAAAAAGCCAGGTGGGTGCAAGTGCACCCCCTTGCACCCCGCTGCAACTAGACTAGAACAAATCTATCTGGACTACCTTGGACTAGAACAAATCTATTTGCTTAACTGTTACCGAACTTGAGTTTACAATAGATAAACATTTTAAAAATATGGTTGTTTATTGATATTGGCGATCGCAACGCTCGAATACGCCATCTGGGGAGAAACCGGTTTCATGCCGGTTTCATGCCTTCTCCCTTCCCTCTCCTCCTCTTTTCAGTTGTATAGGAATGTACTACGATATTTTTCCTTTTTCTTTAATAAAAATATTTTTTAAAATTTCCATGATGCTTTTCTTTAGAACTAGGTTTCTAGGTTTCAGTTCCATATAGTTTTCCAACTTAAAGATTTTAATCTATATGAAAATCAAGAGAGAAACTAACGTACTTCCTCTATGACTCTCCACACGCTAATGGGGAAAGCATGCGAAGTGTTGCCATAGGTAGAGAGTTCTGCTCTACGCCACCTGCAGCCCATTTCGAGCGCTAATTATATTAGACAAATCATACTTATTTCTTAGCTGCCAACACTTCCACTATTTTAAGAAGTTTTTTTTCTAGTGATAGTTAAATAAAAACTACAACAATAACTGTAAGCAGAAATTTCTTAAATTTCATCAGCTACTAAAACCACAGCGATGATTTTCAGATAGTTCATATAAGTTTAAATTTAGGTATAATGATGATCAACAACATTTTGAATCTAATTTTAAATATAAATTTACTACCACTTAAAATACAAAAATAAAACTCTACTGGTTGAAACAAAAAAAATAAAAAGGCAGCAGTGTTACTTATTTCTTATATTTTTTTAGAGCCACTCTTGATACTTTTTCGAGTATTTTTTTTATTTATTATTATTATTATTTCAAAATTATTTTTTAAATTCTGTAAAGATGTCCAAGCAAGAGGTTAAACTACATCCTAGAGTGGAAGAAATTAATCAATTGTCGTAATAAAGTGGAATAAATTAATCAATTGTTTTGTGATTGTGAATGGCAACTATTTCTATTAGACAATATATATTCCAATCTCAACAGAAACGTATTGCTTTTGGTTGCTATTTATCTGATTGATAGCCAGTTGGCAGGTAAGCGAAGTCACGTCAGCTTAGACATCTTTATTTTTTCAAATATGATCTTTTAAGTTTTACAGGTTACGAGACACTTTAAAGTGGAAGTGAGGAATTTTGTGTTTAAAAGACCAAATTTATTAATCGTCTTAAAATGCTTCAATATATTTTATTTTCTAATTGGATGTTTGCAAGTGACGTAGTGTGTGTATATCGATCCTGATTGGCTGATGGAACGCAGCATTTGTTTATGTTAGCAACTGTTCTTTGCTTTTTCATTCTATTTCGAGTAAGCCAAGCCGTTAAGTATCAATTTTCTTAAGTGACACACTTGATATTTTTCACAAAGATTTAAATTCTTTTACAATTTATTTCTAACTTAACACAAAGCGAGGCACAAACCTATGAAGAGCATTAACAAAATAATTATGCATTGAAGTTTCCAGATACAGGAAACAAAAATAATCACGGTTAGTTTAAAATACAGAAACAAACAATAAAGCCATGTTAAGTAAAAGGCGTAGAAAAGGAAGAATTATAATTTAAGAAATTTGATCCTTGACACGGCGTTGTATTTAATTAACTTCACGTTAATTAGTATTTTTACTTATGTGGAGAAACTTAACTTGGCTTTAACACTCCTTCTTGTT
Source organism: Parasteatoda tepidariorum (assembly GCF_043381705.1). Lineage (NCBI taxonomy): Eukaryota > Metazoa > Arthropoda > Arachnida > Araneae > Theridiidae > Parasteatoda > Parasteatoda tepidariorum. Next base: position 74,312,718 of record NC_092211.1, on the reverse strand, counting down.
TATAAATGATCAGTTGGAGCCGTGATGGCCCAGGGGACAGAGCGTTAGCTTTCCAATGTGGCGAACCGGCCTCGAATCCCAGTCGATACGAATTCCGCATCCGGCTTGCACCGACCACAGTGCTGACGTGAAATATCCTCAGTGGTCGACGAATCATGGGTTAGAGTCTCCTTGCCGCTAGGCTCGTGCTCTTCCTCTCCATGTAACACAAATGTGGGTTAGTTCCACCAAAAAGTCCTCCACGAAGGCAAATTTCACCCAAAACTCGATCCAGGAGTTCCCTTGTCTTTTATTTGTGCTCAAAATTACAAAGCTACGGAGTTGAACATTAGTAGTCGTAAACCCATAAAATTGGGTCGGCTGTTCAACGACGGTTATAAAATTATGTAATAAAATGATTAGTAGACGCTGAGATCATAAGGTCACGCGTCTGTGTATTAGTGATCCTCTTCTTCTCGAGCTGTAAGTACCCATTTCCATGGTTTAAATTTCGGTGAAACGTTTTCTTGTGCGGGGCTCCAGTAATATTGGAAATAATTGAATTCAGTGGCGTGCCAGCCGGGGGGGCAGAGGGGGCAGTCGCCCCCTCTGAAATTTTAGTGAGGGGGCAAACAATATATTTCGCCCCTCCTGAAATTTAAACATTCGAGAAAATAAAATCAAGTAAAATTCTCCTAGTTAAAAATAGTCAAAAAGTAAAATTTTAGAAAAAAGTAACTTTTTAGTTGAACTTTGTAGCTATTTTCCAAGTAAAAAATCCTAATTTTCCTCTGAAATTAAAGTAAGAGGTTATAATAAATATGAAGGCAAGAAATAAATTTAGGTAAANTAAACAACGGAAATAGTTTAGATAATTACAATTAGACAAATTACAATATTAAAATAATACAACTAACTTTAAAATATTAAATCAAGCAAAGCTTATGACTTTGCATTGGCTCGCCCCCCCAGTCAAAAAAAAGTTGGCACGCCACTGATTGAATTCAAGAGCCTTGTTATACTTTAAATGAATTACGCAGGGATTCGAAAGTAATATTTCGATTTTTTCAATTTTAAAAATAAATGTATGAAAAAGTGAAATTATAATAGAAAAAAAGTTCTTTTTTTTAAATTTATTTATTTAACACTATGCCCATTGCATTTGTAAGGCCAGCTTTTCTTCCCAACTTTTGTTTTTGCTTCACAACGATTTTCATCGCTCGTCACGAAATAAATATTTCCATTGAAAACAAATATTATTTAATTTATTTTTTCATATATTATTTATGTCGATAAAAAACGTATCCCAGAATTAAATTTGAGGTAGTAAGATTCACCTTCATATTCTAGCTATTTTAACTAATTTATCATTGCATGGTCTTTCAGAAAATGGTATCGTTGAGAACTGATCGTAAAGACACGGTTTCCAGTAGAATACAAAGTTAAGCACCACTGGCTGTGGTCAGTAAGCGAGTGGATCTCTTTGATCAACCCCGCGTAGGGATCGTCAAAACGTGGTATCGGTCCTTATTAAACAGTTCTACTGTAACCCCTTAACGATTTAATTTTTAAGTAAACGGTCATAAAAGTGCCTATTTTGCCAAATACACGTATTTGATTAGTGTTGACATCTAGTTTAAAGTAAACTAACTACCTACAATTACCTTAAAAATATCTTGCTACTGCCATCTGGTGTGTAAAATGAGAAATAAAATGTTTTCCGGGCAAAGGAAATGAATTATTTTATTCTTATTGGCGCGTTACTACTGAACACTCCAGCCCGCAAATTTCACGAGAGCGAGAAATAGAGGGCGAAACCTCACCCTGTCATTTTCACGGGAGTGAGAGGGAAGGGGTTAAAGTGCTTGACCTCATGCGCAAGTCAGTCGGGCTACAAAAGTGGAGGAGTCATCCTCACTGCATAGAATCAAAATTGTGATGGCATGTCTTCGGATAATCCTCAGGGATGTTTCGTAGACCGTCGCCAATAGCCCATTGTGCAGCTCTGGTGCAGCATAAATAAAATGTTTACCAACCTACCTTTTAGAAAATGAGCTAAAAAGGTCCTTTTTCCAATGATGCGCTTTCGGCCAAGTTTGCGATTATTTAGAATCTTCGGTCATGTTTATTTTGCATAAGATTATGTAACCGAACATACTCCGTTTTTTTTTTTTTTTTTTTTTTTTTTTTTTTTTTTTTTTTTTTTNTTTTTTTTTTTTTTTTTAAATTTGTTTTTTATATCCGTCGTTGAACAGCCGACCCAATTTTGGGCCTACGACTACTAATATTCAACTCCGTAGCCTTGTAATTCCTAGCCTTGTAGAAAAGAAGAGAAAATCTCTCTCTTTCTTTTTATTGTGAAGTTTACTTTAAAACAATAACGACACTATACTTTTTAATTAGTAACATTGCCAAGCCAAATTAAAACCTTTTTTAAACAAATTATATTTAAAAATTGTTATTGAAAATCGAGTTATAATATTCATAAAGCCTTAAAATATTAATTTGTAGTTGTTTGAATAGCAAATGTCTGGAAGCATAATTATGATTGGGCCCTAAGCGTGCACAATTAATTTATGAAACTGAGATGTATTGATTTATAAAGACAATATAATTCCCCTCTCACATTCAGAATTTCCTTTATATTAAGCATTGATATCAGTTAACTGAAATCAATGTTGTGTGTTATGGACCGAATAATTATTGTTAAAACAATTTTCACCTAATGCTGCATTACATATATGTGTTTTTAGTCTAAATATAATAGTGTGGGCTAAATTGTAATCTTTGAAGAAATGTCTTTTCTTTCTTTCCATTTCTTATAATCGAAAATTCTTATTGGTGCAGTTTACAATAAAAAAGTAAGTTTAGAAAAGAAATATTTCATATGGTTTGGTTTAAATGTGAGGAAAAGTTTTTTCATAATGAAAGTTATTTTAATAGATAATGACTTTAACTTTTATTTTAATAGACAACTTTTTTTAAAACTTCAACTATAACTGAGGGGGAAGAAAAGAAAAGGGTGGTCAATTTTTTGGAGTCATCTGAAAACACGTGACTCTATAAATCCTTCTGTTTTTATTCAGTTTGCTAAACAATTAATTCGGAGATCATAGAAGTTTTCGTTTGATGAAATTTTTTTTAAATAAATCCTTCTGTTTTTATTCAGTTTGCTAAACAAGTAATTTGGAGATCATAGAAGTCTTCGTGTGATGAATTTTTTTTTTATAAATCCTTCTGTTTTTATTCAGTTTGCTAAAAGAGTGATTTGGAAATCATAGAAGTTTTCGTTTGCTGAAATTTTTTTAAAATAAATCCTTCAGTTTTTATTCAGTTTGCTAAACAAGTAATTTGGAGATCATAGAAGTTTTCGTTTGATGAATTTTTTCTTATAAATCCTTCTGTTTTTATTCAGTTTGCTAAACAAGTGATTGGGAGATCATAGAAGTTTTCTTTTGATGAATTTTTTTTATTTATAAATTCTTCTGTTTTTATTCAGTTTGCTAAACAAGTAATTTGGAGATCATAGAAGCTTTCGTTTGAAGAAATTTTTTTACAAATCCTTTTGTTTCTATTCAGTTTGCTAAACAAGTAATTTGGAGATCACAGAAGCTTTCGTTTGATGAATTTTTTTTTTATAAAAAAACAGAATAGACAGAAAAACAGAATCCGTTCTAAGATAACTTTTTTTAATTTTTTTTATTTCCAATGAGCTGTACAATCGGTCTTGCCGATGAGCAGACCTAGTGCGTTCTCCAGAGGTGGTATCCATTTTTTCAGGACCACCACAAAGGATGAGATACCGTTGGTCATTTTATTTTGGAGGTCTAGTTTCTGCCACACTAGACGGCAGCACCGAGACTCTATTTGGATGCTAAAGTGCACTAGGAATTTAATTTTGCCGGAAATGCCAAGAGCCAATAAGGCACTCCAGGGATCTTTTACATGACGCATAATCGTACGACATGAACGCTGAGGATTTTCTGCATCCCGAAAATCTGGTGTCTGGGCCGGGGATCGAACACGCAGATTTGGGTTCAGAAGGCCGACGACAAACCAACTGCGCTACCCAGCCACGTTCTAAGATAACTACGACACGCAATTTATTCGCGTGAGATTTTTTTTCTCTATGACAACTGAAAACAGTCGATAAATCTGTCACTATTTAAAAATTTGCTTAAAAATTATCAGTGATCGCTCCCCAAATTTTAATAGTAAGTAAAAATTCTTTTATAAAAGTGTTTCCTTTTTTTTTTTTTTTTTAAAGGGAATTTTGGTTTAGTAAAGGAAATATGATGCGGAAAAAGTATGTCACTTTGTGACAGAATGAGGGGGATCAAAATTATGAAAAGAAGCGTGACGTCATTTATGGACAATCCCTAAATATCGTTGTATTGTTGTTACTTTAATGAGTTGAATCAGTTGAATCAATACTGCTCAAATATGCTTATATAATGTAGCGTGATAGGGGGATAATGAAGCATGTCACTTTGTGACAGAATGAGGGGGATCAAAATTATGAAAAGAAGCGTGACGTCATTTATGGACAATCCCTAAGTATCGTTGTATTGTTGTTACTTTAATGAGTTGAATCAGTTGAATCTAAACTGCTCAAATATGCTTATATAATGTAGCGTGATAGGGGGAAAATAAAGTATGTCACTTTGTGACAGAATGAGGGTGATCAAAATTATAGAAAAAAAAGCGTGACGTCATTTATGGATAGTCCCTAAGTATCGTTGTATTGTTGCCACTTTAATGAGCTTTATTTAGTTGTTTGGAAAATGTTTTCGAGCACTGTCAATTTATAAAAAAATGATGATAAAAGACAGTGATAAAAATAATAATAAAAAATAATAAAACTAATAATAAAAAAAGTCAATAATTTTTTAAAAATTCAGAATGTTTTTTTTCTAAAAGCGCTTTTAGCACATAAAAAAAATCCTCTTACAATAATCTTTTAATCTCTTGTTGGTTTCAACATTTTATTTCTATTCCGTTAAAAGCAAAACGTTTGCTTTTTTATTATTATTAAATTATTATAAAGAAACACTTTATGAATAATTTATAAAATGCGCATTTCATTCTAATTCTTTTCTAACAAATAACCGAGACAATAAGCCAATTGTTTGGAAGTCTTGATTTCGGAATAACAAATAGGATCATGGTATTCGCTAAGTTTAATTCTCAGAGCTATGTACTTTCTGTTATGCCTAATGTTGAAATATTTCACGTAGCATCAAAGGATTATTTTGTAGACACTTTAGTAGGTATATTTCAAAAATTTATTTTGATTTTTTTCTGTCTTATGTATATTTTATGGTTATGTATTTATATCTTTCTCTCTTTATGAATAAAATTGTAATCCTAGGGAATAAATATGTTTGAGTTAGCTAAACATTACATGGAATGCATTTGGGGGAGGGGGAGGGAATGTTCAGGTATTGTCCTTACAAAGTTGATTTTAATTTTAGCCTATTAAAGTTTTATAATAAATCGTTAATTCAGTATTTAATAAAAAAAAGCACGTTAGTTTTAATATTGCAGTATTTGATAAATTTTTGTTCTTATTTGTTTAGAGGAGCGATTATTTCTATACAATCCATGTTATTAAGATCAGTTTTCTTGAAAACTACGTAATTAACTTTTTATTTATTTTTTGTTAACATGGAGTACGTTTCTGTTGCTAAGGATTTTTTTTTAAAATTTTTAAATTTTAACTATTTACATTGAAATTCAGGATTTTTTTGTTTGTTAAAACATCGATTTTTAACAGGTATTGAAAATTAATAAGTTTAAAATGAGAAAAAAAAGGTTAAAAATTTTAATTGTGAGAAACTGCATGGAATGAATTTTTAATAATTTTTTAAAAATTCTTTACTGTTACTGAAAACTTGAACTATAAAGTGGTTTTTTAAATTCCAAAATTTAGATTTTTGGCACCAAAATTTGAAATTGTAGACATTTTTTTACAAGAGATTAGACCTTGACTATAGAAGAATTTATCAAAATAATTTTGTAATGAAAAATTTAAAGAAAAATTTTTTTTGGCTAAGTTTTGCGACCTTTTTCTCACGGAATCGATTTTCAAAAGCTTAATTTATTAAAAAAAATTTTTTTTCTTGATCGTGATTTACTTTAAATATTTTAAATACTTTAACACGGGGAATTTTTAAAACTCAAATACTTAAGCTATTGCCAATTAAATTTAAAATTTAAAAAACGCTTTCTTATCAAAAGATTGAATGGAATCTTAGTTGAATAATTCTTGCCAAAAATGTCCGAATACATTTTCTTTTTAGATTCTTTATTTTTCTTGAATACGTAAATGAGAAGTTTTGCAGTTTGAAAATTTGGATGTTCGAGATTAAAATTAAAAATTAACGCTATAATTTTTTTCTTAAACATATTAACTTCAAACTTGTAGGGAAAGTCTAGGTTAAATATTCATGGAGGAGAGATGGCCTGCTCAAATATCTCCCATATTCATTAATAGATGGTAACAGATGCAACTGCACCAAAAGCAAGTTCATTTTGTTTCTAAATTGAGACAAAACGTTTTTTTTTTTTTTTTTTTTTTTTTTTTTTTTTTTTTTGTGACAATACGAAGTAAGACAAATTTTATTATTTATTTTACTTAGGGGTCAACGTTCTTTTGTTGAGTTTAGTGGTTTTTCAATACGTTCGTTAGATGCTTTCAGCTATATATATGGTCTGATCTTTGTTCCTGAGTAAAAATCAAAAGCATATTAGAATGGAGTGACGGTATGAATCAGATGGTCATTTCACCTTTATTTTTAGGAGACGGCCACATAAAATAGAGAAGTGATGGTCACTTTATATTAATGCCTATAGATTCATTACGTAAGTGTACACTTCATGTACTTAATTAATGTACTGGAAACATTGGCATTAGTCGCATGCAAGATACCACGAGCGAAATACGGAGCTGCCTGACTTCGAGAAGGCCGTAATTGTCGGATATCACAGAAATGGCTTATCCTCAAGGGTCATATCTAGTGAGTTAACCATACCACAACTGGCAGTGGTTTTTGTGAGTAGAAGGGGAGGGGGGTTCGAAATGTTCTTCGTCCCGGCAGACCTACGAAACTTACAAGTTGAGACTAAAGAATGCTGTCCAAAGAAATTCAGAAAAACCGCACCAAATCGATGGCCCACAATACTCCAAGAGTTCCAACAAGTAATTGGGACTGTTGTTTCGATAAACACCATCCAAAATAAAACACATTTGCTTGGTTTCCATGATCTTGATCTGCTCAGTTGAGGTGGTGCGCGGTATACCAAAACTGGATCATAGATGAGCGGAAGCAGGTTCTCCCTAGAGCGATGAATCAAGGTTCAATCTCCATCAACCGGATGGTAGTGTTTGGGTTTGGCGTATGCCTGGAAACGACTTTTTGCCAGAATGCACTGTACCTATCGTAAAGTTTTGCGAAGGTGGAATTATGGTGTGGGGATGTTTCTTATGCTATGGACTGGGACCCTTGATCCCGATTTATGGTAAGCTCAACGCCGTCCATTCCACTAATCTAGGAAACAATATGTTTCCTACGGTTTTACAATTTTACGGGTTGGATCAATGTAACTTCCAGGATGACAATGTCACTTGTCATGCTGCGAGGTCCACCACTGATTGGTATGATGACAATTGGGTGAACCGGGTGAACTGGCCTGCTCAGAATCCAGATCTGGACGCTGGGAAAAGTTGGATCGGTGAATTAAGGGGTCGTCATAACCGTACGAAATCATGGAAAGAAGCACCTCACAAATTGATATTGCACGCATACCTACAAAAATACTTCGTAATACTGCATATTCGTTATATTTTCTGATGTTAATATGTTAATTATAATTAAAAGAAATTGCAACCAGAAGCAAAGAAGATAAGTAAGCTTAAAAACCTGAAAAAGTCTAACTTTGACTCGGGGAAAACAAAGGCTAGACACTTTAATCAGCGAAAAACATGAAATCGATGTGAAATAATCCCTTTCTGCAAGCGTTGGTTAAGACCACTGTGTCGGTTCTGGAAAAGAGTAAAATATCACAACTAATAAGGTTGACTGGATGAGGGGTGTAGTGGTTCTATAAAACATATTGTCGGTAGAGCGCTGGGCCCATATCCTAGAGGTCGTGGGTTCGATCCTCGCCGGCCGAAGACTCCCCGTGTAGTAAATGGTGACTGATACACGTTAAATCTGTCGAGTCTCAAAGTCCTCCATGTTCCCACAACAAATCAATACCTCTGGGGGTACTGATCCAGGAGTTTCCTTGTCTTCTGAATTGATTCAAAATTACAAGGCTACGGATTTGAACATAAGTAGTCGTAAACCCAAAATTGGGTCGGTTGTTCAACGACGGATATAATATAAAACATGTACAATGGATGAAAATCTTTCCAAATCTATTTTTTTCCTTTACTGTATTTTATAACCAACTCTCCTCGACATTAAGGACAGGTTTTTAAGGAGAGGTAAGGATAGCATTTTTGAAATTTTTTTTCCTATTATATTTACAATAATTTTCGGAGAATTTAAAATTCACGAAAACATTTATTGTATCTCTATTCTTAGTATTTTTCTTTCGATTTTGAAAAAAATTATGGTCATCTATTCTGAACATTTCCTATGTAAAAATTATACCATAAATACAAATTACAAATTTTATCGGTCCGCGATAAAATACCGAAATATTTTACGGTTCCTTCTTGCAAATCGGGTTGAGAAACACTGATAAATGATCATTCAAAAAGAGATCCCAAGTGATTTTAAATTTCCAATCAAACTTCCAATGTAATGTTTCAAAAGTAATGTAAAATGGATTCCAACACTAATGGATCACTAGCTAATATCCTTATTAACAAATATGTCGGACTTACTTGCAAATCAGGAGTATTTGAACCTGATTTGTAAATTATGAATGCAGTAATCCGTAATAAATATTTATCTCCATGGACTTGTGATAAATTATTAAGAACATTGATTTAGGACAGTAATTATGGCAGACTTTCTATACCTATCCAAGAAATTTGCCTATAGTTTAAAGCGGTAGTAATACAATTGCTTGCAATTAAATTAATATATCATGGTAAAAACATTATATATAACCATGCATCCGATTTGTTATTAATTTATTCGTGGATTTAATTACATTCGTTAGATATTGTAATACTTACTGACGATAGATTAGAAGAAACATCAGTGAAGGGTATACCGGGCAAATGTATACCGGGCAATGGCACTTGGCCTTAACAAAAACATCAGTGTAGGGTATACATTGCCCGGTATACCCTACACTGATGTTTTTTTAAGGTTCAGTGCCACTGCCCGGTATACCCTACACTGATGTTTTTTAAGGTCAAGTGCCATTGCCCGGTATACCCTACACTGATATTTTTTTTAAGGTCAAGTGCCAGTGCCCGGTATATATTTGCCCGATACTCCAAACACTGATGTTGCTCCTAATCTATCGTCAGTAAGTATTAAAATATCGAATAAATGTAATCTATCGTCAGTGAGTATTAAAATATCGAATAAATGTTATTATATCCACGAATAAATTAATATGAAATCGGATGACGTTTTGAATTTGTCATTTTTGAATGACATTTTGACGAATCGGAGATGTATTTTATACTTTGCCGGTTTCTCATTTGGCATTCTATAGAATGACTAGGCAATGTATGAAATATAAAACATTTTATACTTTGCCGGCTAATTTTAGGCATTTTATACAATGCCGGATTTCATACTTTTCCTGTAACATATAAATCATATTGCAGATAAATGTTTGTCATTCCTTAGTAATTATAAAGTAAGAAATAATGTTTCCTCAAAAAAACACAACATATATATACTGTCGATACATATATTCTTTTTACAAATTTTGATTCGTCCAAACATGGATGTAAATACAAAAATTTATTATGAAATAGGCATATTTTTAATACATTTAGGTATCCCAAATGCAAATATTAACTGAATTGACTAATGAAATGATAGAATATTCAGAGTCTATAGTCTAAAGTGGTAATAACACTATTGCTTACAATTAAACAAATATATCATGACAAAAATATCATACATCAATCATATTGCAGGGAACTGTTTGTCATTCTTAAGTAGAGAGACGATTAACAATAATGTTTCTTCAAATAAAATTCTTGCATTCCGAAATTTTCTCCCGATGCATATTCTTTTCACGAATTTTGATTCATCCAAACTTGGATTTGGATACAAAAATTTATTATGAAATAGGCATATTTTTTTTATTTACATTTAGGTGCCCCAAATGCAAATATTCATTGAAATGACTAATGAAATGATAGAATATTCAGAGCATGTCTTTAAACTGCAAAAAACACAGTAAATAAATAAATGCTTTTACTGTTACATGATTGTCATTTGCATATTTGAATTCAAAAGAAGAGGTTTTGCACAAAGGAAGGACTATAGAGCTAGAAGCTGAGTAGGCCCGAGTGATTGATGATGCAAGCGCTGCCATACTACTGATCCCTTTTCTAGCTAGAATTTGATAGAGATGATCACATGCGAGGGGAGAAGATTTTTTTTTTCTGTTCCCGTTCCTAAAAAGAACGGGGAAAAAGGAATCAATAAATATATTTGAATAAAAGGTTCTCAGACAGTCGAAAAAATTTAATTTGAGTCGAGTTTTGCGATAAGATATTCGAAAAACCTTATATAAACTTAAAAAAAAGTTTGCCTACTCACATTAGCTGCAATATCTATCAGAAAGCATTATAAGTAATATGAATATCATATCAATTTATTTTATATTCATAGTCAGTAAAATTTTTTTTTTATTTTTTCGCTTTTGTATTTTTTCTTATTTAAGTCTTCCGTAAGGCAAATAATAATAATAATAATTTTTAAATAAAAATGTAAAAGAGGGAGGGGGGAGAAATAGCTATCATGTGATTTTTTTTAAAATTCACATAAACAATTTTCGTAATGAATGTCCTTAAAACATGTGTTTAGAATTTATGTAAAAATTATGTTAAGAAAGTATGTAGAATAGGAGTCCTCAAATAATGATACGAATGAGAAAATTAAAAAAAAAAAAAAAAAACTTTCAAACTATGACCAATTAATATTGAGGATGGGAAACGTGAAGGAAGGATTAAAATTTTCAAAAACCGGTTTATTTGCCTTTTGAACCCTTAGCTTGATCCTCAAATAAACTGGTTTTAGTTGATTTTGATCCCTCCTTTGTTTATATTGATTAAGATGAGTCAGAGTTCAGAAGATTTTTTTCTCTTTTCTTTCTTAAATTTGAGACGCCTAACTTGCGCAGGTTTTTTTTTTCATTTTTTATACGCTGTTACTGGTTGTTCCAAAATGATTGCTCTTAATCCATATTTTTTTAGTTTCTTGTCTGAATTGAAGTAAAAAAAAAGCCACTGCATTAGGAATCGCAAATTCACATTTAAACAAACAAAACAAATAAAATGCTACCGAAATATGCTTAATAACCAATGAAGAGGGCGAAAATGAAAACACCAAAACTTGTTTGATTGCTGAAAGAAACAGAAAAGAGTTGAACGGCGATTATATCCCACTTTTTTTTAAGGAGGGTGAAATTAAAACACTTTGTCACACTAGTTTTCTTAATTTCACTCATAACAATAAAGAAAAAAAAATTCAAATCTGCAATACATCTATAAAGTGATCAATCTCTTCCTTGTTTTATTTAGTTCGATAATGACAGATGAAAATTTTTTTCTGTTTGCCATTACCCAGTATTCTGATACGTTTTTTAAGGGTTAAATGCCTTTGCCCTTTATTTTTGTAGTCACTACACCGGGTTTTTTTTGTCGTTTTTTTTATCTAATGTTTAATTTTTTATTAAATCTTACGAATTCTGAATGAGTTATCATGTTAATGTATCAGCAAGTACAAAAACGCAGTTACGATAAAATACAATCCTTTTCAAAAATACCCCCCTCCCCCCAAAAAAAAGCGCGTGAGGGATTGCAAATTGATATTTAAAAAATAAAAAATAAATGCAATCGAAATATGACGAATCACTGATCAATTTATTTATGGTTTGCTGACTTATGCAAAAATTTATTTTTAATTAAAAAAAGAACATGAGAGCTGCTAAATAACAGATTTTTCAGTAGGGAAAAACCGTTTTAAATACGCACCCTTCCTGATATTTACTTAATATTTAAAAGCACAGAAGAGTAAAATTAAATTAACATCTAATTTTTGTCGGTTTGAAAAGGTTTTAGGATTAAATTTAGACAAAAATGTTCGATTTCCGTTATTTAGGCAAAAAGAATATTTTTTAAATAGGCCGATAGATGGCGATAAGGTTCCGAGCAAGGACATTCTCTTTATTTCCCGAGGCAGATAAAAAATATATTTGTATTGTTTTGATATTCACGTTTCGGCGATAATTTTTTGTTCACCTTTCACCAGAGATAAGAAAAATAAAACACTAATAATGCCAATTATTTAAATTTACTATGCAGTAGGCAAACAAACGTGCTGTTACTATAATCAATTATTTAAAATTTTAGTCACAGTTTCAAGTTTTCCTTTTGTTTGAAATTTTAATATCTCAAATGTTTCATCTTAATATCTTGAATATGTTCACCGAATTTAACCCCATTTTTACTATTCCATTTTATTAAAGAAGATTAAGTTTGAGTCTAGTCTAGTTTCTATTTAATGGAATTAGCAAATTAGCTTACTTCATGATAAAAAAGAATTATTCAAAGTTAGATATTTTGATTACTTTATTTTAATAAATTATCTACGAAATTGCTTGCTTCGAATTTTGCTTTTTAGATTTAACATTTGATAATTTTTTGCAAGGTTTTTAACGTAATGCAATCAATCAAGGTGAAATATGAAATATTGTTATGTATTTCATATGAAAATGTCTATAATATGTCTAATTTAGCAGTATTATAAAAAATATTATCAGTGTAAAAATTGTCATACTATCTATCTAAATCAGGTGTAATTAAATTTTGTTGTTACAATTACTGCAACTTGATTTTACCGTTTTTTTTCCTTTTTTTTTCCGTTTGTAATATTGTAATTTAAAACATTTACGGCGTTTAAAATGACAACTTTTTCAAAATTCGAGTTCTCAGGAACTATTCGACCGATATCCCTCAAATTTTATATTTTGCCACTAAAAATTTGTATTATTTAAAATAATGTAAAAGTTTGTATATCTTACGATTAAAATTTTTACACCTATTGTTAAATAAATGAATAAAAATAATAAATATTTACTAAAAGTGTTATATTTTGCACATAATTATCTGTGGATAAAGGAATTTAATAATTGTGTGCAAAAATTCTCCAATTCGCTTAAAAAGTTCTTTAGATACAGTGAAATAAGCAAAAAGTAAAATTAAAATTAATGGGTGCAAAATTTGGACCGTCTCCTGACTTAACTATTAGGATCATATTTCCTAGATTGCGACTTTCCCCTGAATATATGATCTAAATCAGTCGAAGAAAGAAGTTTGTTCTATCAGAGAAAATACATTTTCGTGTCCGCTTTCGTAACTTAAAATATCATTTAGACAAATTAATTAGAATATTTGAGGTCATCCCTTCGAACTATTGATATTGAGTCCTAGAATGTGAAGTTCCGATCATTAGATCGAAAGTTATTCAGGGCTTTTATTTATTTACTTTTGCACACTGTACAACACTAACCAATAAAGAAAAGCAGCCAGAAAACAAGTGTTTTATTTTTAATTAGAAAATATTTATTTCTAAGAATATACGGCACATAATACATATACCGCTGAGAGATTTTTGGTATGTTAAGATGATTAGTTTCTTAGAAAACGCTCTTAAAGAATTAAAAGAGTGTTTATTAGAAAAAATAGGCAAGATGTTTCGTATACTCAAAGTTTAGTCTGTGAGTTTAGTTTCATTTTTACACTGATAATACGTCAACCCGAAAAAGATTCTATATTTTTCTCTTATGCGACCATAAAAAATATTGTAGTAAATCATTAATTGGTTACTTGTAACTCATGAAGAAGTGAAGTGATTATGCCAAACCATGAGATTTATATCAGATTTAATTGGATACCTGCAAGCGACGTCATGCGTGAGTGTCGAAACTGATTGGCTTCTGAATCGACGATTTACCTAATATGGCGTCACTTGCAGTTATCTGATAGATCCAAAGTGACTTAGTTGAAAAATAATTCTTCATTTGATGTAAATATAAATTAATATAATCGATATTATCTAAACAGCTACTAAGTTTCATTTCGCACAATGTAGTGGGATCTATTATGAACTTCATTTTTTGAATACATATTTCATTTCTTGAATAAATATAAAGTTTCTATTCATATCCCGCCATTTTTTTTAAGAGTTAGCTTTCCTAATATGTTCTTATTGTTCTAAGATGCGTAGATAGTAATGAAACGGAATAGGCAGATAACGAAGTAAAAGCATTTTTTCCCCCACAAAAATTCCAGGTGATAACAAAACTTTTAATTTTGAAATATGTTTTGGGGTGTAATGATAGTTCTCGGAATAATAAAAATACAATTACGAACACAAAATAAAAAGGGAAACTGTTGAAAGGATTATTTTTTCAGAAACTATGAATGGAAAACTGAAGTATGGTCTATAATGTACCCAGCTTCACATTGAGAAGTCTAATGTATACCTTACAAGGTGAAGTATAGGTTTTTTAGAGCCCTTGTCGAATGAGAAAATGAAAAAAGTGCACATATAGATAATTAATATTTAAGCACTAAAAGAACAAAAATGCTAACGGAATCTAAGGAAATACTATTGAGGAAATCGGGGTTGAAATATCAAAACTTGATTGAGGGCCGAAGGAAGCAGAGGGAAATAAATTTTTTTTCCAGCTACACTAATAACTTCATCATGCAATGAAACTGGTTTTAAAACTTTTCTTCTCGTGTTAGGTATTACACTGTAAAAAATGTCGGATTAAATTCCGGTAAAAAGTACCGGCACTCAGAGTGCTGGTACATCTTATCATAAAATACATTTTACCATAATATTTACGTTAAAATCTCTGAAACACTTTATTGAAATAAATATTACTGTAAAAGTTATGGTATAAAATTTCACAGTAAAAATGGATTTTACGGTAAAAGGGATTTTACGAATGTTGCACTCAAGGTGCCAGTATTTTTGACTGTAATTTGGTAAGGAATTTTTTACAGTGTAAGGATTAGATAGATTCCGTTAGTGCTTTTTGATAAGCATTGAAATGTATCGCTGTGTATAAATAGTATGAATATGTTTTTCGTTTTAATGTTAAAAAAGGATTCTAAAATACATATTTAGAGAAGCCTTAAATAACATCCTTTATTATTCACTAGGGAAAAAATAAAAACTTCATTTTTCTAAGTCATATGATTCACATTTAAATTTATAGAATTTAATAACTGTACAGCTCTACAAACTTTATAAATTAGATAAATATATTGAGTTTTTTGTTGCTTAAAAATTGCAAAACATAAAAAAGTTTACACTATTTCGCAGTTTCCTGAATGCGCAAACTAAGACATAAATACTCCATTTAAAAGAAAAAAAAAGAATTTCCTTTAATCTTTGGAATTGATCAAAAATCTCCATCCTAGTTTTTGCAATAAAAATATTCTATCGGCATAAATTAAATGATGCTTAGTGAAAAAGTTAAAAGTAAAACATTGGCGAAAATGTAGTTTTTCTTTGTTCTTGATCAATCTTTAAGCAGTTTTAGACATTACTTTATTCATACACCTATTTTTTAAATTTTACAACATTTATTATTCCTACTTTTAATTTAATTTTTTTAATAATATATTTTTATCACATTAATATAGAAAATCAACTAACTTAGTTTTCTAATTAAAAAGATGCGATTCATTTTAATTAGCAAGATTAAACCAAAATACCACAATGAAATACCAGAATAATTTACATTTTTCACTTTAATTTTTCCTTAAAAAAATATAGAATTAATTTCAGCTTTTTTCACTCGAGGAATTTATTAAAAAAAAAGCAAACCTCGAATTCCATTGAATTCTTATTAATTCCGTTAATTTGATAAAAATTAAATTTCTTCATTTGGTTTGCATTGGTAATGCATTGAAAGACGCAGATAGATTATATTTTGATAATTAATTCTCCTCTTTTTTTTTTTATCTAAGAAAAAGAATTTTAACGGTAAAACGAAAAAAAAAAAATGGCGACAGAAATTAATAAGTTGAACTCTAGTCCTAAGGGCTGTTTAATTTGACTGACTTTTTACTTCCAGACTTCATTAAAACTTGAGAAGTTGAAGAGATTAAATAAGCTTGTTTTTCCTTTCATGATTTTATTAAAAAGAAGGTTTGCAACAACATTAGGTTTAACAGAAGATTAAATCTGGTGTTATTCTTTCTTTGGAAAGGCGAGGCAAATTTGTAAAAATGTAAGAAAGTTTTACTCATTCTTTAACCAATAATTTATTTTTCTTTACTCCTGAATTGATAATTGACTTTTTTCAAAGTTATTTTTGCGCAGTTGATAAATGGCTTTTTGTTTTAAGCAAAGTATAAAAACTCGTTGCAAGTTTTTAATTTAATAACAATATGGCAGATAATAAAAGCAGATTTCTAGTATGTTATATGTTTTAAGTAATGTTTCAGTTTAAAGTGAATTAAGTTAGCTGTTACAATTTATTCATCTCCTTATTAACTCGTTTCAAAGTGGTAAAAGCCATTTCAATTATCGATTTTGATTGTGCTTTTGGCCAAAACGTTTTAGACTGATAGGAATATGATAAGCTGAAATATTTTGTTGCCATTCATAAAATAATGAATTTTAATTCGGATGCAGTTTGTGTTCTCAATCGATGTAAAGCATGTTCTGCAGTAACCTACTTTAATATGCACTGTCAGAATTTTCGTTCTAAAATCTCTCGACCTAATTAACTCCATCTAATAATTATCCACCTGAAACAATCTCTCCATCTAATTAACTCCATCTAATAATTATTCACTTGAAGCAATCTCTCCATCTAATTAACTCCATCTAATAATTATCCACCTGAAGCAATCTCTCCATCTAACTAACCTAAAGTTTACGGTAAAGAACATCTCTTACTTTTACGATTTTGAAACCTTTTTCAGCTAGTATAGTTAAAAAACCATGAATACAAAACTATATGATTTTTTAACCATTTGCGACTAGCATAGTTAAAAAACCGTAAAAAAGATATTTAACTGGACATTGGAGCAAGGCTTTTCTTTACTGGGCATTGGAGTTAGGTTGTGGTTGAGTTGTGTTTTCTCAAATGAACCGTGGAGGTTAGTTAAATTAGTTTATTTGATTGTTTCACCAACCGCAAGAGATGGGAGTAAATGAACTTTTTGTGTTAAGCAGATTTAGGGTGCTGTCACCTATGCGTGTATGAGAGTATCGTATTCTAATAGTCATGTTTCAGAAATTGGGGAGTGCAGGACACTGAGAACTTTTCAGTTGTTGAAGGGAATGGAGGAAATATTGTGGTGTGAACGCCGAGACTCGAACCCTTGTTTTGTCAGATTAGCCCTCTCTGCCGTAATATATACCCAACTGCAAGATACTAAGTGGCTTTATTAAGTGGGCCTAGTTGCTGCGATAAAATTCTAGTTGTTTAGCATATTAGGCGAGAGCATTAAATAAACGGTTTTTCTCACAGTTAACAGTGTAAATACCATCTTATTTATGGTTATTTGACTGTTTGTTTGAATTGCGGTAAAATAACAACGGAATAAATTGTTATTCAACCATCTTTTCCAAAATTTTTTTAACAGTGCATATTTATAAAATCCTTGTCATCAATATTTATTTGAAAAGCAAAAATCGAAACGTTATTGTAAGATTGCGAAGCTTTATTGAGGTAAATTCTATAAAAGAAGGAATTAGTCTAAAGGCGGGATTATCAAAAATCAGGCTAAAATTTTGTGTTATTTTTTGCTTTTAAAACAACTGTTTTATTCTTATATAGTTTAACAAATGATATATTAATTCTTGATAAAGTGAATATAAGAGTAAAGTTATGGAATAAAAAGTAGAAAGGAAGATATAATCAATAAATAAATAAATTAACGAGGCAATGAAGAGGCAAACTTGTTAAAAACTTCCTTTGGCTAATTTCATTTATATTTTAGATAATTTTTAAGAAAAGAGTCCGCAAATAATGATGCTTTTCTTATTATTTACTGAATAGTTATAGCTTAAACAATAATTTCCTCTTTGTATACATGTAGTACATTTTTAACAGTTGTACAATATCATTGAACTTAGAAGAAAATGTCATTGGTTATTTTTGAAAACACAAATATTCCATATTTTTATTTACACACATTTATCTATATATAACAATAAAATATGTTAAATATGTTTCATGTGTTATGCAGTCCTATTTTGATTTGAACTTACAATAAAGTGAGTTTGTGCTGTGTCTTTCTTTCATAATTCTAGAACCATTCGTGATAAGGTTAATAAATATCAATTTAAATTTAATTAATTTATTGAATATTAATTGAATTTGAATTGATGTCTGTTGAAATTTTGAATCTCAGACAAGAAGGAATTTAATTTCTAAAAATCCCATTTATCCAGTTTGAAAAGGGATTTTTTTTTCATTAGTTAAACATTAGACATTGTTTTAGATTTAACCGTAGACAATTTTTTTCTCCAATATTTAAAGTGTAAGAAGAAATTTCAGCTGCCGACTCTAAAAACCGTTCAAAAATTTCATTTTTTAAAAAAATCTTCTGAATAAAGGTAACATTAGTTTCGTCTGCTAGCTTTCAGCTCTGTTTGGTTAAAAACGAGTTTCATTGGGATTCTATTGCACGTTCTTGAAATTTCATTTTTGATTCCTTATGTCAGGTTAAGGCGTAATTTGATTGCAATCGTTTGTATAAATGTTTGCGCATTACATAAGTTTAGCCAGTTTTAACATCTCAGCTCTAACAATTTAGGGGTTATCAACAATTACCAAAAAAAAAAAAAAAAAAAAATGTCGTTTACGTTTCATAACATATTAAACTACGTCCTCTGGAAACGTATTTTAGTTGCCTTAGCAGCAAAATATTGAAATAATATTTTTTTGTATTTAATTTAATTGATATTTTAATGTTAGGAAGGGCATTGTTTTAACTGCATGTATTTTTGTGGAAAATAAAGATCTGTCATTTGTTTTGCTTGTATATTGTGTATTAAGCTTCATTAGCGATCTTAAAATAGCATACTGGATTTTGATGTTGTACAGAAGGATATTGTGCTTTTGAAATTATTTGATTATACCAAGCATAATTATTTTTTATTTTGATGAGTACTACTTCTTAAAATAGTTTTTGCTTAATCTAATAACGTAAAGTCTCCGAGAAGGGCCACAAATAATAATGCAAAGAAATTAGTACTATTTGTTTTAATTGAGAGAATGTATGGCTTTCAGTTTTGTGCTTGACTGAATTATTATAATCATTAATTATTGACTTTTTTATTAAATAATTAATGTCTGATCGTCTTTTTAACTATTGACTTTCCTGCAGGAACTGGTGTTTAGCTAGTATATTAATAAATGAAATTAATTTTAATTTATTTACTAATTTTGATTTGTCTATATTAAAAACGTCGTAAAGTATTTAAAATATACTGTCTAAATGACTTATGTAAATTCTAATCCTTTCAAACTAGCTTGTTCGAAACTATCCTTAATTAACTAATTACATGGTAAAAATGAAAAAAAGCTCTTTTTCAATTACAAAAATCTCACATTGGTTGATTGTACTCTAAAATGTCCTCGGTAGTTTCTTTTCTCTCGAAGTGCAAACTTATTAATTAATTCATTAGTTTTATTAATTAATTAATAAGTTTTATTAATTAATAATTAAGTTTTATTAATTAATAATTAAGTTTCATTAATTAATAATTAAGTTTGTATTAATAACAATTAATAAGTTTTATCAATTGGTTAATAAGTTTTTATTTATTAGTTAATACATTTTTGTTAATTAGTTATAAGTTTTTATTAATTAATTAATGTCTGTTTTAATTATTCACTTTTGCAAAAACTGGTATTTAGCTAGTATATTAATAAATAGAACTAATTTTAATTTGTCTACATTAAAAAATGACGCTAAGTATCGAAAATATACTGTCTAAATGACTTTTGTGAATTCTAATTCTTTCAAATCAGCTTGTTCGACANGTCAAAATAATACTAAGTATAATTATTTTTTATTTTGATGAGTTTTAATAAATGTTTTTGAGTGTTTTTTAATGTTTAATAAATACTTAAAATGCTTTTTCTTAATCTAATAACGTAAAGTCTCCGAGAAGGGCAACAAATAATAATGCAAAGAAATTAATACTATTTGTTTTAATTAAGAGAATGTATGACTTTCAGTTTTGTGCTTGACTGAATTGTTCTAATAATTAATTATTGACTTTTTTATTAAATAATTAATGTCTGACCGTCTTTTTAAGTATTGAATTTTCTGCAGGAACTGGTATTTAGCTAGTATATTAATAAATAAAATTAATTTTAATTTATTAACTAATTTTGATTCGTCTATATTAAAAACGTCGTAAAGTATTTAAAATATACTGTCTAAATGACTTTTGTGAATTCTAATCCTTTCAAACCAGCTTGTTCGATACTATCCTTAATTAACTCATTACTTGGTAAAAATGAAAAAAAAGCTCCTTTTCAATTACAAAAATCTCACATTGGTTGCTTGTATTAAAAAATGTCCTCGGTAGTTTCTTCTCTCTAAGTGCAAACTTATTAATTAATTAACTAATTAATTAATTAATAAGTTTTATTAATTAATTAATAAGTTTTATTAATTAATTAATAAGTTTTTATTAATTAGTTATAAATTTTTATTAATTAGTTATAAGTTTTTATTAATTAGTTATAAGTTTTTATTAATTAATTAATGACTGACAGTTTTTTTAATTATTGACTTTAGCAAAAACTGGTATTTATCTAGTATATGTATAAATAAAACTAATTTTAATTTGTCTACATTAAAAAACGACGTAAAGTATCGAAAATATACTGTCTAAATGACTTATGAGAATTCTAATCCTTTCCCGCCAATTTGTTCTACACCCTATCTTCAATTAACTCATTACATGATAAAAACCGAGAAAAGCTCTTTTTCAATTACAAGTATCTCACATTAGTTGCATGTACTCTAAAATGACCGCGACAGTTTCTTCTCTCTCGATGTGCAAACTCTAGTCCATCTAGTTCCATGTCTATATTTCGGGGTACTATTGGAAATGTGTTTTGATATAGAGTTCTATCACTAATGAGATGTCTTCTGCGTGTCTAATTGATCGAATAGAACGAGAGCCAGAATAAATTTTGACGAAGGCTATTATCGTTCCTAATTGAACTAGTTCATCTGAGTAGGAATGACATATTATCGGCTTGTTATAAGCTAAATAGAAGACTAGATGAGTTACGTAAAAGTATTTTGATATTCACAAAGGGAAATGCTATTGCATTTAATATGTTAGTCATGGAGGGATATCTTTAAGATTATATTGCAATACAGTGTGTTAATGGAAATGATATAGTCGAATCTGAGGAAATTAAAGTTATTTCAATTGAGCTTATTCCATAACTCGATGATTAGTTTCATAGATAATTTTATAACAAGACAAAATGCGGATTATCAGAAATGATATTCATAAAATATTTTTCCATGAACAAGGGATTTTGATTTCATGAATAAATAGGTAAAAAAACTTAAACACATTAATTTTTTGTTTATATTCTACTAGCAGCGGGAGACAACCTGGTTCGCCTATTTAAGTAAGT
The DNA here is from genome assembly GCF_043381705.1 of Parasteatoda tepidariorum. Taxonomy (NCBI): domain Eukaryota; kingdom Metazoa; phylum Arthropoda; class Arachnida; order Araneae; family Theridiidae; genus Parasteatoda; species Parasteatoda tepidariorum. The sequence goes on along the minus strand of NC_092211.1, from coordinate 74,290,878 downwards.
AGAATTTCAAATATTTCGAGGTTTAAAATCTTACAGTCAAAAATCAAGACAATAATGGAAGAATCTTCCAGAGATAAGTCACTGATGTTTTCAGTAAGATCCTGTTCTCGCTCATAAGATCAAAATGTCAAAGAATAGTATCGTTGTGTAATTCCTAATTCTGAATCCTCATGAAAAAATTGTACCAAACGTCATTAACTTTAAACCAATTTTTTAAAATTTTAATTATTTCCTTATCTTTTGGTAGGGTGGAGTAAGTCATCGAGAACAACACATACCTTCACGAGAGTTTGTACATAAAATATTTGATCAAATCATTGGACAAATTGGACAGCAAGTCCAATTTGTCCAGCTGCTGGTCGTGTGCAATACGTTTGTAAATAGAATGATAGTAAAAGAATCAACCTGTTATTGGTCGAAATTAAATTAATTTTTTCCTTTATTTCTAAGTTCTAAATAAGTCAGTCTGCATTTTGTACCATACTCTATCCTATTTTAGTTTAATGCCACATACAATTTGGTGCACTTATCTAGTACTGTAAAGATTAGAATATTTTTAGTAGATATTTTTCTGTTCAAAACAAAACAAAAGCACAACAACAAACATGCATAAACCAAAAACCTTTTCGTTTTAAAATAATGTAATTTAACTTTAAGAATAAGTAAAAGAAAGATTTCGCATTCATTAACTTGTTTACACCTTATCTTTAGCAGTATTTTGGTATGGTTGATTGAGGTTGAAAGTGGGTTTCGGTTGAGTTTCATAAATTTTAGAATTGTGGTTACTTTTTAATGCTGACTCAGATAAGAAACAAATATAAAGTGTTTAGGAAGTAAACGGATTCGATGAATGTTTACATGGTTGATTGAGGTTGAAAGTGGGTTTCGGTAGAGTTTAATAAATTTTAGAATTGTGGTTGCTTTTTAATGGTGAATCAAATTAGAAACAAATACAAAGTGTTTAGAAAGTAGACGGATTCGATAAAAGTTTACATGGTTTATTGAGGTTGAAAGTGAGTTTCGGTTTCATAAATTTCAGAATAGTGGTTTAATGCTGAATCAATGATGATTAAGATAAATTACTAATTGTTACTCAAACTAGAAATTGTGATATGCATTCATGTAGCATGATTAATGAAAACGTTTCAGATCTTCTTTTATTCCAAACTCTATAAACCGGAGACTTCTTACACCGAGAAAAAAATCATGGTCACAACTACCAGAATATGGTAAATTTTACCGTGTTTCTGGCTCTATGGAAACATCAAAACACTTGGTAGTTTCTACTAAAGGGCTTTGGCAATGATTTTGATTAAATTAACTATAAAACATGTTTTTTTAACATGTGAGAAAATTTGGTAAATGTGAAAAAATTAGGTAATCATAATACCTTATGATAACTCTGTTTGGTTTTATCATGATACCTAAGAGCATTGCCTAATAACCATTTATTCGGTTGAATTTGCTTTTTGGTTTTGCATTTTTCGCTAAATGTGTAATAATAAGAATTTAAATCTAAAAATCAGAATTTCTGATAAACCGTTAACATATTAACGGAAAATTTATTAAATGAATGATTTAAATACTACATATTTTGGGCATTATTACCAGAATTAAGATTTTTTTTAACCATATAGTACAGTGATTTTGCCAGAATTCTTTTTCTCCGTATACTTATGTGAATCTACAACAAAGAAAAAGCTATTGATCAATACTGAAGAAAAATATTGCAAATTTTAATATTTCGTCCAGTTTTTTTTAATATTGTGTTCATTAATTTTCGAAAGTAGAATTGAAATGACTTAATTTGAAAAATAATTCAATTATGTTAACATTGTAAAATAAAACTTTAAAATTCATTCTCATCTTTTCTTTGTCTGTAATTTCAAATAATTTCTTATATCTTATTAATGTATGTAATTAATGTTATGTAATGTAATGTTAATGTATGTAATTAAATTCATCTAAGTTCTGTTGCTTCTTGTGTTTTTAATTGATTTAGAGACAAGTATTTCGATGTTTGTTATCATCAAAATACTAAAAATAAAGATAAATTTTAATAATTTTAGCAATGTTTACAAGATTGTATTAAGAAAATGTTGGTATTGTAAAAAAATGATATCGTCAAATCTCGGAAAGTAAATTCTATTCTTTTAATATTCTATTCCAGTCTAACTATTCTCTAATTTGTATAACTTGAGATTAGGTTTAATAGGTCATTAAATATAATAACTAAGAATTACTTCCAAATTAAAAACTTCATTCTCTTAAAAAATATATAAGTAGGAAGTAAAAGTCGACATGTTTCAATCACTCAAAAACAGGTACCCATTTTCAAGATCTTGAAAAAGGGCTTGAATGAGAAGAAACAAAGACCATATGTGAATGAATGAAACAAAAGTGATTTGAAATCTGAAACGAAAATGAATGTTTTCGCCAATGCCAATGAATATTTTTTACATTTCAAATTACTTTTTCTTCTCATTTAAGCCTGAAAATGGGTGTATGTTTTTGAACGCTGGAAAACCTATTGCAATTTCCTATTTATATGTTTTTGAAGAGAATGAAGCCTTTAATCAGGTAATATCCATTTCAATTTCTTGGGATTATTAATTTAATCAACAATTATATTGGTTGTATTTTTTATACAATAATTTACCTATGCAACAATTAGTTTATAAATTTTGGCTTAAAAAAACTTATGCTCATTTCATCAAAGTCTAATTATTATTTTTATTTTCTTAAATTAAATAATTGCAAAAAGGAACATATATATTTCTTTCTTTCGCAACTTTAAAGAAAAAGTAAATAAAGATAACTTCAGTTTTTAATCAAGTTACAGTACGCATATAATTTTATGCTAAGAGTATTAAAAATGTGAATATAATACAGGGGAATAGCGAGAAGAAAGGAGATAATGAACTTTTGTCGAGCATTCCTTTAAAATTTCTTCTGTTTGTCTGATGAATCCATGTTGACATTTCATTTGCAAAAAAAGTAATTTATTCGACATGAATTCAATATTGATTCAGTGGTTGCAAATCGTGATGTAGAAAAATCCTTACTAGCAAGTACACCTTCCTAACAAGAAGTATTTTTTTTTCATATGAAATATAAATGCCGTGTATAATTGATCTCATAACATACATTTCTTCAAATTTTGGCTAAGATCAATGCAGCTTTAAATGATTCTAACGAAGTTAGGAATATAAAATTCTAATTATGATAAAAATATTGCAATTCAATTCAATGTTAAGTGCCAGTTTTTTTGTGAGGGTGAGGAGGCAAAACTGAAAATAGTCTGCAATTTTGAAAAAAAGAAAAAAAAAGAAAAACCAAAACCACAACAAACTAACATCGAATGCAAGACTTTTTGTTCAAGGAGTGAATCATGATACTGATCACTATTTTATGTTCTACTACGCCTGGGCTGTCAAATTGCAAAGAGCCCACGGGCCAGAATTCTGTTTGAAAAAGTTGAACAATAACCTCTTACCTCTTATACAATAACAATTAATAGTTGAATTATTAATTACAAAACAATAGAACAGAACGATTATAAAATAAATTGCTTACATTTTAACTGAGGCCGATCAGCCTGAATAAGAAGTTGGCGGGGCCGCCAGTTGGACAGCCCTGTACTACGCTCACGCTAACTTTTAGAATCTAAGTACTTTCAGCGGACCTTTGCATCAAATGCCAAAGGACATCTTAAAAAAAATCCAACTTTTTTATAATATGGACTTTGTCGATATAAAGGTTCATTGAGGTATTTGTGTCTTAATAGTTAATGTGAAAGTAATGGCCAGTGTTATGAAATAATGTGGTAAGTAATAAAATAATGGCCAGTGTTGTGATTAATGCTTCACAAAAAGCATTACCCCTTGTAAGTTGATGTGTTTTACTGAAAATTTCATATGATCTGGAGTTTCGACCCCCCAAATCTTTGAATTTTTTCTTTTCTTTTGTGGAATTAAAAAAAGAAAAAAAAAGAGCATGTCTAATAATTTATATAAAAAACATGTCTCAAAAATTTTAATAAAATCAAAAATGTTAAGTATGCAGATTATTAATAGATTATTTATTTAGAAAATTAACGAAAAATTTTAAAATACATATTTTTAGTGCTTCGCGAATAAATGCTAAGTTTATTATTTTTTTTTATACTAAAAAAACTAAACCAAACTTTCACTATACTTCGCCTACTACTAATAACAATGACAAATAAATGGAATATATAATTTCTTTTATGCAATTATCATCGAAAAAAACATTCCACTAAATAAAGTTAGTATGAAATTTAATATTAAATTTATAATATTAAATTCATTTTTTCTCGATATTATATGTCTATAATATTTCTAAAAACAATTTTATTAATTGTTTCAGAAAATCCTGGACCGATCGCTTCTCAAGAAATGCGGAAAAACGACGAATGGGGTCCGTATAAATATATCTAACAAGAACTAATAAACAAGTGATGGACTTAAAAATTAATAAATATATAGCAAGTATTAAGGGGACCAGAAAGTAATGCCTCGGTGCACTTGATATTTGCTATCAATATTTTATTTTCAATCAATAATGTATTCACCCTCGTTAGCAACAACCTTTCAATGCCAGATAGAAAATGAATCAAAATGATTCCAAAAATTAGTTTTTAAAATAAGGAATATTTAATGAGTCGAAACGACATTAATTTCCAGTCCCCCTAATACATAAAAATTTTAATTGAAAAATATTATTTAATAGTATGCAAAAGAAGAACGAACAAACGCATTTATTTATAGAAATTCTGGTTTTTAACATTCTTTCTAATCTCAGAGTAAACAATAAATTTTCGACATTTGTAACAGATTGTCGTTACTTCCAGGCCTTCCGTAAATTTTGGGCCCGATTTTGGTTCCATTTTGCTATCTTTATCCGGATCACTTTAAGCTCTTTAGCTCTTGTAATTATTTCTTGAAACGGTCAAAGTTTCAACAATCATTAATTTTATTTTACCAGGAGACATTGTTTCTCAAACGAAATAAATTTTTTTCAATGTCAGTAGAATTTCTAAGAGATAAACGAATCTGCTAGTCTTAAAAACGATCCAAAACGGGTACTTTTAAAATTATAAGAAAAGCATTTGTGACATTTAAACCAGACGACGCATACGGGAAAACGCAATATGCAGGAAAAAATGATCGAGGCTCGATCGTATTATTAATAATAATTTGCTCGAAATTAAACCATGAAGAAAGCGAAATGTATTAATCAATTAATTTAGAAATATTGGTTAAAAAATTCCGTTAAATATATTTTCAGTTCAGAATTTGATGCTCAATTTATGATCCTAAATTTGTTGTCTAAGCATATCAAAAATCAAAAATATTTCTGATAATCATCTGGGTTCAAATATTATTTGAGCAAAAAATTGTATTATTAATAATAATTTGGTCGAAATTAAACCACGAAAATTCAAAATGTATTAATCAATTCATTTAGAAATATTGATTAAAACATTTTATTTAATATATTTTCAGTTTAGAATTTGATGCTCGATTTACAACCCTCAATTTGTTGTCAAACAATATCAAAAATATTTCTAATAATCATCTGAGGTCAAATATTATTTGAACAAAATTTTTTTATTATTAATAATAATTTGTTCGAAATAAACCACGAAAAAGCAAAATGTTTAGCATTTAGAAACATTGATTAAAACATTCCGTTAAAAATAGTTTCAGTTCAGAGTTTGATGCTGCATTTATAGTCCTCAATTTGTTGTCTAACAATATCAAAAATATTTCTAATAATCATCTGGGTTCAAATATTATTTGAACAAAATTTTTTATTATTAATAATAATTTGTTCGAAATAAACCACGAAAAAGCAAAATGTTATGCATTTAGAAACATTGATTAAAACATTCCGTTAAACATATTTTCAGGTCAGAATTTGATGCTCGATTTATAGCCCTCAATTTGTTGTCTAACAATATGAAAAATATTTCTAATAATCATCTGGGTTCAAATATTTGAAATTTTTTTTTAATTATAAATAATAATTTGTTCGAAATTAAACCACGAAAAAACAAAATGTGTCAATCAATTCATTTAGAAATATGTATTGATTAAAACATTCCGTTTAATATATTTTCAGTTTAGAATTCGATGCTCGATTTACAACCCTCAATTTGTTGTCTAACAATACCAAAAATATTTCTAATAATCATATGGGTTCAAATATTATTTGAACAAAAGATAAGTTTTCATGCATTTAAATAAAACAATTTTCTCTGCATAGAGAAAGAGATACAGTCTTTCTATTGCACATAGAGTTTTGAATCAGTCACCATGGTAACGAATTCTTTCTGCATGGGTAGTGGGGGAAAGAGTGAGAGCCCTTCTTCGGCTTTTCTCTGTGACATGTGATATTTCGAGCGTATTCGCAACGCTAGCCAAACGAGAGAACGTTGATCGGGGGGAGGATAAAGGGGCCCCAAAGGGACTCAAACCCTATATTGCAACGGTTTTTAGAGGCTTTTCTTTACGTGCTCCTGTCTAATGGCTTTAAATTTTTATCGATATTACTCAGATTTTTTTTTCTTCCTTTCGTTTTAATTTTTATAAGTAGGAAAAGAACATATCAAGTTCTTTAGATTTCGACTTAGAGATAATGATATTTTATATTAGTTTCAAATGGTATATTTTTCAATAAATTATTAGAAAAAAAAAATAAAGTCATTTTTATTTCGCATTGATTTAAATGACTTCGATGTGTAATGAAAAATAAAATAAGTTAATTACACATTATTTTGTTACAAAAATGTATTAAAATTTTATTCAAACTTGCTTTATTAAAATTAAATTTGTTTTTGTATATATATATATATATATGATTTTTTAAAAAAAAATCATTGATTTAAATCAACTAAATTTTTTTATCTATATATATTGATTTTAAAAGTTAAAAAACAGTGTTTTAAATTTTTGATACCTTTATTATTTTCTTTTCTTAGTATTAAAATTTAAAATAAATTGCTGCATTAATTAATTTTAGTTAACGAAATTACTTTCTAACTTGGTGTGTGTTAGATTCCAACACATTTGAAATTACATTTTTTAAAAATCTTTTGATTCTTGAGATTGAAAGTACAGATTAAAGTAAACATTTAATGCTGTCTTAATATAGACTCGCATAGCTGTAGAGAGTAATTAATAAACATGAATTTTAAAAAAAATGCAAATAATGTTAATTAAAATTCTACCTTTTGATTGAAAAAGCATGGAATTAAAATCTACATTATATTTCATTGGTGGAAAATGTATATTTCTGAAGCTTGAGGTTATATTAAAAAGAAATTACCCTAATATGCCAAAAACAGAAAAAGAAAAAAAAAGGGCTGATGAATTCAGATGTTTTTTTCCTAATATAGTGTCATTCTTCCTTTTCAAACTCTTTCAAAGTCTATTTGATGCAGTAGGGTTATTAACTGGTATTTTTTTCTCATAATATGTTTACAGTATCTTTGACATTATCTGATTTTCTATAAAGAAATTTTGTGAAAAAAAATTCCAATGAGTACATAGATTTTCTAATTTTTTTTTTAGCTGAACTTATCTATTTTGATATAGAATTAAAAATGAATATTTTAATATAAAAATATATAGATTAAATATTTATTTATTTTTTGATGAATGACTACATTTATAAACACAGTCTGCTACATTTATTTTGTCATTTTAAAAATCAAGAGAAAAAAAAAAGAAATCACAATTTTAAATTAAAGTTATGGTTTGCTAACTGAAACTTTGTTTTAATAGTTAAAGTACAGGGGTCTGTCCAAGCCAAATTTACTACCGTTTAACGGTACCTTTACAAATTCACACAAATAATCACACAAAATACTTTTTCTTAAAATTTTATTTTTGTGTCTCGTAAGAAGCGAAAAATCCATATTTTTACTATATTTCTGTTGATTTTTTATTATAATTTTTAATTTTCACGAAATAGGTACCTCTCAGACCCCTGAAGTATTCTTCAAATTCTCTATTTCATCTAGTCTTTAAATTTTAATCATGCATTTGTTTCAAAATGGTTGCTGTGCATTCAAAGCCATGTATTATAATGAAAAATTATTTTAGTTAGAGCTTCTAAATTATTGTTACAATATAGTTTTAATATTAAGTTAATTTGAATAAACATTTATAATTTTTTAAATCATAAATTGAAGTTCTTACAGTGTATTTGAATAAAAAAAAAATCTGATTTAAATGAAAAAAATCCGATTTAAATCAAAAAAATCTGATTCTTTTGATTTTTTTTAAAAAAATCAAGAAAATCACGAGCCCTGATGCTAATTCATTTAGAAGAAACTTAAAATATCACCATAATAATATTGACGAAAATGATTCTTGATTAATTTTGGTGATAGATACAAATTGAAATAAACCATGTAGGCTAAAAAGCAAAATTAATGGAGAAATGTAACTTATTTATTTAGGAGGAGTAAGGAAAATCGCTATACTATTATCGACACCAATGATGCTTAATTAATTTTGGTAAATAGAAATTTAAAAAAAAAACTATTTGCTAAAAAGCAAAATTAATAAAGAAGTGGTAATTTTTTTAGGAGGATGTTAAAAAATCACAATGCTGTTGCCATTGATTTGACGCTATTGACGCTTAATTAGTTTCGGTAATAAGTAATCATTGAAATAAAAAAATAAGCTATGCACTAGGAAGCAATGTGAATGGAGAAACGGTGCTAATTTTTTTAGGAGGAAAGTAAAAAATCACCATGTTCTATTTTTAATGCCAATGATGCCTTATTAATTTTGGTAATAAGTACTTATTAAAAGAGAAAGATCAAGCTAGTACTCTATGTACTATAAAAAGAAGAATTAATGGTAAAAAAGTTCTAATTCGTTTTTGAGAAGCGTAAAAAATCACCTAACTATTACTAACACCAGTGATGCTTTATTAATTCTGGTTATAGGTATTAAGTTAATTGGTCCAGTTTTAATGTGTACCGAACATGCTAATACAAGTACAATGTATTGTATTAGAATATTTGACATAAATTAAAACTTCATTAATACTTAGAAGCTAAAATATAGATATTATGGAAAGAGGTTTCTTATGGTCTTTCTAGAGAAATAAGTGGCAATGAAAGTCACTTAATTATGTGGTAAATTTAGACTATAATGAGTAGGCATCATGACAAATGATATTGAATACAGTTAATCTTAATTTAGATGGGATGAAGTACTAAAAATGTGTTTTGCTTAATCTAATAACGTAGTAATAAAATAAAAAAAGTAATTATCTTAGCTTATTCACTCTGTTGGTATAGGTCTATTAATCTTGTGCAGGATTTCGTAGTGCTGTTCAGTTCTAATATATTGATGGTTTACTTTTTCTCACTCTCTATGTATGAAGAAGGCAGATTCAGCTAGTTAGGAATAAAAATAGAATATATATTGCTTTCAATTGCTAAGGAATAAAAATTTTTACGAAATTGTTTTATACAGATTAGTATGATCGTATCGCATCCTACTAAATTCTTAATTATAAAATAATAATAATAATAATAATAATAATAATAGTGATAATAATAATAATAGTGATAATAATAATAATAATAGAGTTGTTGTGGATCAGGGGGTACAACGTTCGCCGTTAGCATCCCCTTGCCATCGGCCTGACCGTGGGAGGTTTTCGTGATTTTCATCTCCATGTAACGTAACTGTTGGTTAGTTCCATTACAAAGTTCTCCATGAAAGCAAGTTTGTCCCAATACTTAATTCAGGAGTTCCCTTGTCTTCTGGGTTGGATTCAAAGTACAAGATCATGGAGTTGAACATTGAAAGTCGTAAACTCAGAATTAGGTTGGCCGTTTAACGCTGGTTATAAAATAAAATAATAAAAACAATAATACATAATATGATTATAGGTTTTAAGATCATACTTTTCATCACTATTGTTTTCACGCAAAACTAGCGAAGAATAAATATATTGCTAAAGTTTTTATTTATTAGAAACTACGTGGAGGACTTTTTGATGGAACTAACCCGCATTTGTGTTACGTGGAGAGGAATACCACAAAAACCTCCCATGCCGTCGGGAGACGGCAAGGGGACTCTTACCCATGATCCGTCTACCACTGAGGATATTTTACGTTAGCACTGAGGTTGGTGCAAGCCGGATGCAGAATTCGTATCGACCAGTCCTCGCTGGGATTCGAACCCGGTTCATCTAATTGGAAATAGAAACTATAATAAGTGATTTTAATTTGGTTTTGTCAAGAGTTGGTCTCTGAATCTTATGGCAGTGATAAAAAAGTATAAAAGTAAATGAAATAACGCCCGTATAGAGCACGATAAATCTTAGGATACGCTTATATTGAAGATGAATAAAATTATTATTATTATTTCTATTATTATTATTATTTCTATTATTATTATTATTTTTATTTTTATTAAAATATATATTTTTTCAAAATTTAGTTATATTTGGAAACGATAATAACCTCATTAATAAATCTCAATTTCAACCTCATTTACACTTCTGAAACTCAACATCTCATATATAAGCTAGTAACAATTTTAACTGAAATCGGGTGAAATTATTCATACGTCAAATATACTTTGTTACAGAGCGCCATCTGGCGATATGTTAGCCAGTCCATCTCCAACCGCTAAATTTTGAGTTTGTCCAATGCTCGTGTTCCTCAGAACGGTTAATGTTCCATTTCATTTTTAAGTATATGTTAAGGTGTTATGGGTTTCTTTTTGTAACTGTTATCTGTGCTCTATTTAATGTGTGTTCAATAAATTGAATAGGAGCTAATCGGAATCTTAATTTCTTGCACGTACAGTTCGAGTTAAGCGATTTGTGCTGAGAATGGTTCGTACCTCAATAACTGAAAAAAAATTAATTTAAAATATTTCGAACGTTTTTATTTATATTTTATCTACTTTAAATGATTACAAAAAAAAGAATTGATTCACAAGTACAAAAGAAGAATATTTTTTGTCTATCAATATAGTTTAAAAAATGGAAAAAAAAAATAATCATAAAGATGAAAATATCATTTTAGAAGAGATAAAAAAATAAACAACCAGTATTAAAACTAAAATAATGCAGTTCTTAACTATTCAACTCAAATAGTAACTATAACTAATCTTGAACGCCCTCATTTAAAAAATATGCAAAAAATAACTGTTATAAATTATAATGATTATTGTATATTTTTGTTGAGCAAAATAATATTATTTATTGCCATTTCTTAAAAAACCAGCAAAGGATCATCTTTGAATTGTAAAAACTACTCTTTTTAATTAAATAGTAATCCTTTTCTATTGTTATTAGAATAGTTTTTTGTTAATCTTGACTAAATACTTTTAATTTTGTGATTTCGAATCTTAAGTTAATTTAGTATTTAAAAATAAAAACTCTGAAATCATGAATAATTTTTAAAAAAAAATTTCCATAAAAAAAGCTGAAATGGAGAGTAAAATTGTTCCCCCATCATTGTTAATTTACTTAGAATTATTGAATTCAAAGGGATATTTTAAATTTTACATTGCTTCTATCGATTTTTTGAAAGTAAGACGAGCTACAAATTTTTTATTCTTAATTATTTGATGTCAACACAAAGTGCGGTTTCAAACATGTGCTTTTCTTATAAGTATGAGCTATTTTTCATATTTAAATTCATGCATTTTATTTTAAATAGTACCAAGATATTACTTATATATTTCTTTAATTCATAAAAACTAAACTGTAAATTTTCTGAATGATTAAAAGAGAATAAGCTTTAAAAAATTTGATATTTTTGTGCAAAGGTGGAGCCCCATGGTGGGTTTATAATAAGGTGGGTTGCAAATAAGACATGCATATAAATGCATGTCTTATGTTCTATTCCATGTAAGCTTTGCTGCTTTAATTACATTCTATTTTCTAGTACAACTTTTATTCTGCAAAAGGTTAGTAGACGTATAAAGTCATGCATTCCCGAGACCACGTTTTATGATGTCTCAAACTTAACCGATCTTTCGTCGCTGTATTTTCGATTCGTTGTAAATCATTGAATACTGATAAAAATCATTTAAATACATTTACACATGATGGATTTTAGTTATTTTAATTTTTATGATAAATATATGCCGTATTTAAGTAGTATATTTGGTTAACAAGCTATTAACGTAATTTAAATATTATTGAAAATAAGTTTTATCTTCTTTAAATTCTCATTTATAGATAATCGGTAAATTCAAAAAAACTTAAACCAGAAAGAAAACGGAAAAAAAAAGAAAAAACAATGATTAATTTACTCTGGTTCAACTTCGCATAATATAAATTATACTATAACATAACGTTAAGAAAATAATAGTATTATTTAAGTAAAATTTCACCAAAGCGCTTGGATAAAAGTTTCCGAGCATTTTGGTGCTCCCATAGAGCTATAAACGCATTAAATTTTACCATATTCGAGTAGTTTTGACAAAACTTTTTTTCCCCGCATTGGATAAAGATGATCTTAACAATTTTCTCTTGAGTATAGTGCGCAAACTTAAAAACGAGCCGGCCTGAATAACTTTTGAACTAATGATGGGATCTTCATGTTATAGGACACAACCTTACAGGTTCGAAAGGTTAACTTTAAATGCAGTAATTAAATAGTGCAGAAGATATTTCAAGTTAAGAAATCAGTCACAAAAACGAACTTTCTTCAAATAAACATGACTTTTTGTTCGAAGGATTCGGATTTTTGACTCCAATATATGGGAGTTAGTCACAATCGGGGAAATATGGTCCCAATAATTGAGTCAGGATAGTGACGTGACACCCTAATTTTAATAAAACATGACTTTTTTTATATTCGATTTCTTAGGATCTATTCAACCTATAATATTATATTCTCCATATTATATTATATTCTATATATTATATTCTATATATTATATTCTATATATTATATTCTATTAGAATATAATATTATATGCCATATAATATTATACTCTTTAAAATGATGTAAAAAATTATATACCTTACAATTCAAAATTTTTTTCGACTAATATTAAATAAAATAATAGAAAATAATAAACATTTATTAAAAGTTATCTTTTGCGCAGAATCTTTGAATAAATAAATTTCATAATGATGCGCTATTCGCTTAAAAAATATTCAAGATATGGCGAACTACACAAAAAGTAAAATTAACATTAAGGTCTTCAAACTTTGGACTGCTTAATGTTAATTGTTGAACACTTTAATGTTAATTGTTAATGTTTGGACACCTTAATGTTAATGTTTTCTCGACCAAACAATAGGAACCATATTTCCCCGATTGCGGCTACCCCTTATATTTTGGAGTTCAGAAATCCAAATCAGTACTAAAAAAGGTATGTTTATTAAGCTAAAGTACGTTTTAGTGTCTGATTTCATAACTTAAGATATCGTCTGCACTAAATAATTAGTATGTTTGTGGTCACCCTCTCAAACCTTCAAGATTGAGTCCTAGAACGTGAAGATCGGATTGTTAGATCAAAAGTTATTTCGGGGGTGGTCCGTTTATTTTTTATGCACTGTACATTAATTAAGAAAGTTACAACAATAATTTTCGCATATACATATAAAAGTTCAAGTTTAACAAAAAGTAATAATTTGATTAAAACCTTTCCTTATTTCTTATTTATTTTTGAATTCCTGATATAATTTATAATTAATCATTTTAGAAAATCAAGAGCTATTCTATTGGTTAGGTTTTACCAGAAAATTTCCCGCCAGAGTTAAAAATCAAACAACAGCCATACATCTTGTGAAGGAAATAAGTAAAACAATTTTTTATGTATTTATTCATCTATAACTTATTTTATTCAATCCTTTAAACTGATTAAATGTAAAGGAAAAAATACTCATTATTTTGAAATAATCTTCTTAAACATTCCTTCAAATGAATTTTAAGCATCTTATTTCTATTTCTTACAGAGAAGAAGTAATCAAATTTCAAGAACTTTTCAAATTTCGCGAAGGATTTTATTAAATTAATTGTGTATGGAATACTTGATAATGTTTAAGGTAATTATTTTCAGTTCATACTATTAAATCCAGAGTAAGTAAATATATTAAAATTAAAGTTTATCGCTGTTTTGCAGCAATTGGTTTTTGTAAACAGAAAAGCAATATGCTTTATTCTATGAGTTCTCAAGCTATTTAGATAATGTCCATAGAAAAGTGAAACTCGACACTTTTTTTTCCTTTCGAATTACTTTTGCCCCGTTCCAAGTCATTAGTAAATTGCTTTTACAGTTATTAAGAGTTGTGAAGAGGTTGAAAAATATTATCCAAATGGATATTTTTATGCATGTTCATTGCGCGGAAAGTGTAATATAATGCGGAAATTTAAATCCACTTTATGAAGTCACCGTTAATTTAAATGGGGAGACTTTTTTCTCGTGGTCATTAGAATAAAAGCTTGATAGAAATGTTAAAAATATTTATTAGAAAAAACTTATTTTCTTAAAAAATGTAAATGGTTTCATAATTGTGGTATGCAAAGATGTTCTTAATTTTTTTTTTAAAAATTGGAGAATTTTGTCGAAAAATGTTGATCAAAAGCAATTTAAATGCAAATATGAACGATAAAAAATATTCCTCCTGTGTAGCTCTTATTGGTTTTTGAAAATTGAGAATTTTGATTTTTTTTTTAACGGTGAGTAATATTTGTTTGAAGAATAAATGGAAGAACTGAAGAGCTCTCTTCAGCCGCCATCTTGAAATTTACATTAAATAAATGTTTATTTTCATTAGATGCTTCTTGTTTTTAAGGGTCTCTTTCAGACAAAAAAGGAACTCTACTTCCATGTTAACCTACGGAGCATTATGTGCGTGTGTGAACGCTATTCCCTTATTTATTAAGTAATTAAGTAATATTTTCGACTATTTTCTGCTACACTTTATTCATTGAAATATGTTAAATTGGGTATAATATAAAAAAAAACACAACTACTTCCACTTAGTAGGAATAACATTTACCATGACGCAATGCTAAATTCTATGCCACTATCCACATAAATCAATTATTAATCAAAAATCGAATATCAATTACTTTTCTTTATAATGCAATAAAATCTGGCGAGCAGCTATTTAAACGATCAAACATTTCGTTTGTTTATTTGTGGCTTGAAGTTAGGCTCGCAGAAAATGCCGTTCATGGGTTAAATTTAGTAGGAATAACACAACCTGTGACGTAGGCTATAGTATACCCAATTGAACCTACTGTCTGTTCATGGAAAAGATAGATCGAAAGTAAATAAATAGGTTGCTATAATTTTGATCAAGTTTGCCACTTTTGGGGATTTTTCTGTTTTTTTTTATTTTTACAGAATTATGCTAAAAATGTATAACAGTCAAAAATCGATTCTTTTTGCTTTCTTAAAATGTGTTTATTCTGTCCTTTTTTTTATAGGACTAAACGTTGAACTGTTTCCGTTCTTCATCGTGGTGTAACTATAAGCAATAAAAAAGGTAAAAATAAATATTCGCCGTCTGCTTAGCTCCAAGCTAAACAGCTAATAAACACGCGATTATACGCAGTCAAGCGTCTTTTTTTACTCACATTTAGTCTATCTTTCCGCTGAATGGATTATAGTTTCTGAATATTTAATTTTCAAACTCTTAGTATTTCTATAACTCTTTCGAATTTCAAAGTTTTGCTATGTTTAAATTTAAAAACAACCTTTCAAGCCTTAATAATTAAAATTTGTTAACTAAGTTCAATAAAGCACATTTCAATAAATAAAGCGAAGGAAAATATATCCATAAATGTTAAGTACAGAATAAGGAAATTGTGTTTAAATAATTCTCTGCTAGTTAACATGGTCAAGTAGAAATCCTTTTCTGTACATTAATTGACCTCTCTAGTGTTATTGATATTTTAGTGTTTAGGTAAAATTTTTGTTTTTCGTTTTCTCAATGTTTTTTGTACTTAAAATGCTTGCGATGAAAGAATATCATTCAAAAGAATATCATATCCGTCAAAAAAGGTGAAAAATAAAGGTGCACGTTTTATTAGATTTAGGGAAATAGTTCTTGATAATTTTTAGAACTTTAATGGATTTTTTCCTAAAATTGTAGGGTAATGGAATTATGTCCAGGGAAAGAAATTCTAGTAAAGTTACCGTACTGCATGTTAAAGACATTTCTGATAAAAAAAATAGCATAATTTTGGTAAAGAAACAAAAATATACAATATTTAAACCATTCATGTGGTAATGGTTTACTGGAAAATCTGCTTTTTAAAACTATAGAATTATAGCTCTTATTATAGTATTTTCCAAAAATTCTAAGTGAGTACTTGCAACTCGAGAAGAAGTGAAGTGATAGTGCATGATCGTGTGATTTGAATCAAATTTTATTGGATAATTGCAAGCGACGTCACGAGTGTGTGTCGAACCTGATTGGCTTCTGAATCGATAAATGTAGAGGCCCTGAATTTGAGATAAATGCCATGATTTACCTATGACGTCACTTGCAGGCATCCAATTGGGTATAATATGAAAAAAACACAACTACTTCGATTTAGTAGGAACAGCATATGACGCAATGCTAAACGAATGGAATTTAGTTGTTTATTTAGTTATTGTTATTAGTAGTTGTTGTTATTTGTTTTAGTTGTTGTTGTTTGTTTAGTTTCAATAACTTTTCTTTATAATGCAATAAAATCTGGCGAGCAGCTATTTCATGAACCATTACATTTTTGATGGCAATCAACTGTATTTGTGGCTTGAAGTTAGGCTCGCAGAAAATGCCGTTCATGGGTTAAATTTAGTAGGAACAACACAACCTGTGACGTAGGCTATATTATACCCAATTAANAAAAATTAAATAAAAAGTATAAAAATCATATTTAGAATTTTCTCTTTAGCTCTTCACCCCTTGGACGGTTGAGTTTAGTCGAAAGGAAAGATATCTCTTACCAAATTTTTGTTGACATGGCGTCTTTTCAATGCACAAAACCTTTACGATAATGTGGGAAATAAACAATATGGTTTAATAATTCATAAAAAATTATGCTCCAATGGAATTTGAAAAAAAAATTTAAAAAAAATTACATAATTATCTATCTTTTAGGCGTTATTTGTACAACGATATGAAATGCTTCACCATCAGAGAATAGCTGGTATTCATATTGTTAGAAATCTCATTGAAATAGGAGGCAACAAGCAAATACCGATTCTATTTATTTTGAAAGTTAGGAGTAATAATGAAAGATTGAACATGAAAATCTTCTAAATCCATCTTTGGAAAAGGCTTTAAAAATTTGGGCTGGTGAAAAGAAGAAAAAACAACTTGGCTCAGTTATTGGCATGCATTTGTTCCAGACATTATTGTTGTCACTATACTACTTAATTTATCACTTTTGTGCCCAATTGTATGCCTGCAAGTGACGTCATCGTTGGAAACCCATGTCATTTGCCGAATCATAAGCGTATCAGGTTCGACACACTAGTATAACTTCGCTTACAGATATCTAATTAAATCTGATATAAATCACATAGGTATAATCATTTCACTTCTTCTCGAGTTGCAAGCACTTAATTCACGTTTTCTATCTTTTAATTCATCAAATCTACAATAACTTTTTTTTTTTATAACAGTGAAAATGTCGAAGACTTCTTTCATAGTATTATACCTCACTCATAAATATTCAATAATTCTTTTTATTAATTTAAGCATTTGAATTTTTTTCCTTCCACACATGTCTTACAGCAAACGATTAAAGATTAATGATTTTCATCATAATCGTTTCAGACATCTTTTATGTATGGCGAATAATTTGAACTGCCGTAAAACGTTTCATTTTTGTGGTTCATAACGTTATCATAAGCTCTCTTTTGTCTATTTCAATCTTAGAGCTTTTCTGAACTAAGAACTACTGAATCATATTGCTACTCTATTATCCTTTTTATTATGAATTATCATGCTACAGACAGTAATTGTGGCTATCACGTATAAATTTACTTCCCCATCAGAATCCATATAAAATTGCATCTTTTAGTGAATCAGAATAAATGTAAGTATTGAATATTGATTAATATTTGGCTATTATTTGATTAATATTTGGCTATTATTAAATGTTATATAAATACATTGGACATGAATAATTTTTAATTTTAAAAAGTCGCTAAAATCGAGCGATGAAGAGCGTTAGCTGGCAAAATCATTTAAAAACAAGGTAGATAGGCTGTCAAGCCATCGTAACACTTTTAAGGTTAGATCTGATTTTGATTCTCTCTGATTCTGATTTGACGAAAATTTGCTTAATTCTGATTGGACGAAGAGATGATATTTTACATTTTTTTCGGAAAATTGTCCAATAGAAGAAATAAAAATTATCAATTTATTTCTGAAAGTTATATGATTAATATCAAATTTTAAATTTGAAGAGTTCTTTTTAATCAAAATTATTCAACAAAGACGTTTTTAAGGAATTTAAGAACAGATAAAGGTAATACTGAACTCCTTTAAAAAAGAACTTTGTGCCATTAAACCCAACATTCAATTCAATTCAATTCCCTTCCAAAAGTACTGATTGCAGAATTGTACCGGTATAATTTTGTCAGAAAAAATCAACTTAAATTTTAAAATCACATAATGTGCTCTCTCTGATTCTGATTTGACGAAAATTTGCTTAATTCTGATTGGACGAAGAGATGATATTTTACATTTTTTCAAAAATTTGTCCCGTGGAATTAATAAAAATTATCAATTTATTTCTGAAATTTAAATATTGATGATTAATAGCAAATTTTCAATTTGAGGGCTATTATATGGCCGACTGGAACTAACGAACATCAATATTCTTGTTCGAACGAGACGATTTTCACCGAGAAAAAAAAACATGCTTTATAAATGGTTTCTTGATATTTCTATACGTTGCTAGACTTACTACAAATTTTTTTTTTTCAGATTTAAAACTGTGTCTTTTATGAAGCTCTTTATTAAATTCAGCTGTGAAAAATAATTTCAGGTACGGAAAATAGTTTTCTGCAATTTGTGAGTTTTAAATTTTAATTAAAAGTAGTTTTAGTTTTAAAATTTTAGGAAATTGTTTATAGCACTGTAATACTTGAACTATTAATATTTCTTCGAGAGTTACATTTTTTCGAGATTTTTAAAAGAAAACTTTAGACATTATAACAAAAAAAAAAAAAAAAAAAAAAAAAAAAAAAAAAAAAAAAAAAAAAAAAAAAAAAAAANAACATTATTAGATACTATTACATTACTTTTACATATTATTAGTTTTTCAAAAGAGACATTATTAGATAACATTATTAGATTCAGAGGAATTTTACAGCAATTATTTCATTTTTTTCATTTATCTTCCTTAACCTCTTTTTTTTTCATACAATAATTTTGCAATTTAAACCAAACTCATTTTTCAACGAGAAATTTCTACATTCCTTTAAAGTTGAATATTAAGAGAAAAAAAAATATTTATGCAAAGGAAAGCAACTTTTAATATCCAACTTCCTTTTTTTCTGAAGTTTCAATTTTTCTTCCTTCATATGTACTGCATATTTACGTTTTAAAAAATGAATATTTTTTTTCACGCATCTTTTTATGTATTTTGAAACTATTTTCGTTAATTCTTTTTTAATGAAGCGTGTAGGTGTAACTTTTCAGATTAAATATTTGATTTTCTCGAAATATTCGTTTAATACAAACTGAAGCTCAATGTTTTAAATGAAGAGTGTTCTAATAATATGGAATTCTAAAATAATAACGCAAATATTATAGCAGAGATTTGCCTAAATCTTACCCCTTTCTATATTTATATTTATATCAGTCACAGATCACTCTTTTAGTAGATCACATTCTTTAGTCACTTCCTTTATCTTAATATTAAAATACATACAGTCAGTCGGCTCAATCTCATAATTGATAAAAAATTTTGTCATATTCCTTTTTTCTTTCTTTTTTTTCCTGATATTTTTTTTTCTCCTGAAGGTAGTACTCGGTCATACCCCAACTTGCCGTACCCACCCTAACAGCAAAATAACTTTGGCCCTCCTTGGACCAATATTCACGAATCTAGGCTCAATAAATGTTCAAAGGGCCGATATTTTCCGATATTGGCCCTATATAGAATTCCCCGATTCACCCGATATTTTACAGCAACTTTATAACCAATGTGGGGGGAGGAGTTATCGACAATGGTAGACTTCATCTTTCTTCTTTCGATAGACTTCATCTATCAAAATGTACCTCGTGATTGAATCAAGTTAGCATGTCTTATATACCAGCGAATGGATGTTAATAATCGTAGTGGTAGTTACGCCACAATACTCCCCCACCAGAATTTTATCAGGGATGGAATTCGATGAACGGATACCACTGGTTGCTGTATTTGTGAAAGACCGGGAGAACTGGATTAAGATCACCGGGTTTTTCAGTGCTGAGAGGTGTATTAACTTCACGGTCTTAGTCACTCCTGTGTTGCAATTAGCAGTCGAGTGCATGCAGGCTGACGTTGCGTATGATCGAAACGAGCCTGAGTAACAACAGCGTGAGGAGAAGGAAAATGTTGCAGACACAAGTAGCAAGTCAACTGTTCAATGTGGACTATCCATCGAAGTAGGCGTTACCAGATCGAAGTGGGCGTTACTGTCAAGATAGGCGTGATCGTATCACGTCCGGGTTACCAATGTGGGAGGAGGAGTTATCGACAATGCCAACCTTCATCTATCAAAAGGTACCTCGTGATTGAATCAAGTTATCATGTCTTATATACCAGTGAAATGATGTTTAATAATCGTAGTAGTAGTTACGCCGCAATACTCCCTCACCAGAATTTTATCAGGGAGAGAATTCGATGTACGGATACCACTAGTTGCTGTATTTGTGAAAGACAGGGAGAACTGGATTAAGATCACCGGGTTTTTCAGTGCTGAATGTGAGGTGTATGAACTTCACGGTAGTAGTCACTCCTGTGTTGCATTTAGCAGTCGAGTGTATGCAGGCTGACGTTGTGCATGATCGAGACGAGACTGAGTAGCAACAGCGTGAGGAGATGGATAATGTTGCAGTCACAAGTAGCAAGTCAACTGTTCAATGTGGACCATCCATCGTTGTGGGCTTTACTGTCAAGATAGGCGTGATCGTATGACGTCCGGGTCACCAATGTGGGGGGAGGAGTTATCGACTATGTCAACCTTCATCTATCAAAAGGTACCTCGTGATTGAATCAAGTTAGCATGTCTCATATACTAGTGAATTGATGTTTAATAATCGTAGTGGTAGTTACGCCACACCAACATCGGCCTTATACAGAGCTTTCAGATTCCTCCGATATTTTAGATTCATTATTCAGCCTATATAGACCCTATATTGGCCGTATGTTGGCCGATATTGGCCATATATAGGACCAATATTAACAAATCTAGACGTCCCAATCTTGGTCCCTCGGTGGATGTTTATGGAGGACCCATACCGAGCCAATTGTTAGCCCAACTGGGGCCAATGTAAAATTGTTACTAGCGCAGTCGCGATTTTCATATCCAGCAGCTTTTAATGACTTACTCTTTTGTTTGGATTTTTTTTAAAATTTCAAAAAACAAATAAAAAAAACTTAATAATTGTATTTTTTAGTTTCGGTAACAAATTTTAATATAAATGAAAGCTTCAATTATAGTTGCGACCAGCGCTACATCCCAGAGAAAAAATCTTCAAAATCGAGAGACTAAAAAATAAGGCTGGTTTAAAATCTAAAAAAAAAAAAAACATTATAGAGTTGGCATTGTAAAGCAAATTTACACGCAGAGTCGCCATGAATTCAACATCAACAGCACGCAAATATGGCAACTTCCTGTTCTTGCCTTGTAGAATGTAATTCAGAGTCTGTCC